>NC_140539.1:8235126-8695126 GCF_057382185.1 Mchenga conophoros | reverse complement strand
TTGTGTGAACATGTGTGGGTGAATATGGCAGATCTGTGTGTGTGCTGGGTTATTCTCTCTCTCTCTCTCTCTCTGCATGACTGTATTGTGAGCTCTCAGCTATCGAGCTCGAATCCAAGCCTGTGCATTGAATGTTGCCAGTGGACGCTGGGCATTTAAAGGCATGCTATCACACGCAGACAGGCAGCCATGCACGAGTGAAAACGCAGCAGGTCTGTGTCTGCTGCCTAAGCACTGACAGGATGGAGCGGTTTGCCTCTTTAATAACTGCACGCACTGTGGTCTGGGTTTGAACCACACAGCTGTGGTTTGAGCACAGCTGAGAGGGCTTGATGCCATCGACAAGCTTTATTAGTTGCTATAAAGTTCCACAGTTTTACATTGTGATGCTGCATAGGTGTATGTCAGTTTGTCTGAGGGCCAAAATGTTTATAAAATAAGTTTTAAGCACTTTCCTGTCACACTTTGGTGCTGTGTATCAGCTAGATAGTCCTTATAGAGCAGAGGACCTCAACCCGCAGGCCACGGACCTATACCGGTCCGTGAGTCGTTTGGTACCGGGCCACAAGAGTTGAGGTTCGGGTGTGAAATTGATGGTTCTCAGGGTTTTTTTTTATCAGTTTTCAACGTTATTTTTTTATCTTTTTTTTGGTATAGGTACTGGTTTTATTTTATGGGGTTTTATTTATGGGGTGGCTGTAGCTCAGGTGGCAGAGCAGGTCAGCCACTAATCAGAAGGTCGGTGGTTCGATCCCAGGCTGCATCCTGGCTGCATGCCAAATATCCTTGGGCAAGATACTAACCCCGTGTTTGCCTACTGGTGGTGGTCAGAGGGCCCGGTGGCGCCTGTGTCCGGCAGCCTCGCCTCTGTCAGTGCGCCCCAGGGCAGCTGTGGCTACAATGTAGCTTGCTATCGCCAGTGTGTGAATGTGTGTGTGAATGGGTGGATGACTGAATGTAGTGTAAAGCGCTTTGGGGTCCTATGGACTAGAAAAGCGCTATACAAATGCAGGCCATTTACCATTTATTGTATTTATCTGCGACACCTTAAAGGCCAGTCCATGAAAATACTGTCGGACATCAACCGGTCCTTGGTGCAAAAAAGGTTGGGGACCGCTGTTATAGAGTATGTGGCTTACTCTCAGTGACCTACTCCTTAGGATTTAAACATCTTGACTGAAATAAGGACAAGTGTCAACATTTAAAAAGGGCAAACTACTGTCACACGCTGCTGATAGGTAACTTTAACATCTACAGAAGACTGTGGTCAGTGGTTCCTATGCAGCACTTTTCTGCTCTGCTACTTTAAAGCACGAATAATTCCCACACATTCATATAAGCACATCTTTCTGTTCAACACTCACAATCATTCACACTCTGATGAACACATCAGGAGCAACTCCAGGTTCAGTATCTTGCTCAAAGTCTCTCTGGCATGTAGACTGGAGCAGCCAGGGATCGAACCACCAACTTTCTAATTAGTAGATGACCTGCGCTACCCCCAGAAAAATTACCCCCCAGTGTCACAGTAGCATTATTATCATGGTATGTGTCCACACGATCTGTCATTTCTACATTTCCATGGACCGTTTGTCAAATCAGCCATTCGTTGGATTCTGGTATAGTTGTACTACCTGCTCCTCATTAGCATAACGATGATGTCTAGGTTACTTTGTGCAAATCGGGGCATCTGGCGTGATGTATGACGCTCTGGAAACTTCTGAAAATCGATTAAAATGATCTGCGTTTAGCTCAAATGAGAGAAGATTGAGCAAATGCTTCAAAAATACATGTGACTGGACTATCTTTGATCCCAAAGAAAGCTTGTGTTTGAGCCCTCAGTGTACAGTGCACACTTGTGTGAGGCTGGAGGAGTGGGACAGCACCCATTAGTCATCATCACCGTCATCATCATCACTGTCCGGTGTCTCATCCGGCCAGCATCAAGTTTGTATTTACAGGAAAATACGGATAATTTTGTTTGAACGTTTGACATGTTTTTTTGTTTTCTTAACCAGAACGTCTCGTCGTTGTGGAGGAATTACATTAAATGACATTAAATTGTGTGGATGGATTGATTGGATTGAAGATAATTGCTCCTTTTAAATAGCAAATTTTAGTCACAGTTGTTAAATATTCAGAAGTGTGATCAAAGGTTTGTGTGGGCTGCAGAACACACATTTACATTTATTATAGCACGAGTATAGCTCCGTATTTCCTGTATTATTTGTGTATTTTTGTACTATTTTCTTATGTTCCAATAAATGCTTATGTACTCTGCCATCAGAGGCCTCAAGATACTTTCCCATAAATTACATGAAACAGAAATTAAAACAGAGCTTTAAAAAGTTCACCAGCAGTTATCCCATACCTGCAAATCTCTGTAACCATGCTCACCACATGGAGTCTTCACTCTGACTTCATCAGCTGTGTGGAGTGTCCAAAACTTTCAAAATCTGATCTGTATCATATAGCGGTCTCTCCACAAAATCTGCTTAACCAAACAGCATCTTCACACTACAGCTAAACGGAGCAATGCAGTAAAACACCACACTAATTCCAGCTTGGGTTCGCACAGTCTCTCTCACTCTTCTGCCTCTCTGCGTCCAGGTGTTTTGGTGAGGACACGTGTATTACCATCCCAGATATTGATGCAGTGGTGATGGTGCTTCAGCCCAGTGAACCCAGGATCACAATCAGCGGAGTGGAGAGACTGAGCCATCCAGCCTCTGACTTCAGAGCATCAGGAGGGATTGTTCTGTTCCAGGACCTCCACATCATCAGCACAGTCACCAGGGCAGACACCGCTGCACATCACACAGGTAAGACACTTATGCCAGTATGGCAAGTGTGGAAAACAATTGACCACGGGCAGCAGCGGGTGGAGAGCCAGTGAGGGGTTACCCGTAAGGCTGAAATCAGGAGGTGGAGGTGGACTAGATCATTTCACACTCGGGGAAGAGGAAAGGAAAACTCTAATCTAGTATCCTGATTGTTTTCTTGCATGTGTGGGCTCATATTAGCATTTTTTAAAGCTACATGTCACTTTCTGATCATTTTAAATAATGCTCTCAACAATAAGTTTACACACCAGAAAGTGCAACTTTGCGTACACTTCACAAAGTGGGATATGCACTCCTTCCCACAGGTAGAAATCTGTCTCAGCTAAATATTTTAGCTTTTTTTCATATTCATAATATGTTCACTCATTCATGAAGTTCCATAGCCTATTCAGCGCCAACTGTCTTGCAAAACAAACCTTCAGAGAAAGCTGAAACATTTCACGATGCCTCGTGAGATTTTGAACAAGCAGCAACGAGTTCTTCTTTCATCTAGTACATCTGTGCACAATACAAACTCGAGGAAACTAAAGATGGGCTTTTGCTCCCACACTGACAAGTTCTCTAACGTGTACAGGATGCAATAAAACTTCAATAAAACTGCTGCTTTAACTCCATACTACTGACAACATCGCCAAAAAATGTGAATAAAGGTTTATATAAACCTACACATGCATTATGTGACTGTAGCAGAGGTTGAAGTAGTATTCCCGCTGTCTATTCGCAAACTGTTAACTCTTTTGGAAGTCCTACAAATAAATATAAACATCTGAAAGCCACTTAGCAACCCATCTCCAATTTTCATGGAGTCATACCTGTTGTCAACTGCACCTGGTATGTTTTGTGCTGGGGTTTGCTACTACTCCAATTTTTCATGTATGCACACTGGAAGGTGTGAAGGTCCCAAAACAAAGTCAGAAATGGATCAATCAAAACTGGGCACTGGTGTGCAGATCCCTGATCTACAATGAAAGACCTTCAACAACACCTCCCTCACCTAAGCTTGCAGTTTAGAACTGGTACCAAATTGACCAATCCACTGCAGTAGCAATGAATGATTCTTTGCTGGTTTGTTCCTTTGTAACATGATGACGTCAAGCTTGTGGCAGTGTAGCTCTGAGTCACTTACAAGCCCTTTACTTGTCTGTTTCTACGCTGACTCAGAGATAATAAAACATAGTAAAATAGTAGAATTGTAAATCAATTTAAAAAACTGATTTTTTAAGTAGACCACGGCCTTCGTGGTGTATGTCCTTTGAATGTCTCGGTCCTTTGAAAACCGAGAAGGCCGGAAGTGCGAGGCTGTTTAATGCGACGGTCTAGCCTTCAGATTTGCATCACCAGCTATCTCGGTGGACTTTAATAAACTCAGCCGTCTGCTCCTTGCTCCCTAAACTATAACAGCACACTGAAGTAAATTCTCTACCATCTCACACTTCTGTTTAATCAGTTTTCTCCTTGATGTTCATTCAGCTGTGTGAAAACTATAACTTTAATCTCAGCAAAACCGATTTATTAAGGAACAAATAAAACACTGAAAAAAGCCAAACAATAACATTTTTAAGTTATCCAGGTGACTTATATATCATGTTTAACCAGAGTAGCAAAAGACCACAGGGAGTTTGAAAACGATGTGCCGGGAGTTCGCTGTTCTCACCGGCTCTAGTGAGCCTTGAAACCCCGGCTAGCTATCGAGCTGCTGGGTAACAGACGTCTCCAAAAACGTCGGAGCACTTTCGCAAATATGTGATGTCTTGATAAATCAAGCAGATATTTGAAGTTTACACAGCTGCATTCTCGCCTGAAAATATCTTAAAAGTTTATTTTGTGACCCAGAAAGAGTAATATGGTTAAGATCAAAACTAAGTAACTGCCGCCATTGTTGGGAACTGGAATTGGCTGGGCCACGCTATGAATTCTGGGATAGGTTGGGCCACGAAGGATAAATCCGACATGTCCTTCAAATTCAGGAAAATGAGGGACACATTTGTCAGAGAAGCCTTTGAATTGGGGCAGCCTTCATCGCCTGGCTGTGACATAATCAGCCTTCAAATGCGGCCTCCAAAGGATGCGGCCTAGGAATTGGGACACAGCTTATATATCTACATGTACCCTGCCTCCTACTTAACAGGTGGGCCAGCTTTAATGAATCTTAGTGACTAATAACATCTATTTCTTTTTTTAAAGGATTTATTATAAATCCCAGTTCTTTTGATTTTTGTATATATCTTGTTTCATTTCATCATCCTTCTGTGAATGCGATGTTACGTTCTCCGTTTGTGTTTCACGCGTCACGTTCATCGTACATCACTCATACGTAACTTCATGATCACCAGCATCCCAGACTGAATTTTGTTTGACTCACCGCTAAATACGAAATGAAGTTAAAAATGGTCCTTAAATTCCTTAAATTTTTACAGATTCCTAGCAGACAGCAGTTTGGTTTGGTAAAGCTGAAGACGTTTTTGACGACCATTAGGACTGCATGGATCTTCCAACAAACACTGCTAAACTGCATCTAAAAATTCATTTTTCATGTTTTGCAATAGATTATGATTAGAAATACTTTTTAGACTTTTTAGAAACAAACGAGAGAAAAAAGAAAAAGTACCATACCAAAAACAAATCAAATTTAACATTGTAAAACTTCTTGCTAGGCCGTAACACTCCCTCAAAGGCTTTTCCAACTAAGGGTCTAAGTGACAGCCTTTTCAAATCACCTTGCCAATATGTTGAGTCAAATGCCCGCACAGTCCTTCCCTGTGCACACAGGTTTGTAGGTATACCCTTTACTATCTTAGCCTATGCAAACGCCCTCCTGCTGAGTAAGCCCTATACCTACCAGAGGACTGATTCGCTAGGTTACGCTGCCTTGCCCGACCGCAAATGAGTATGACATTTAAATCCCGAAGGCTTTGGTCTCATCCAACGATCTGGCCACCGAGGCAGGAACCATCTGGCTCGGCCCCAGGCCCTGCCGTTGGCAGCCAATTAGGAGCAGATAAGCAGAGCGAGAGGAAGGTTTTAGCCCACCATTGTGCGTAATTCGGCACAGGAAGACGAGTAGAAAGCGGTGTCCCTTTCAGGAGTTTTTGGAGTTCTTTCTGCTGGTGAAGGAGATATTCTGGCTGGGGGCGAAGAGATTAGCTGGAAGCCACAGAAAGACATGGAAGAGGGAAAAAAGGAGGATAGATGGGAAGATGTGAGGGAGAGGGCGTCACGATGAAGTTCTATAATGAGCAGATTTTGTATTCTCTCAAGGCTTAAAGGATTCAAGATAAATCACATATTTCTTTTTCGGGGCATGCAATAGGTTTCTTTTGGACCCTGCTAATCACCCCCTCGCCCTCTTCCTTGCTTTGTCTTTCTGTCATTCATTTGTCTTTTTATTAAGCCTGCTCAGCACTGCCTCGTTTCTCTCTCTCATATTTCCGTATCTTTTCCAGGCTTATTCTGATTCTTTTATTCAAAGGCAAGGTCATCACTTCTTTCTTTAACTTGTTTTTGACCCATTTGCTTTAACGGTCATCGTTTTTTCTCTTCTTTTCTGCTTCGATCCAGAGTTTTCTTTAGTTTTAATTTCTTTACTCATTCAGCACTCTTTATCTTCTTTCTATTTTTTGCATTCTCTCTACCTTCTGCTCTTGTTTTTCATCTCAGCCCAGACTAGCTCTAAGGTCAGAATTGACTGCATCACCACACTGTTCAAAATGAGTGTGTGTACTCATATATTACTCTCTAATTTCCAGTCAATTCAGTAACCACAGACTGCATATAAAAGCCAGACATATCCACCTTGACATGATGGCTTTGTTTGGGAAGTCATTCTTAATAATTTTCAGTTTGGCATTATCACTTAGTTTTTAGTGAAACCTGGTGCCAGCCTGTTAACTCAGTTAGTAAACTGCATCAATAATTCATTGGGATTTAAAATAAGATGCAACAAAAGGTAATCAGCATTTTATTTCAGGGGCAGGGTCTTGGATGGACCCACCTTTGGATTCAGCTGCAGATTCCCATAAAAGGAGATCTCAACCTGAAACAATAGGCTAAAATATGGTTAAATACTTCTATCGTGAACTACAGAGCACTTTGAGGGAAAGAAAATGTAATTCATTCACAAAAAGCATACATACCTTTACTTCTAGGACCCAAATTTTTTTCCCCGTTTTGCTCACTTTCCTACCTTTTCTCGGCTGCGTCAGTCTCCCCACAAACACAGACACACAACATACAGTGTCTGTCCTTCTCATCTGGGGAGCTGTTAAAAGGGGCATAGCTGGTTTCCTCCCTTGGGAATCTACAGCGAGGGAGAAAGCTGGGTAGCAGCTGAGAGGTGGAGGCTAGTGCTTAGCAGACTGTCAAAGAGCCCCAGCAGCCACCCAGAAATGCTGTGATGGGAGCTGTCTGCAGGAACACGGTACCACAGCAGCTCACAGCGCTGACTGTGTTCAGAGAGTTCATGGGTAATTGGAGCCTGGGAGTGGGAGTAGGAGTAGGTGTTGTGTCCTGTGCTGTTCGAATTATGGTTCTTCAAAGCGTGCACCGTTTTCTTCCACACACATTTTTTGGCATGGCAGCAGCAATTAGACTGCTGAAATGTGACAATTAACGGTACATTCATTCACGCTGGCTGTGTTTGGCACCGCGTATTTGATTATTAGTTTGGATCATTCTGTGAGATTAGAACAAAGGAAGCTGAGCTAAAATAATGGAAAAGAGCTGCAGTGGAGCTCATTAGCAGTAACAGCATATTCGGAACTAAAAATAGAAATTGACCTCAAACACTAAGTTATAATACCAACGCTATCTTCGGCTGGTAAAACACAGGATGGAGTGAGCTGAAAGCAAACTGATGCTGATCTTCTTTAGTTGCCCTCTGGGATGAGCATCAGAGGGGGCAAATTATAGCAAATTGCATGTGTGTGTGTGTCTATGTGTGTAGCACATCGACCTGGAGTGATGGAGGAGATCATTCATAACTTAGACTACTGTGATGTCCTGGTGCTGGGGGAGGAGCTGAGCCCAGAGCACGAATCTCTCCAACTGCAACGAAGCGCTCTGCTTGGAAAACACCTTGATGCAACCAACTCCACCTCTGGCATGTCCATATACGGTAGGTTACTGATGCCTTTTTAGCTGGCTCCTATCTACCACTACTACATATACTAGCTGGACAAACCTGTGCTGTCTCTCTCTCCTTCCACAGGCGTGGACTCCATGTCCAACTATGAGCAGGTGATCCGAGAGGTGCGCTACTACAACTGGCGTCCCGGGCAGCTAACAGAGAGGCGTTTTCGCCTCACCTGTTCAGAGCTCAACGGACGCTACACCAGCAATGAGTTCAGCCTTGAGGTCAGTGTGAATCATAGATAGGATCCTCTTCATACTTATTTTTGGCATCTGTCAAAGTAATCCATATTTAATAAAGAAAAGATTTTAATAAGATGTATTTATATCATATTTGTCCTTTCAGTTCATCCTCTGTCTGATTCAAGCAGTTCTTCTTCTCTCCCTTTAAGATACTGTAGCTTTCTCCTGATTGGCTGCCACTTGCAAACAGAAGGTTTAGAACAGCAGGAGTTGGGTGCCTGAGATAGCCATGTTAATTGTATCCATTACATGGTTTAGATGCCAGGTCTCTCTTGGAAATGAGATTTTTAATCTCAATTAGATTTTTGCCTGGATAAATAAAGGCCTAATTAAAAAATAAATCCCCACTTTTGTCACTTCACAGATCTGAGAGTTGAAAGGTACTCTTCAAAAGCGAGGACTAAAGGATTACTTGTATACATTACATTCACGTCATTATGTGGAAGTATGAACGTCTAACGAGAGCAGCCATCATTAAAAGTATACATAGAAAATAAGGAAAACCATAATGGATTATTTTAAAATTTGTGTAGTGAATTCACCTGTTGACCATTCTAGAAAAAAACCTTACGGGAGCATTGTTACTGTCCACTAATGTAGAGATTCCCAAAATATGGACCAGGGAATCTCTGCTTTAGTGAAGGTACTGCAGGTGGGTCACAGCGATGACATAGATTCAGTTTGAAATTACGAGTATGTAGAATTACATATTTATTTATAAACTTTTATTTATTTATATAAAAAGTTAAAACTAGAGTTCATTAATAGGAGGTGGTTAGTTTGTGAATTTACTGCTCTTGTACTGAAGTTTGTGTCCCATCAGCCTTGTATGTGACTGGAAAGCATTAGCAGCTTATAGCCAACAGCCTGTGCTGTTTATGTATTTTGAATAAAATGGAAATGCATCGCTTTCTTGTGTATTTTAATTAGAATGAGAACGGGTAGGCCCCATGAGATTTTCAGGTTTTTAAGTGTGTCGTGGCTCTCTGGGACTTTGGGAATGTGTTGAGTATAGCTGAAACTATCTGTTTAGACGGAAATTGAATCTCCAGTTAGTTTGATAATCACCTGAGAATTTTGTTATACATTATAATCCCTTTTCATATAAACCCTCCATGTTTCCTATCCATGTGGTGGTCAAGGCTCTATTGATCATGGTAGCTGCATCAACATACTATTTTCTGCCACACATTTACGCCTACAATGAAGGGAGAACCTATAAAGTTTGGGTGACCAGTGTAGCCACGTTTGCCATTTTTTAATCGGAATATTAAAGGTTGAAATAAACTAGAATTATCTTTTAAAGCAATATGCCAAACATTAACAAGTTCTTGCAGTCCAGATGTAAGGACTTTCTTCTGTTCTTCATCAAATGACAGTTTAATTTGTTTTTACACAACTGTGTGAAAATTTGCATTCAGTTTTTATGATGTAAAGACAATGACTTGTTCATTAATCAAAAGCAAACTGTATGATTGTTAAAATTAATATTTTAAGTGTATGAAAATTTGTTTTTAATGGGCTGGACTATAATTATTCAGGTTAATGCATTTATACCCAGTGCTTTTAATTTTACTCAGCCCGCCCACTCCCAGACAAGCTTCAAGTATTTCTAAAAGGCAATGTAAGAAGATGTAACTGACAAGCAGCTTGAATAAAACAGATGTACATTATGCTCAAAAATCATTAATATCACTAAGTGCCACTAGAGATCGTGTTGCTTTTTACTACCAAGTGAAGCAAAGTGCTTGAACTGGCAAAGTGACTGAGCTGACTCAGCTGAGGTCTCCACTTTAACTTTCAGGGCGAATTTAAAAAAGAACCTCAACAAGCCTTCCAGCTGTGCCACTTCAGCCTCTTAGTAGCAAAATACCGTCTAAAATACCCAGGCTGTAAAAGACTTAAACATGTCTAAAGAGGCCTCAGTGCAACTTTGAACACCAAAGTCAGAGTAGGCCTCACATTAACACACACACACACACACACCTGTTCTTTGTGCATCTGTCCCTACTCTGAGAAAGGTTTGACTTATTGATCCATCCCTGGTGTTCACACTCAAGTATTGATTTGGTTCTGTCTCCTAAAATATCCAAGCATAAATTTGCTTCCACATTTATTCCATTTTCATTTTCATTTGTCACTGATTATAATATCAGTCGTTAGAGTTGAGGCTTTTTTGGTTGTGCAGGTAAACATTGAATGTTGTAAAATGTTTATTTTGATGGGCATACTTTCTAAAATCCTCACTCCTGCTTCATGTGTCCCCAACCTAGGTGAGCATCCTGCACAGTGGAGAAGCACGGGAACACGTCAATCACGTGGTAGCTCCACCTCCGTACGTGCAGGTGGTCCACCATCCGTCCATGATCCAGGATCTGTACCCCATCCACAGCTCGGGTAAGAAAAAAGCAACTGGGGTGGATTGTTTACAATTTTTTAATGTCACCTTCAGCCAGGATAGATTATGATTATTAATACATTATTGTTGCGATAGACAGGAAGACAGGTTTTATTTTTAATATAAACCAGAGTTATGGTGTCATTAGCATCAGAAACAACCTGTTAAAGCAATTCTAGGCCAGTGAAAAACCTGAAATGGATTAAGGTAAAAAGCAAAAGGTCCAAAGTGAAAGAAACATTTTAGGTCACCAAAAACTGAAACATCTTCTTTTATTACATGAAATCTCTGCCTGCCCATGAACTCCTCCTAGATCATCAGGAGTTGAGCAACCATACTTGGCACCTGTTGGGTTTTAACTATGTCAGATGTTAGAAAAACATCAGGTTGCCTAGCAACCACCTACCATTTATGTACCTATAACAACTTATAAAACCACCATTTTGATTTCATAACAGTAACATCTAATTTGTATATAACACATCTGAATTATGCATGTTATATATTAATCCTATCATGTTGCCGGGCAACCACCATCCAAATGACCTGTTTTTACCTTTTATACACCTGTAAGGCCTCATGAAAGCATCCTGTCATTTCGATTTCATGACAGTACCATCTCATTTATATCCACAAAAGCTGCCACCAACTAGCACCAGGCTAACATGACCCATATAAACATCTCCAACCCATATTCTGCTTTTCTTAATGTGATCAAGTATATTGATAAGTATATGTCTGTGAAGGTTCTCAGTCATCCAGGTCATCGTAGTCAAAGGATCTTGCAAAGAAAAGCGTCTGGACTTCTTTAAGTTACTTGAAGACGTTTCACCTCTCATCCGAGAAGCTTCTTCAGTTTTAAGGTCAAATGGTGGGGAGTCCCAGATTTAAACCTGGGACCACTCACATCCTGGGCCATCTGACCTCAGGAATTCGCATGATAAGGTGGGGCCAGGTTTCACAATGAACTCACCCGAAACTCTGGCTGATTGGGACCCACACCCAGTTTCACACCTTGGCTCAGGCGATTAGAGGATCATCAGGGGGTCCTTTTGTCCCTCTGTGGGGGGATACTCCCACTAGGTTTAAATCTGGGACTCTCCACCATTTGACCTTAGAACTGAAGAAGCTTCTCGGATGAGAGGTGAAACGTCTTCAAGTAACTTAAAGAAGTCCAGACGCTTTTCTATTGATAAGTATAAGTTTGCCAACAGCACAGACAGAACAAACAGTACTGTAGTATGGGCATGTACCAGTAAACTAAATTCCATACCGAACAGGACTTGAAAGTAGCTGTAGAAGTAAATGAATCCCTGAAGATTATTGTAGCCAGCTGCTATAGGTTAAGCTGTTAGTTACAAAGCCCTCTGCATGCACAAATGCAATGTTTGAACAGACTGTCTTACTACACATTCTGAGTTATCACTCTATTGCAGGTATTAGTACTCTATAGTGAATAGAGGACAGTTGAAGAAAGATTGTGGTTGTTAGGGGTTCATTCTGAAGCTACATAGAGTCTGCTTCAGTAATATTGAGGTTTAACACTCCTGGAACAAAAACTCAAAAGAAATGTGGAGTGGCTAAATGGGTCATGTGGTGAGTACCTGTGAATGCAGGTATGTGGTGGAGATGTTTAAAAGAAAGAAAACCAAACAAAACCAAACAAATCAGCCCGTTTTAACAATGTCTGTCTGTCTTCTACACAAAACGAGAAAAAGGAAGAGCAGACCAGGCAAAGTGGGCGGGGTCATCACAGCACAGTATTTCACCGTAACCATGCAACAAATAGCAGGAAAAGAGAGAAACTCCTCAAACTCCAAATAAATTCAGGGACTCAAACTCAGTCTTTCTATGACAAAGACGAGCATTATCAGCCACTGTAGCTGGCACATGTGGCAGCGCAGGAACTTCAAATAGAGCTCCACACATTGATAGGGAAATTAGTCACTAAGAGACATTTTTAATTAAACTACCCTGCAGAAATAGTTTGGCATTAGTTACCCTGACTCCTGCCCTCATATTGCAGTGTTAATGACTGAAGTATAGCACAGATCCTGGAGGGGGGCACAGAGCGCTGCTTAAATGATCTTACGCACAAAGCGTTCATCGTGTGGGGTTTGCAGTGATAGAAATTAGTATTTCCACAAATCGGGTAATGCAGTGAGTTTTAATCGGAAAAAACGAACATACGAGTGGTGAAAGAAGTCAAAGAAGCAAGAAGGTTCTGAGTAAAGTTCATGAAATATTGTTTGACTGACAGTTGTCAAGTCATTTTGAGACATGAAAAAAAAGGAAATCAATAAAGGTAAAGCATTATAAACAAGGCACAGCTACAAAGCTTAAAGTTATAATACAGAAGTAAAAAGTATTAGGAGTCTTGGATTAGTTGCATACATGACTGCTCAGCTTAGAAAATGGGAAAATTCAAATGTGGAAAAAGTGTCGACGTAAACTTGACAAAACACTGCCTCTCAAAGGAAACCATGAGAGACAGAGGGTGAAATGCTGAGACTCAGACTCAGGAGCCTCTGCTGTGCCTGTGAAGAGTTTTTCTGTCAACCATCCATCCCAGGGTAAACATAGCGAGATCCAGGGGAACGCTCCGTTCCGCTTTCTAGTTTGTTTATCGCAGCGCTCATCAGACTGCTGCTTTCCTACTCTGCGCCTCTCCGTGATTGAGGCCCTCCCAAATGATGCAGCAGGCTTCTTACCCTCCTCCTGAGCACATGAGTGATCTGAAGTTTAAAAAAAAACATGGAGAGGAGGAGAGACATTGGTCTTAATCTAACACATGAGATTTAATTATTCATCACACTCTAATGGATTCTACTTAGAGTCCTGGAGAGTTCAGTGGCCGATGCTCAGAGAGTTGGAGGGTGTGTGTGAAAAGGAGGTCAGGGGAGCGCAGAGGGAGGTGGATGGTGGGCAATCGCCGAGCCATACGTGACAAATAAAATGTTTCAATACATTTTTACACCTGTGACGCGATTTTGTCTAATGTTTCAGACGGCCTGACGTATGTAGAGTATTAGCAAACGGCAAGATGTGTGTCACATGGTGTGCGTACAGACACACAAGTTACATGAAGGTTCAAGAAGATGTGAAGATCAAAGCCCGTGGATTTAATGTGAAAATCTAGGAGCTAGAGCGAATCAAATGATCAATTGAAGAGTCCTCTGTGAGCCTCAACCTCGTTAAGCAAGCGAGCACGCACACACACACATACACACACACACAGGAGGGACTCGTGGGGAGAGGGCAGGCGCAGAGATGTCGTGTTAGTTCAGTAGGCTCGAGATCAGAGTGGATGAAATAAACATTTTAGTTCAAGAGAAATCCCTCAGTCTGTGTTGTGGGTATGGTACTAAAAGGGTCTATGATATATCTTTGCAGTCATGTGCTGCATACAGGCCAGATCTAAATGTGTTTAAAGCTGGTGGGGGGGCAGAGCCACTAAACACATGAGGAGTAGGGGGAGCTGCAGGATGACAACTGAGTTTTTAAATTTGGTTATTTTGAAGTTTGTTTTCATGTTCTAACAATTCCCTTATAAACACAAAAACCACAATTTTAAACCATATTTAAACAGCAAGCAACTAGCAATGCTTTCTTATGTTTAGTGGCAGCAAAGAGAAACGTTTCATGTGTTGATCATATAGAGGAAAAATTGAATTAAAATTTTAATATTTCATCCACTTTTTCACCCAGTAAGTGACCATATTTAGGCTACAAGGTGTAGCACCAGCTGGTACCCCCACAAACTATTTGGGTGCAGCACAGAGACCTGCTAATTAGTTTGAACAGACTATCAAAATGTTTGCCGAATTTCATGCACCAAAACTGGAGCACAAACTTCTTGCATGGTCTGTAGCGCACAGAAAGTGCACTTATGTCCCATATTATTGAAGTGAAGAGGCATCAGCAGCGCAAACCCAGTTCCGTGACTTGAACTAGCAGGGCTGGCAGAAAGCTGTCCAAACCTGTCAATCGATTGACTTTTTAAGGCTTTTTAAGACTTTTTAAGGCTTAACTACGGAGCCCCGCAGGGGACATGGGAGACATGCGAGATCTCGCAAAACTAACTCGGGATCTCGCAAAACTTTTGCGAGATCTCGCAAAAGTTGAACTCCAACAATGGCGGCAGCTACTTAGTTGTAATATTACTCTTTCTGGGTCACAAAATACACTTTTAAGATATTTTGAGGCGTGAATGTAGTTGTGTAAACGTCAGATATCTGCTCGGTTTACAAGACATCACATATTTGCAAAAGTGCTCCGACGTTTTCGGAGATCTGACACCCACCATCTCGAAGCTAATGGGAGGTCAAGACCTACTACAGCCGGGAGGAACACCGCTTTCCCGGCACATCGTGCCTCGACCTCCCGGTCGGCTTCGAGCTGGCGGCTAAAACTTTTGCGAGATCTCGCAAAACTTTTGCGAGATCCCGAGTTTGTTTTGCGAGATCTCGCAAAACTTTTGCGAGATCTCGCAAAAATCCGTCTTAATTTTTTTTTCTCCCATGTCCCCTGCGGGGCTCCGTACTTAACAAAATCCAAACAGGTTAGTTATAAAAAATGTAACCTGCCATAAAGTTTTCCCTCAGCCTGAACAGTCTTGCTAAAGTCAACAAGACAGTTCAGCCTGTAGACATGATAACTTTATACACAGTTAAAATGGGAGTCTGCTCATATTTGGAGCCTGCCTCTAGTGACCATTTAAAGCACTACAGTTTTTTGTCTCTTACCATTTCTGCTTTCTATCTTTTAGCCCTAGATGTTGCAGTCTGTTTTCACTATGCACTGCTGTACAAAATCTTTGTATTTTGCTAGGAAAATATCGTTTGTTCTGTTCTGATGATCCCACACTGCTTAAATAATGTTAAGGTCCGGGCTCTGGGGAGGCCAGTCCATGACTGATAGTGTCACATTGTGTTTTTTCTAAACAGATGTGCTTTTAGTGCATTGGACATTTGACTTCCTGCTCCAAACAATGGCAGAACCTTCACCATCTTTTTCAGATGGCTGTAGACAGTCAATGTTAGATCGTCCTAATTTGTACATATTGACAGCATTTTGAACCAGAATTTTCAAAGTTGGACTCATCAGACGTGCTGCTACTGATTTTCAGTCCAGTTCTTGTGTAATCTGGCGTATCTCAGCCTTTTCCCTTCCTTAAGAATGGCTTCTTGACAGTCATCCTTCCACTGGGACCATTTCTCACGAGCCTTCAGTGAACAGTAGTTGAATCAGCTGAAAGTCCAGATACATCTCTCAGGTCCTGTGTCAGGTCTTTGTTGGATTTCTTCCTTTTCCATAAGGATATACTGATCATCTGCTGCTGTAGTTTTTAAAGCCTGCCACTTCTTTTGTCCTCTGCTTATCCAGTTTCCTCAAAATTTTTAAAGGACACACTGCACACCATGCCGAGATATGCCACGTTTCCAGCTAATAGCTCTTTGGGAATCACACTGTGAAAACTGTGTTATCTTTGTCAGTTTTCATAGATTCAGCTAAAGAAAAGTGACAAAATGATGTCTTTTTGTAACAAGCTGCTAGTTACGAAGTGTCTAAAGATACGGTTTAGAATGAATGCTTTGCTAAGACGCTCTGGTAGGTGTAGACACAACATTGGTTTATTTATCCTTTGAGTCTGGTGCCTTTTTATGCTTGAATGATTCATATGTCAGTGTTAAGTGGCTTAAAAAAACAAGCCAACATTTCTCTGAAAATGATCAGATGCAAGGACTGAAAAGGCCAACATCCAGAGAAAAACTTTAAAAGACCTACAGAGATCCTGGATAGCTGTTGCCTAAGACCACTAAAAAAATTACAATAACATTTGGCTCTTTTGGGTGGGATGTTGGGTTGCGTACTGATGCAGGCACAGATTAGTAATATGGTGAGATGCTTCTTAAGTGCATTATAAGATGTCTGGAGCTTTCTCATCAAGGACTAGAGTACAGTACCTCTCAAGGTCTGCAGCATTCAGCTGGCTGTTCTGGGTATTTTGTGCCCGTGAAAGTGAAAGAATAAACCGATTCAGTACATGCTGAAGATTTTCTGACCAAACAGAATTATTCTGATTTCAAGTCATTAAATCCCTGATCTCCTTTCATTTGGTTCTCAGGTGTACCGAGTGCTGCCACCGTGGTAATAGTAATGTGTATCGCTGCCCTGGTGGTGGTTGTAGTGTTGGGCATTTACCGCATCCACCTGACCCACCAGCAGGAGGTGAAGTTGGCAGATGCGGCTAAAGAGGCAGACGTGACCTGGGACGAGTCTGCTCTGACGATCACAGTGAACCCAATGGAGGTAGGAGGGAGGGAACTTCAGGAATTAAAAGGATGCTGTCAGGGAGGGAGCATAGGAGCTACCCACAGTGGACCGTGTGTAGTGGGATACTATCCCATTTCTATTTAAGGATAGAAACAAAGGATTAATCCTGTTGTGCCACTATTGATCCAAATACCAATACCAGCAATTGGTATCAATGTTGTCAATATTTGGATCAATCCGCCCATCTCTAATGTCTCCTTTGTATTAAACCAGTCAAAGGAAGAATTACTGACATTTCTTGTTTCTTGCTTACTGTCTGATGATTAAGTTTGTGAAACTTTGCAAATATTTTTTACCACAGAACTTGGAGGGGCCTCAGGCTGCAGAGGAGGAAGCCAGCGAGGAGGAGGAGGAAGACGAAGAGGAGGAGGGGGAGGAGGAAGACGACGACGAGGACGACATCACCAGCGCTGAGTCAGATGACAGCGAGGAGG
This sequence comes from Mchenga conophoros, assembly GCF_057382185.1. Classification (NCBI taxonomy): domain Eukaryota; kingdom Metazoa; phylum Chordata; class Actinopteri; order Cichliformes; family Cichlidae; genus Mchenga; species Mchenga conophoros. Next base: position 8,677,745 of record NC_140539.1, on the reverse strand, counting down.
AAATAGACGTCCAGCTACCCAGGATGCAACGCTCAACCAAGAAAGGCCAAAATTGGGACAAAACAACAATATCCTATTGAAACATACACACGTACATACACCCTCACACACACACACACACACACACACTACAACACATCTATACTCAAATCACATGGCTGAAACAAAAAGACTATGATGTTGATGCTCTAAAAATAAGGTAATATCTCCCCCTACTGGAAGACAACATTTAACCACACACAGACGCACACAGTTACACACACACTCACACACACAGTGCAGTGATTTAACCTTAGCCTTGTCACAGAACCTCCTGTTTTATACAGCTGATAAGAGATAATATGACTCTAAAAGTGCTCCTCAATCACATGACTTTCGTTGTTCTTAGACGAAGAGATCACCAAATTTAGTTCATTCCCAGAGAGATGTCCCATGAATTATCTCTCTCCCATTCCAATGCAACCTTTAGTGAACTCGAGCTGTAGGAGAAGCCTTTTGTCAGTGAAACCCTGCATCATGCATTCAGTTTGATGTGTCAAATTCCACAGTAAGATTTCTGATGTCCCATATAAGAATCAAAATGCAAAACATCCTTTATTTAGGAAAAGTCAATTGCAAAAGTAAAGAAACTGACTATTTTTTGGTTTGTATACTTCATGTTATTTATCAGTCTTTATTCTGGCCTATGTGGCAAAGCCAGGTAATTTTACAGAAATAGCATATTTTAAATGGTACTCAAAAACAAATAGAACAAAAAAAAGGGGAAAAAAAGATGATCAATGTGCTGTCACAGACGTCATGTTGAACTAGCCGACAGGGCCTGTGTTCTGGGTTTTTGGGAAAGACAGAGGAGTCTCCTTGTACATTTTTATACGCTCCTTTCTTGTAAATATTGAGTATAGTAGGTGACCCCGACCCACTGAGTCAGCCCCACATTGTCTAACCAGAGACCTTCCTCTCCACCTGTACACAACACACCTCTTCATATGTATGTACATGCCCTGATCCCTTAGCCTGCAGGAGTCTTTCCAGAGCAGAGCCCCAGATCCTCCCTGCGTGTTTTTAGCTCAGTGTTCAGATCATTCTGGCTAATGGCAAACTTGGGTTTGCTCTCACGGATGTGCTACTGCCTTTGAAATAGGTGGGTTATTAAAAGCTGGACTAGGTGAGATTTTTGTATTTAAAAAAAGAGAACAACCTCTCATTAAACAACAGCAGAAACTCAGTGATAGAGTTTTGATTTAAAGTCAAAAATTCCAGCTGTAAAACACACGATCCTTGGTGTGGAAGCTAGCTTAATGGAATGAAATGTTAGCCGCTAGCTAGTGATTTCAAAAAGGGGAAACCTAAGCTAAAAGAATAACAATAGTGTACTTGGACTTATGAGGTGAATATAATACAAATCTAAATAAATTAAACAGTTGTTTCATGTCTGCTGGGTGTGTAGATAGTCAGCAGTTAGCCAACACATTAGCCATATCAATTGTGAATTTCACATCTTGCAGAACTTATCTTGGTACAGCTTTTACTTTGTTACCCATCAAACTACTTTGTAGCTCTAAGGTATTGATCATATTTGGCAGAAATTTCAAACCTTCAGAAGCCTTCAACGGTGACCAGGCCAATAAATAGTCAAGCTCTCACATTATGCATTTAAAGACACTTTATTGTGGCCTAATGGCCTAAACTATAAAACACAGCCTTCCTAACTGGATTGCTAGTGTCTACAGAGACATCAGATACACACTGCAAAAAAATAAATAACAAATTTAAAATAGAAGAGGAACTTCTCCAAACTTCTAACTTTGAAAAAAAAAACCCGCAGCATTAATGGAAGAAATTTAGGTCTAGAGACTGATGTCACATTACATAAATCCCACCTCATTAGCCTCGTGCAATGAGGCTCGTGCAACTTTTAAGAGGACAGAGAGTGGAATGCATTTGGCAGTGTCACGTTTGACATGATCAGAAAACCCAGTCGTGGTTTTTTTTTCCCACTTTGAAATGAAGGGGCATTAATCACTGTAGCCATCCTCAATTTAGCTTGTCTGTAGTGTTTGGCAGCAAGAATCCACAAATGACCAATGAAATGATGTTTGTGTCACAGGAAAGCTTGTGCGCTATATGCCAGAAATCGATAAAGGGTTCGGTTAAAGTCATAAACACTGGAAAATGTCCTCCTCTAACCTAGTGAGCCTTTGCCAGCTGTCCTGTGGGTATAACTGGGAGAACCTGTTGTATGTGTATACTGTAGCTCTACTGTATGTTCATCTAAAGATCTCATATGTTGTTTAAGAGTTTTCCTCATCTACTGTGACACCTGGTCTTGTGACGCCACTTCCCTTCCTGCACACACCCCTCCTCCTCCCCCCTTGACATCTTTGGTGGATTTTGCATCAGCCCTAATGTTGTCCTGACATTTGTTTTAGAAGAGGACGGTGAAATTAACATCGAAACCTTGTATAATGTGTAAAAGTTTCTTTCTTTTTTTTAGTTTTTTTTTTCTCTGGACTCTTTGGTCTGTTTTCCTTTGGAATGGTCACTACAGCACTTTCTGTAAATTGGCCAATAAAAACTTGTTTTGGAATCTAGCTGTGGGGGTCTGTATTTGTGTGACAGTGTGAGTGTTTCTGTGTAGCCAGTAATACATTTTGTGGAACTGCATCCTCTTTGGAGCTCATAATCCTCTCGTGGAAACTGTATGTGAGCAATATCAATTGAATTATGCAAAAAGAACAGTTGTGCACTGTACTAAAAATTAAGTTAAAAACTATTTAAAGGGACTTTTTGTAATCAACTTCTGCACAGTTCAAAAGCTTCATCACCAGGTGGCACGTATGTATGCTGCTGCATTTAAAAATTGTAATCTCTCTTTTTAGCTAGCCCTATTTCCTCTAGATGCTCTGCCTTTTTGCCTAGCCATTAGAAATTACATTGTGTGCTTAATGACTCTTCTGTGAAGGCTTTCCACAAGTTTTAGAGGTGTGTTTATGGGAATTTTCAACCGTTCTTCCAGGAATGCATTTGTGAGGAGTGCAAGAAGGCCTGGCTCGCAGTCTAATTGATCCCAAAGGTGTTCTATCAGGGTTGAGGTCAGGTCTCTGTGCAGGCCAGTCAGGTTCTTCCACAGCAACTCAGCCATCCATCTCTTTATGGACTTTGCTTTGTGCACTGGTGTGCAGCCATATTGGAACAGAAAGGGACCATCCCCAAACTGTTCCCATGAAGTTGGGAGCATAAAATTGTCCAAAATGTCTTGGTATGCTGAAGCATTAAGAATTCCTTTCACTGGAAGTAAAGGGCCGAGCCCAGACCATAATATGTCCTATACCAAACAGTGCAGTCGGACATTTACTGGTCTCGTGGAAACCACCAAACCCAGAATCATTCATCGGATTGCCAGATGGAGAAGCGTGATTCATTATTCCAGAGAACACGTCTCCAGTGCTCTAGATTCCAGTGGTGCCATGTTTCACACCCCTGCAGCCCACGCTTTACATTGTAGTTGGGGATGTAAGGGTTGGCTGCAGCTGCTCAGCAAATGAAACCCATTCCATTAAGCTCTCTGTGCACCATTCTTGAGCTCATCTGAAGGCCACATGAAGTTTGGAGGTTTGTAGCGACTGACTCTGTAGAAAGTTGGCGAGCTCTGCCCACTCTGCACCTCAGCATCTGCTGACTCGTGGCCACCAATTCATGGCTGAGTCGCTGTTGTTCCCAATTGCTTCTACTTTGTTATAATACCACTAACAGCTGACTGTGGAATATTTAGTAGTGAGGAAATTTCACAGCTGGACACGGTACCACGCTGGAATTCACTGAGCTCCTGAGAGCGAGCTGCTCTTTCACACATGTTTGTAGAAGCAGTCTGCATGCCTGTGTGCTTGATTTTATACACCTGTGATTGGAACATCTGAATTCAATGATTTTGGATGTGTGAGTGAAGACTTTTGTCCTCAGCACAGCACACAGACATTTTGGACAGTGGGTGTTTCTTTGCATCCTGCTGACAGCTCTAGTTAATTTAGGAAGTTTTCAAGTATAAGAATTTACAATAATTACCTTAAAGCATAAAGCACTCCAGATTAAAAAAAAAAATATTCCAGTTAAATTCACAACAGACCCACAACATCTGAGGAGCAAATGTCTCTAAAGGCATCAGTTTAATTGAACGCAATCAGCCATTTTCTAAACTACTTATCCTCTGCAGGCGGAGCTGCGGCGCTGATCCCTACTGGATTACTTTTTTGTTCTTCAACAAAAGACTCAGGGCTGTGTCAAATTAGAAGTGTGGAAAAGCCAGGAAACATAAGTCGGGCTGTACAAAATGCCACTGACAAGGTCTTTGAGTCATTTTTGCCTCTATGAACACTAATTCTACTCATAGTGCCAGGGGCTGGTTAGAGTAAGCATTACCAAAGCCTGTTATTGGACATGTTTTTGTGTGAGAAATTGGAGTTCAATGACTGAACCACCCAACTGTGCGCTCTATCTAATCTTCACCTAAAGAACAAGCCAGCACTGTTGTCGATGTAACTGTTCAATAAGCAGTTTGTAAACGCAGAGCAAGCTGCAGGGTTGGGTGTTCTCCATGCTGCTGAAATGCTGCCCGGCAAAGACAGTCCATCTGGTCAGACTTCTCTCAATACATTAAAAGTCCTCTGTGGCTATTTGGGTTGTGCTTTTCCTAATTTTGAGATGGCGACATCAAACGTATCCTAGATTAAAAGCATCTTTTCAAGAAGAAGAAGAAGATGAAAATCAGCAGCTAGTGCCACAAAGCAGCTTCTCTTTGTATGACTTGCCACAGCAATTATGAAGGAGGATGTAAGTTAGTAAGGAGTACATCTATGTGTATTACCTCTTTTTCCTGTTCAGCTTAGAGAACTTGCTAAATGTACATATATATTTGCATAAACCAAAACTTGTTTTACTTATTTTCCTCATGGATAGGGTTACTCTGTGTGGTATAAGCATACCCAAGGATAGACAGGCCTTCTGAAGATACACTAAGCGTCCCAAAAACATTGGTGTGTTCCTGAAATAAACTAGATTTCTCTAGAATAGAACTAAAAATATCCGAAATGAGATTCAGACAAGACATTAAATGACCACAAAAAATGTGAAATGGCTCTAAAGAGACACACTGGCTCTAAAGCGATTTAAAAAATGATCTAAATTGAATCCAAACAACCTATAAAGATGCAAAAATAGCCCCCTAACCCTAACCCAGAAAACAATCATTAATTTATGCAAAACAATCAAGATTTCACATAAAAATCATTACAGAGCAACAAGCTGGCCAAATTAAGACAGAAAAAGATACAAAATTACTTCAGAAAGGCATAGAATAGCTCAAATAGATGCCAAATAACCATAATGATACACAATATGACCCTAAACAAACCCAAAATGAGAAAAAAACAGTGTAAGATGCGCATCCCAAAATCACATCTATGAACAATGCAGGAGGACCATGTGCAAGTCCATGCCTAATGATGCATGAGTGCACTGTTAGTACTGTTACAGCTAATGTACATGTACATATTACTGAGATCCAATGCAGTGCAAGAAAGTGAAGAACATAGCTGCTAAGCCCAACCCAGAGACAGCTTGTTCAGCGATTTCATTCACAGTGACTTGTAGCTCTGAGCGGCTTGTTGAATGGTAGTCGAGTATACTTTACTTTGTCACTCTTCCCATGTGAACAGTCTCAAAATCTGCATTTAACATTTACTATGGAACTGGGACACCACTAAGCAAGAGGGAAGATAGCTTCAGGCTGGCTATATTTGCCTCCAAGCATTGATCACTGGTTTTTAAATATTAAGTTTGCTGATTTTTGGCTCGGGTTATTATTTCTGTGGTTTCTTTATGGCATCTTTTATTTGAAAAACAGCATCTGTGCAGTGAGATTATCACTAGAAAGATCAAAATTATCTAATATGTTTGTATATCATAGACCAGTAATGGGCATATTTAGAAGAGGGGCATGGGATTGCACCAACCCAGCCCATTTATGTACACTGAGTATGTCATTGATGTTTGTGATGGGGATATGTGCTAAGCGCTGGAGAGATTGTATATCCAGTTGAATGTCTCCCTCTAGTGGATAAAAACTATATTGCATGACCTTAGCAATTGCAAATGTTCTCCAGTCACACCTGAGCTCACGCAGTCCTGCCACGCTGCTCACACATGTCTTTGTCATGATCATTATCTGTTTTCATATCAGCCTTGAGCCAGTTTGAGATTACCATGGTCTCAGAATACCCAGTGTTACTCAAACTGTACTTTGCACAGCCAAAAATTGGGTTAAATGAAGACCCAAGAGGCCTTCTGCTTGCATAAACTAGCGAGAACTCAGCAGCTCAGTAGGAAAGAATTAAAGTATTTGCAAAACTTATCTTCGAGCACAGCAGAGGGGGAGCCCCAGGCGCTGTCACCTTCACTCCTGACTCACAAAGAGATGTTGCAAAAACTAAACTCTGTCAAGCTGCTTTAATGCACATCTATAATTACTGTCTCTCTAACAGAAACTCTTTTGACCTGACTTCTCAGGACAGCCAGTGGGGAGAGATTTGGACAGATGTTGCCTTTTGCTTGTCATTGCTAGATGGCGGCAGTCGGTGTCAAGGCTGCAAAGTCACGGCTTCCTGTCACTCACTGGAACATCGAGTACGGAGAGGTTGAGGCAGCAGTATATAAATAATGAAGTTCACGATGCCCCAGAAGAAAACAGACTACCTTTATCCCATCATGCATTATTCATTACATTTCTTCCCACTCCAAGGCAGCGAGAATGCATTAATGTTAAGGCTGTAATTGTAACCTCGAAAAACTCCCAAAAAAAAACACCAAAAGAAAATTACAACAGGACTAAGGCTTCTAGAGGAACCAGAGAAACTATGATTTTACACACAGAGTCAAATTTCACAATAATTCTTTTATTAAAAAAAAATTTTCATTTATGTTTTTTAAAAGTGAGCATAAGGTGGATGTGACAACAAAAGGCAGAAAAATGTAAGCCTATAATAAAACACTGTGCTGTGATACTTGGAGGTAATAGTAGATGGTGATGAAGCATGCATGGTAACAGCTCGATGCTAGCCCAACAGATACTTTGTGTCCCTCCTCTACGTTCAGTAACTCAAACATATGCTAGAAAAAATCTCTGAACCTTTTATGTTGACCATCATGTCACATTTAAACGATCGAAGCTGACCCAAGTAAGGGCTTTAGAGACAGACACATCCAAAAAACAACAACAACAACAAACAGTTTCATCAAAATACATAAAAAGCTGTTTTGCTGTGTTAACTAATTACTGTGAAAAGTACAAATCCTGTAAACTAGAAGCAATTAAAATAAAAAATAAAGCATTTGCAGTCCTACAAAAAGCAAAATAGTTTTGTCCAAAACTCACAAAGTGATTGGATGAGATTCACCTTCAGGCTGCTGACAAACTGCAAACCAGCAACAGGATGAATGAAACAAAGCTGAAAAGGCTTCAGGCTTCCCTGCACATGTGTGGCAGCAGATTTGTGGCATAATAAGGAAAATGTTGTGGAGAAACTACTGTAATGCAAAGACTAATTTCACCTTTCATTTATTAGAAAAATAAATGACTCCTCCCTCTAGTTTTTACCTACATGTCAAGCTGACAGTTTATGTCAAAATTATCACGGAAGCAGTGAAGCAATGGGAGAATGGTAATAGTAAGAGTTACAACAAAAACATGTGTGTTCTTTAAGGATGATGTTATGGTTAGATCAGCTGAAACTGGCTGGCAGTGAGTCACTTGCAGGCTTACTGTAATTCATGGACTGAATATAAAAAAAATGCAGCTTAAGGCTCTGACAAAGCTCAATGGCCTTAAATCTGCATAGCTTTCTAGTCGCACATATGTGGCAACTCAGCTAAATTCAAGCTGAGTTCCAAGTCTTAATGAGTACAACACGATATTCATTTTGTAGATGAAGGGTTAGTAACTGTGCAAAAGTCTTAAGCTACTACTCATTTCTGTATATTTTGCTTCCAAGGAGCCATTTTCAGAGGAATCTTTTCTTTTTTTTATTTGTGAAGCTACTTATCATTCAAGCATATTTTTTAAAAAAGGCCATAACTGGATGAGCAAGTGTTGTGTCTACACATAACAGAACCCATTTTAAATTGTATCTTTTATCATTATTTGTTCCCTCTTAATAAAATCATAAAAGTAGTATTGTCAGTAACAGTAAATTTTTCACAAGTCTCTACCCTATTGTATTTTTAAAGAAAACCTAAATGGTAACTATGCCCACCTTTAATATACCGACAAACCTCCATCCTGTAAATCCATCCAAGCCGGTGGTGTCTATATCCAGCATGACAGAGCCAGTAGAGCGGTAGTTAAATGACACTGAGGACTGTGATGAGATGTCACTACTTATTTGGAAAATTCAGTTGCTTCTAAGATGTTCGCATATGGCACCTTTAAGGGAAATGTCAACTTGGGCGAACATCGTCTTGTTTTTTGAGTGTGTGTGTGTGTGTGTGTGTGTGTGTGTGTGTGTGTGTGTACTTGTTTAAATGTCTTTGTGAGGACCAAAAATTGACATGCCACTATATTTGTGGGGACCAACAGTTACTTGTGGGGTTCAAATGTTGGCCCTCACAAATTTGAAGGTATTTTTGAGGCTGAAAATGTGGCTTTAAGAGTTAGGGTTAGGTTATGTTTATGTTTAGGGCAAGGGGTAGGATTAGGCATGTATTTCTAATGGTTAGGGTTAGGCTAACGGGCTAGGGAAATCACTATGTCAATTATTTGATGCCATCACTAAGATGTAAAAACGAGTGAGAGTGTGTGTTTGTACCAAAATCAACAATATCTGCATGTAATCACATTATGGCACAAATGTAACTCCATAAGTTTTTATGTCTTCTTTTAAAAGAGCAACTGGCAAACATGGACCTGAAAAACAGACAAACTTCATCAGCAGAAATCCTTTGCAAGCTGTGTGGGACAGTAAACAGTCAACAAGTGGTTAAACTCAATAATCAGATATGCTTCCTCGGGACATGAGTCTTGTAAGCTCTCCAAAAAAACAGGAGGAAAAGGAAAACCATGTTGGAAAAACAACATCAGCTTTGGCAGAACACAAACCAGCCCACAGCTGGGAACAGAAACTACTTTTCCATGTAAATATCCAACAGCTTAGTACGATCCTCCAAAATATCACCATTCCCTGCCAAAACCTCTTCAACTTACTCCTAGAACACTTTAAAAAAGAACAACTACCGCTCCTATGTTTCAGTTTGAACAATTAACATATACATACACATACATACATTCAAACTGACAAAGCTGCACACCAATGAAGTATGTATACAGTGCACCAATAAGTGTGGTTTAGGTGCCTGAGGCAGGGTCAGCATTCACTGAAACTAGGTTTGTGCTCCAGAGGAAGTTAACTGTGGTGAACTTCTGGCAACAGCTTGCAGAACTGACAGACCGAGTAGCATTTATTTGGATTGCAAAACACTGTGCATTACGTGCAGAGTAGCATTCAGCCCCTTGATCTCCACTGCCGCGGGCTTCTGAACTCACTGTGGTGTAAACAGGGTACTTTTTTTTAATAGAACAAGCTGTGGCAGGTTACACAGATGACATATTAGATCACTAACTTGGCAGATAGAGAGAACATGACTGAAGTCATTTCAAATCAGCTTCACATTCCTCGGTTGTCCTCAAAAACAGCAGCAAACAAAAAAGTTCTGTTTTTAGTTATTTCCTGTTTTTGGTTTCCCACCAACTACTGACAGTCTTCAGTAGTACGATCTCTTCTGTGCTCGGCAGCTTGGCATACTACGAAAGAGTGAACTAAAAAGCACCTTTCAAAACACTCAAGGTCACCAAAACAGCTGAGTTCAAAAATACCCATCAAGTCAAAACCATATTTACAATATTTAAAAATCACTAAGAACAGCTGATTGAACAGGTGAGTGTGAGAGACAGAGGCAATTAATGTTGCAAAGACAGAAGGATCAGGACCTTGTAGTTTTACTGATGTGCACGGTGTTATTTTCGATGTGCGAAATGAAAGCATACTATCCAAGGATGACACCCAGACTCTATATCTGAAAGAGAGGAAGAAACTAAGGAGTTGTCAACAGAAAATGAAAAACTATTACATTTAGATAAAGTGAATTTGGTGCCAATGAGGAAAATCTCACTTTTATTGATGTTTTTATTAGAGAAGATTGCAATAAAACAAAGATTTGATTTCCTGGAGGTAAACACTGAGGGCAGTGGGTGGGATAGTGGTAGTAGAGTTAGTAGATAGGTAGAGCTGGGTGTCATCAGCATAACCATGGATGTACAGAATTCACCTGCTTGCTGCTACTACTGCACATTCACCCAGTGTATATACTATATGTATGTATGTATGTATATATATATATATATATATATATATATATATATATATATATATATATAATGTTCTTCCTCTACACCCCCCCCCCAATTTTTGCACATGTCGAGGAGCGTGTCAGGCTACATTTCACTGTATGTTATACTTGTATAACTATGCATGTGACAAATAAAGACCCTTGAACCTTGAAACTGATATGACCAAGAGGAAGTAGATAGTAGATAGATTACAAATAAAAGAGGGCCCAGGAGAGATCCCTGGGGGACTACAGTATAACTGGAAATTAATTTAGCAATTCTGAGTTGAATGAACTGAGTGTGGCCAGAGAAATGAAATCTGTGGGCCACAAAACAAAAACAAAAAAACCAAAGAAAATAAACAAACATAAACTGAGCTGAAAGAGCTTAAATGCTCTGTTGAGCTGAGTGTGTTATCAATTACAGCAGCTCAAAAGAAGACTAGAAATTACATGTATTTTCCATTGCTGACGAGGACACTGTCTTCTCTCTGTTTCCTCCTGCAAATCAGAAGCTGGTGTATATTCACAGTTTACAAGCACAGAAGCACAATAACTTTCTTCCATAATCATCTTTTAAAAACCTCCACCTTCTTACACTGGATTAGTCATTTGACAAACAATTACAGTCGTTCACACTCCAGCGGCCAGCAGCACCACACCATTTCACAGTCAAGCACGCTCTAATCCACTTTGCTCTAATTACGAGGCCACCATCAGAGAGGTGCCTGGAAAATGAGTTATGCCTCTCATAAATACAGCTAATCAACATATAAAGTAACTTTGTGCTCACCAGGTTAGCTCATAGGTTGAAAGGACGATCTACTTCCTTTTTATTAGTTTACTCTAAATAAGGTCCACAGACATAATCAAAAGAAAGCTCTGAAATTCAAGTTACTATATACGTCATTTCCAACTAGTGCAGAACACAAAATAAGCTTATGGAAGAGGACATTGCATCACCCCCAACCCACCCCCTCTTATTTGGCTTTCCATACATCTGATAAAATCAAGACTTAAATATAAAGTGTGTAGATTACAGTAGATTGGAGATTTCAGTCAAATAAGTTCTGTTTTCTTACCCTTCGCAATTCAAGTGTATAATCCCAACTACAGCGGCCGCTGTAGGACAAACAACTCTGGTCCCCGGTTCATCTTTAGTGAACGTAGGCTATCAGTCCGATGTTTACCTCAGCTGTCAATGTGCGTTCACATATTTACTCCGGAAGAGGCTGTAAAACTTTGTGAAAGGAGCCGATATGAGCTGAGGAGTCAATGAAACTCACTCATGTCTGATGGCAGTGATACTGAGGTGACTTGCTGAGACTATCCTGAACCTTTCCATCGGTAAGCACTGCTATTTTTGCTGCTGTTAGTCTCTAATGCTGTTAGCATTACTGAAACTCTCATTGAAATGGGTCTAACGTTGTTGGACTTAATGAATAAACTCTGATAACATGTCAGATTGCAATCAAACTCTTTATCAGAGGGAAAAGATGGTTTTTAGGACCTTCAAGCCTAACATTAGCTGGTATAATGTCAGCTCACAACCACCTGTTTTTATCGCATAAAGTAATTGCGACAATGAAACTGTTTTGTGTGTTAGAGGCCTGACTTGATGCTTGAGATGAAGAGGATGAGGTGGAAATGAGGGAGGAGAGAGCAGTTGAGGAGAAGAAAGACATAATGAGAAAGCGATTTTTTTTATTATTTACTTGTGTATGTTTAGGCAATTTTGGGTCATATTTTCATCCTTTTTGATCTAATTAATTACATCTTTGTGTTTGAACATATATTCTGCTTGCAATGGTCTTTTAAGACTGTTGTCCTGAAAATCTAACCTCTGTTGCTCTAGAGGAGCTTGGTCATAAAAATCTGACAATGTAATGCTGATGTCATCATGGCCGGGCTACATTTATTTAACACAAACCAAGAGCAGTTTGAAAGATGTGGCTATGGTCTAACGATGAGATGTGTTCGTTTGCATCATGGGTCGTTTTAAAGTCGAAACGTACCACAGAAATATTGATCTACAAAAATCTGATAATTTATTATTTAATTTAATGTATATCTGCAGATTCTGTTTGACAGAAGTCACTCAAGGAGCATGAAGTTAGTGAATAAGCGCTTGAACTTTAATCAAAGCCAGAAGTGTTGCAGTGATGGCAAACAACCAAATGGTGGCAGCAGAAATGTAGAAAATACTACATCTCACTGTTTCTCATTAGAGAGAAAAGAGCAGGCCTCTGATTCATGATGCATTTTACGAGTTTTTAATGACTTAACAAGTTAACTAGATTCAAAAGCAACACAACTTAAATTAACAGGACCTTTGCAGCCGCTACGTGTTCAGAATGTGACAGTTGCAACAATCCAGCGTGAAAGGAGCCGTTCTGTTAACAAAAGAAGAAAATAAGGAAAAAAAAGCAGACATCTGGGAGTGTTTACTTTGAAAAAACAAAAATAATAAATGAAGAGAGAGAGGCTTTGTTCCTTTTACTGAAATCAAGCCACAAAGCAAAACCGTATAAGAGCATTAGCGGTCATGATCCTAAATCCCCCGGCTGTTATTGGCTGGGTGCTTATTTACATAAGGTGTAGCGGGCACAGCACTGGAGAAACAGGACAGGCCAGTGGGCACAGATGACACAGTGCAGTGACGTCACAGCGAGTGTGTGTAGAGTTGTGGAGGATTTTTTTTTTAAACTTTTGGCACAGAGTCAGTCACCAAAGAGGCCGCCGCCGTCCTGCTGTGTGCTCCAATCAGATTATGAGGTCCAGTGTTCTGATAAAGGTGCCAATTCACACACGCACAAAATTTAAATACACATATCTGAGCGTCACATCGCCTCTAGGCTGTGGCCACTAATCAAACAGGTGTGTGTACTATACGTGTGCGCCCACGGATCTGTTCTCACTATTTTTAGAAGCACCTCTCGCAGCAAAGGTAGTTTGTTTTTACCTAACAAGCAGCAGGTGACATTTGAAAAGGTTGCGATAGCAGGCAGGAGGCCCGACTGGAACCCTTTGGAAAATATTAGCAACCACACACCAACTTCACACCACCTCCTTTTACACTTTAAGACACTTTTTTTTTTTTTAACATTGTTGACTCCTCGACTTCCTCTTGTTCAACCGAAGAAATGCACCGAAGCTGAAAAGAATGGAGGGTGATGCTGATGGCTCACAGGCCACAGACAGAAAAAAAGATGGAGGAGAGATAAGAAGCACCACACTGTTATTATTGGGCCTCACACTGAGTTCTCCTGCTGAGAGTGTGCGCGGCACTCAGATAAGAGTATGACTCATGCATACCTTCACATAAGTACAGACTCCAGAACTTGTGCTACTCAAATTAGAATTCCACGTTCTGTCCGTTTCCTGTGCTTGTTAAGCTGCTGTTTACAAAGTGGAGGCTTTTTTTTTTTGCCTTAGAGCGTTTTATTTTTGTACTTCTGCAGCTTTCCTCCATATATACAAGCAAAGGCGGTGGCATTGCCACCATGATTGCTCCACAAATGCTAGGGAGGGGTGCTATCCTGGGTAGCACAGCTTAAAATATGGCCTTTCCTACATTTTTCTCCCCTCATTCTCACTCTCTGCCAACCCTACTGTTACCCATCGTCCTTCAGTCCGACTCGCTCCGCTTCTCATTCACTAATCCTCTCCCTCCTTCCTTCATTTTCTCTTCACTTTCTTCTGGTTATCAGCCCTGTGTTCCAGCTGAAGGAACAGACTGTTCAGGTAGCATTTGAAGAGCATTTTGAGCTCCGGTCTGATAGAAAGACTTAAGAGAGCATCGTCACTGAGGCTGAGCTGAAGCTGCTGCCGCACATGCTGAAGCAGTCACTGAGGTAGCACGAATCCAGCAGAAGAAAATGATCACACATATTCTGGATCATCATGCTGCCATTCCAGTGTGGTCTCAAGCAAAAACTGGTCACCTCGGCCTCCAAGAAAATGTGACAAGTCTTTCAAGAGTTAAAGTAGTCCTGTGTGAATCACAAATTTCGTGCAACCCTAGATCATGCTCACAAATAAAATGGATTTTCCTCAATTAGGAAGTTTGAACATTTCAGATATTCACAGTTTGATTCCAGCTGGGAACCAAAATGCTTAAAATGCAGTCTCACCAGATGGTGGACAATCTTAGTGTTATAAAATCATGTCGGGAAGGTGTAAATTGGTAAAAGATGCACATTATCCTGACCAGGAAAGGTCAGCTCTATTAAAGGCAACAGTGGGGGGTTGTCGGTGGATTGTCTGAGGACAACAGCAGGAATGCCTTTGAGGAAAAGTATGCATTGTTGTAGCACAGAGTTGAACAAAACAACAGAAGCATACCTTTTGTGTTTTAGGTTTTATATAACTGTGCTAGTGACTGTTTGATCAAGGATATTTCCAGCATTGTAAAAGCATTGAGATAAGGATTCGTGAAGCAAAACCAAACCAAGAAAAGATGGATACTAAATAAAATAAACAAAATATAATTTTAAAAAAGTAAAAAGGCAACGATAATCCACTCTATAATACAGCCTACGACCCAAAACATACAGCATAAATTTAACACACTGAAACCAAAATAAATAAAAAAGAAAGGTTGATTTATTTAAAAAAAATAATCACTATGTAAAATATGCTTGATATAAACTCACTCACACAATAAACTTCATTTGACCAGATTCCATTAAAATGTAACATTTTACATTGTACTTATGTAACAGAATTACATGGAAGATTGAAATGTAATCATATTACTTAGAATCAGCTTTTTGGGATTAAACTTTTCCCCCCCCAAAAGTACAAAGCTGCAAAGTAGAACAAGGACCGTCATCCTCAGCTACCAAGTTTGAGTCGGTACACAGAGACTGGACAGGAGAAGCAGCTGAAGACCGTCAAGACAACAACGGGATGCAGTAGGTTTCACAGCAACTAAAGTTTTAAAGTAAAATGCTTACGTATAGCACCTTTGAAGTCAAAAAATATACTACTACTAAACATATAAAAGAATTTTAAAAACATAAAATGTGTCATCAAAAATATCTTTGCAAATATGATTACCTAAACATTCATCTGCAAGAGCCTAGACGCACGGGATTTTTCCTTTATGTGACACATGTGATTTCTGAGCAGGCAGACTTGGATTTGCTAGTGAAAATACGAGTGGACTCATGCAAACATAATTTTGTTCTTCAGAATTTTCAGAGCTACTGGAGCTGAAAGCAGTCAATTGATCTGTCGACAAAGGCAGAGCATAGCAGAAATGTCAGTGATCCACTGGCTGCTGCTTCTTTCAAAACATCTTCTGGAACAGTAAGGAAACTCTTTTTGTCAATACAAAAAACCTACACCACACGTGTATATACATTCTTGTGCGTGTATATACATACAAATATATACACACACGCATGTACACTACCAGTCAAAAGTTTGGACACACCTTCTCATTTAATGATTTTTCTTTATTTTTACAACTATTTACATTGTAGATTCTCACTGAAGGCATCAAAACTATGAATGAACACATATGGAATTATGTAGTCAACAAAAAAAGCGTGAAATAACTCAAAATATGTTTAATATTTTAGATTCGCCCTTTGCTTTAATTACTGCTTTGCACACTCCTGGCATTCTCCCGATAAGCTTCATAAGGTGGTTACCTGAAATGGTTTTCCAACAGTCTTGAAGGAGTTCTCAGTGATGCTGACCAATTGTTGGCCCTTTTCCCTTCACTCTGTAGTCCATCTCATCCCAAACCATCTCAGTTGGGTTTAGATTAGGTGTGTGTGGGGTCCAGGCCATCTGGTGGAGCTCTCTATCACTCACCTTCTTGGTCAAATAACCCTGGAGGTGTGTTTGGTGTCCAACTAATCGCAAACCCAATGGGATGGCATGTCGCTGCGGGAGGCTTGATGGCTTTTACGACTGCACTTGGGGACACATTCAAAGTTTTAGCAATTTTCCAGACTGACTGACCTTCAGTTATAAAAGTAATGATGGACTGTTGTTTATCTTTACTTAGCTGATTGGTTCTTGCCACAATATGAATTCTAACAGTTGTCAAACAGGGCTGTCAGCTGTGTACCAGCCTGGCTGCTGCACAACACAAAGGCAAGAAATTCCACAAATGAAAGCTGTGAAGTGAAAGCCATTTCATGTGACTACATCATGAAGTTCACTGACAGAAGGCCAAAGGTTTGCAGCACTGTCAACAAAGCAAAGGATGGCTACTTTGAGGAATCTAAAATATGAGACATATTTAGAGTTATTTATCCATTTTTTCTTTGTTACATTATTCCATATATCTTGCTTCATATAGTTAATATTTTCAGTATGTATCTACAATGTAGAAAGTAGTAAAAATAAAGAAAAAAAAACATTAAATGAGAAGGTATGTCCAAACTGGTAGTGTGTATATTGTATATTTATGTCATGTTGCATACTCAACCAGGTAAGTAAATCCCAAAATGCTGATTCTGTTCATCTGGACGTGGCGTTTTCAGTGGGAGAAATGTTTCGTCACTCATCCTGACTTCTTCGGTCTCAACTGACTGCAGGTTTCCCCAACCTTCTAAACAGTACATGTGCACAATAACTGAAACCTTCCCACTGAATGAACAATGGGCTGTGAGGTCAGTTCCTTGATCATTATTATGCAAACTGGCATGACCGTTGATCAACAACCACTGATCAATGCCCATGAGTACCATTCACAGAGAGTTGTAAAATGGCGACAGATGTACCCTTAGGCCCCCTCCTCGATTCAGAGATAGTCCTTCCCTTTTCACATAAATGGCCTCCTTGACTCCGCGCTCAAACCAGTGTTCCTCCCTGTCCAGGATGTGTACATCCTCATCATTGAAAGAGTGTCCTCAGGCCTCTAGGTGTAAACAGACTGCAGAGTCCTGGCTCTTCTGTGTTGTGCCATCCACTTTGCCAAAGGTTGTTTGGTTTCTTTGAGGTGGACCAATTTTTGGCACAACATGTATAGATATAATCTCTCTATATAGATATCTCTATATCTATATCTGGATATATACTGTGACTTTTCATGTGATTAAAGCATCTCGGCCTGCTGTGTTCTTGCTCTTTTAAAGAATCACAGTAAAAACTACTGCAGCCCACGAGTTGCTTTTACTTTATTAATTCTGTGTCCTGTGGACAGGTTTGTGGGGGTGGGGAGCTTGGATAGCGGTCCATCTTTTTGATAACAGACACTTTAAAAAAAAAAAAAAAAAAAACCTCTGAAGCTTAAATTACCAGCAAAATGCTTAGTGTTTGCAGGGTAGTTTAAAGATATGAAACATGCTGAAAAGAATCTTTAACATTCAATCCTAAAACTACAAAAAAAAAAAAAAAAGTGATAAAAAGTGATAAAAAGCAGGACGGATAACGCATCTTTCATGTCGGCACTGAACATATACTGGACATAAATGTAGCAGCAGTCCAATTCTTATCATCTGCGGCCATGCAAATCCTCAAGTAGGTCAAAGAAACATCCTTTGCTTTGAGGAATTTAGGCGTGTGAAGATCTCCGTGTGTGATCTAGAGGAGTGAAATAAATGTTAGCTTTTACATAACTTACCAAGCAAAGCAGACAGGATTTTTTTTCCCCCTCCATAAATTATGGATCTCTGCCTGTCTCTGTATCAGAGACATCCGACCTCCAACCAACCATCTCCTCAGCTGCTCTCCATACATGCATATGTATAACACAAGCACAGAAAAGGGAGGCAGCAGGGCTTGCGGTTTCAGCGAAGGGAAAAGGATGCTCGGCACTTCCTTTGTCAGAAATGCTTCTCTTGGCCTGAAAGTCATTTTCCCTTCCAGATAAAAGCTCGGGGATGGAAGGTGTGCTTCTGAGCAAAGCAAACGGTGATGTGAGGATTTTTTAAAAAGAACGAAAGAAAAAAAAAAAAGTATATCGCCTGAGCAGAGCGGTCGGAAAAGAAGATAGGAGGAAAAGGCAGGATGTGATGGTGGAAGCAGAGGCAGAGGAGGCGAGATGAAGAGATGATGAGATGAAGTAAAGCCTCGCTGTCAGGCAGCAGCTGAATATGGATCTGGACGAGAAGAGTCACTCCCAACCTGATCAAACAAGTCATCAGCTTTAACTTTCAGCCTGTTCCAATAATGCTTTAAATGCTTGGCTCCTGCATTATTGAACAGCACTATATGCTACAGCAGGAGAATCGATTGCAGGCAGAAGCTCACGGCTGATCTCGTCTCTGCAGTGACTCACGTTTCATTGCTCACCCTTGTGTTGGCAGAGAGCTTAATGAGCACATTCTTGATAGCCAGGTATTATTAAAGGCTAACTCGACACATTCGTGTCATTACTAAAGCTTTAAATGTTCTCATCCAACAGCTGTCTCGCTGGACATTTCCCTCTCACTGAGGTAGAGATGCCTCTTGTTGCGATTATGATATTATCAACACAGGCTGCTTTCTGCTGCACAACATTAATGGATTTTCTGTTGGCAGTGCCAGGAAAAGAAGCACAGAGCTGAACTTTGATCACACGAGCAGCTTTGTTCTGGTGTTCAAAGGCTGTCCCGGCACGGGGAAATCCAGTTCATAGATGCACCTCATCTCGACTCGACACCAAAACCAGCATCAGGGGGGCTTTGACAGCAGCAAAGGACTTTGTATCACTGCAGACCTTTGGAGTAACTACACTGATTTCAATGCTGTGTGATGTCACTGGTTTTATTGCCAATACACACTTTTAAATGACCAGAATTCACAGCTGCTTGTATATGACTTCACAAAGAGCCAATTAAAGCAGACTTGTCATTTAATGCCACACCAATGACGGTGACCGATGAAAGGAAACTAGGCTACATGCATAAAATCTATGGGGGTAGATGTGGTTAGCAACATACTATACAAATATTATACAGTAAATATGCGTTCAATGTCAGCCTGTGAATTTACAATTATGGATCTCTGAGAATGAGAAAAGAACACTATATTGTGTCCTAACACAAGTTCGGCTGGAGCCAGGTGTTGAAGGTCAAAGTTTACTGGTAACGACTGAACCATATACTGTTGGAAAGAGCAGATGCTCGAGTTTCACGTATTTGCTGATAGGTATAACAACAAGGCATAACAATAGCAGTGGCTGCTGTGATTTAAGACATGCTCGGGATGTATGGGACGAGTTTGGCCATCATATGGACATATGCTGAGCACTTGTGAACATTGTAAGCTTTTCATGTAAAAATTCTTTATTCATTTTACGCACTCTATTAAGTTAGAGTGCGTAAAATCAATGTTTTGTATAAGGTAATTGAAGCGGATTACGGATGTAATAACATAAGTTATCGCTTGCATCATTTTTGTAATATCAGAAAATCCATCCATGCATCATCTTCTGCTTGTTCAGTTCTTGGACAATCAGACCTATTTATACAGCTGTGTTGAGTACATAAACAGTGGAAGAAATAACACTGATCCATACAGATTTGAGAAAACTTCAAAGAAATATAAAATGGTTAAAATCAGTATTACAAATTGCTAATACAAATTTCAAAGATCTTTCTTGAAGGATGACAAAAGAAGCCGTTTTTAGCAGCCGTCTGCTTTGACTGGCGATCTAACCATACAGCATGTAACAGCTGACGGATGTTTATCAGGATGGATAAGTGAAGTCTCTCACGTCGAGCCCTTCAGCTCCTCCACCCTAAAAATCTCTCTTTGACACCGTCACCAACAGGAGCTAAAAAGCAAAGATGCATGTAAAGGAAGCAAAGAGCCATATTGGTATGAGTAACACCCACAGACAGCTTTCACACGTCCACATCC
Source organism: Mchenga conophoros (assembly GCF_057382185.1). Classification (NCBI taxonomy): domain Eukaryota; kingdom Metazoa; phylum Chordata; class Actinopteri; order Cichliformes; family Cichlidae; genus Mchenga; species Mchenga conophoros. The sequence continues at coordinate 8,657,507 of NC_140539.1, read as the reverse complement.
CAGGAAATAAATAAATAATTGAAGGAATCATTCAGGGATCAGGGATTTTTTGTGTGTGTGGTTTAAAGCGGGTACTAATACATCCAGAAATAACTTCCTACTGTAGGTATTATGTTGATTACATGTGCTCACTAAAGTGCACAGCTTAGGTGTATAATGTTTTTAATCCATTCCCTCCAGTTGGTTTCAGCTTCTGGTTCAACTTTAAATTTAAAACAATCTGGGAGAGAAAAAACAAAAAGCCCACTTCGGTTAGCAAATGTAACGTGACAAAGCAGACCACGGTGACCAAACAGCTGCTCAGTGTTGCAGTTTAGCACAGTGTTCTAAGCACTGGTTTAGCTCACTGGATCAAGTGGGTGAAGCATGTGCTACAGCAGGAGCCTGGGTTTAATTTTGCCCCAAGCTTGTTTCCTCAACGTGTCACCCCCTCACCCTGTATGTCCCTTCTTTCTCATAAAAAATAAAAAATACTGGCAGCCATTAGTGCTACCCCTCAGACACACATGGTTTCAATTTCAAAATCTTATGTGGTCTGGCGCTTAACTTATCGCATTTGCAAGTTTTTCAGAAAACTTACTGACCTTGAGGTCAAGATCAGTCGTATTCAAACTCATCCAAGATTTTTAGCAAATGCTCCTATTGTCACCTCGTTCTCAAGTTAAAGCATTCACAAACCTGGGTCCATCACGCCTACCCACCGGGGTGACCACAATCCCCCATCAGGCTTTTACAGCTGAGGGGGAAAAAGGCCAAAAATAAATCTTTAATGTCAGAGAACAGAGCCAGGCAGTGTTAATTCATCTCAGTTTATTCTTATTCACATTTAAAACATTTTCATGGCAGCACATTCTTCCAACCATACAGGCGAGACATCCTGTCCTGCAGAAAAACAAAATCCCATAAAATTCTTTTTTTTAAAAAGAAAAAAAAGTCTAAGGGTACGTCAGTGATTAAAAACAAAACAAAAAACATCATAAGTCATATGGAGGATAAGCAGCATTTAAAATTTTGGGGGGAAAAAGCGTTTCCTGATAAATGTGTGTTTGTGTGTTGTAGCAGAGCGGGCCCCTGCTTCACCTTTGGATCAATCCCTATCAGTGTTAGAGGAGCTAGAGAGCCGACCAACGGCGTGTCTGCGGTCCTTTCAGTTCACTAAGCCTGACGGGGGCTTAAAAATCACATTGGAGCGAGGGGTGGAGAGATACTGAACGAAAGAGAGAGAGTACAGCTGGCAGCAGAGAGAAGGACGATTTAAAAATCTGAAACCAGAGCGGGGTTGTTTTCTAGCCTGCGTGTATTACTGCCTGCTTGTCAGAGAGTCGTCTTCTTGCTACAGACCGGGCTCACATTGTTTCTATACACAGGCTGCCTATACGTGATCCATGTGTGCCGTGTACACAGCAGCAGAAATAGAACTGCGTGTGGCTTTGCAGGGATTGTCGAGTCTCCACAGAGCCTGCTGTGTTGTTGGGAATATAAATATCAATATGTTCCCGAGGAAGCCTCCACAGAGTCTGTGCACAGCAGATGTCTGGGTAAACTGTTACCCGAAAACCACAGCATTTCTATCTGAGGACATGTGGTTAGACTCGACATAGGAAAATGGATTGACACGTTCTCTTTTAATCTCTCGTTCCCTTCATTTCATTCATCAGCTCCTATAGTCATCTGTCAGAAGATGGAAACAAGTCAAAAAAAAAAAAAAAATAAGAGCATAAAACCAGAAGATAAAAACACCCAAAATGGAAAACCCCCAAACTTGTGTAAACAAAACCCTTTGCGGTGGCATCTTAACCACCTGTTCAATGTCATCGCCTGCATCCTCAGCAGATGTCTGATGTTCAGTCCAGAGGCTGGTTACCATAAGAACAAATGGGCCTCAGTTTCTTGCTGTGTGCGTTTAATGTGTATGTGCCGTCACTGGTACTGGAGGTAGTTCTTTAGTGTCTGCGGCAAGGGGAGTGTGTCAATGTGATGGATGCGCTCTCTACCCAGAGCCAGTCGAGCTACTCGTCTGCACAGGTCCATGAGGGGGAGGGGCTCCGCTGTTAGAGATAGAAGAGAGCACAGACACGGGTTAGAGTCCAAACGGGCCAAGGAACAACTTCAAAATGCTCCAGGTATAGATGACAAATCATGTCCAGAGTCATTTTAGTCACAGTTTACATTAATTTTTAAGTTTGGGCAATATTTCCTGTGAGGCAGGAAAGCATAAAGAAGCATAAACATGTAGACACATTTCATATCAAGGACAGTAAGACACTTTGCAAAACAAAACCGTAGGTCATGGTAGTAATAAACTACAAACTTTTACACCAACTAGATTTAGGACACTTAATTGACAAAAACTGAAATAGTTGGATGCTTTCAAAGTGACTAAATGACCTTTCAGTCAGAACTAAAACACTGCTGTCAAAATTAACAGCGCCTGCAATAAGAGAAAGAAAAGCCCAGCAATCAGACGACCCAACAAGCAAGCAATTTGGAACAGCGGGAAGGAAGAACCAGGCGCAGGGAGGAGCATTTGCCACTAATGGCTGAACTTTTTTGCATTTTGAACCATGCAAAACTACTCTGGTCGAACCCAAGAACAACAAGCAGGGAGCTAGGAGTGAGCATAGGTCGTCCCTTTCAAGCCTCATTAACCATTGTAAACCAGAGGGAGCAAACCCAGTGATACATGTTAACATTTGTTTCATCGTTTTGTGTCATTATAGAGCAACTGCTGCTGCAGTTAACAGACACTCAGTGACGGGTTGTCAAGTAAACACCAGGAGCTGACATTCTGTACAGAGTGTAAAATGCTTTGTTTGATTAGGACTTTGTTAAATTATTACTGCAAAACACAAGAACACGAGGAATTTCTTTCTTCTTTTTAATGGACTGATTGCACAAAGATAATACTTAAGGAAAAAGGTTTATGAGTGTGATCATAAGGCAGATGCGACCTTGTGACCTTGCATGAATGCAACTCTGTTGTTCTGAAGTGTAAAACATCAGTCAAACTAATGTTACAGCACTCAAAGTGTAGCAGCCTTTTTTGGGTGGGGGCAATCTCACGACTACTTTAATTACGTTGCATCTTCATACATGCGAATGGAAAGAGAAGCAGCTGTTAACAACATTTAAATATATACACTTGTCATCACTTCCAACAGAGTGTGCCCAGCAGAGCACGCCAACTTCCCTCCCACCAGTTTTAGAGGCAACTGATGTCTGTGCATGTCACACAGACAAGCCTCTTAAACTGCTACCCCTGTACGGATGTCAAGCTGCTCCACCTGGAAGCACCATCTGGTGAAGCAGAATTCCTGCTGCTTGGAGTCCACTTAAACACTGTGTGAAGGACATGAGGAGAGACGTTTACACCTGCATAAAAACCCAGTTACACACACACACACACACACACACACACACTCTAGTTGACGGGGGTAAATATTGAAGAAAGACACTTCCGTGAGCCAACCTGACCTGCAGGATCCACTTCAGTTACACACAATCACAACACAACAATTACTCACACACAAACACAGTTGATACTAGATTTTCTTCCCAAAGTAGATGTTTTCAGTAACCACATCCATCAGCACGAATGCTATTTCCATCTGTTCAGTCAGCTAGCTGAAACAATCTAAGGAGGGCCACAGCACACACTTACAGTCTCCATCATCTGCCATAACATTACATGGCCCATATGATCATATACAGCAGCGGTCCCCAACCCCCGGGCCTCGGACCGGTACGTGAGTCGTTTGGTAAAGGGCCGGGAGAGTTGAGGCTCAGGTGTGAAATGTACAGTTTTAAGGGTTTTTATCAGTTTTCAGCGTTATTTTGTTATCATTTACTCGGTTTTCCTTGGTCTTTTCACGTGTGTTATGAATAAAAAAAAAATTTCAGTACCGGTACTAGTTTTATTTTGTTGTATTTATCCGCGACACCTTAAAGGCCGGTCTATGAAAATATTGTCGGGCATAAACCGGTCCGTGGCGCAAAAAAGGTTGGGGATCGCTGATATACAGTATGATGTGTGAAAACGTGCCAATGATGGGATGCAGTTCTCTTTTATGTAACAAAGTTTTGGCTTTTCCTCGTGTCCCGGGCAACCGTGACAGCATGATCACAGCTGTCAAATATTAAGCTTGTTTATTAAAAAAAACAACAAAAAAAACCAAAAAGATAACATTGAGAACATCTGCCAGTGACAGGTTCTTAAGAATTAAGATGGGAATCTACACGAAACACTAAAAACACAGACTGGATCAACCCAGCCGTTGATTCAGCAAACACAGTAAAGTGGTGCAGTTTTATGTCTATGAAACTATGATCAATCCCAAATGTGCAAAGCTGACTGATTATGACACTTAGGGTGGGTGTAATATAATGGGGCCAGTTCCCGTACTTATGAAGTCATAATTTTTTTCAAGCCTTTTTGAGCCCTAAACTAAAAATCAAAATTTCAAACCACTCATATGTACTTCACGGTCCTGTTACTCAAAATATCCACAGTATGAAAATGAAATAAATTCTGGGAGTTGGAACTTGTTCCAGATTTGACTGCTTTTAGATGGAACAACGTCAGACTGACTGTTTCCAGAACCTGCTTACAGTCTGAAGCAATGAAAATACATTTTAAACATCCACAGAAAAGCAACAAGGGCTATGACTGACCGAGCCCTTACTCTCTACAGTTAACAGTATGCAGCATTACCACAAACCGAAACCCTCTGCCAAACTCCTATGAGGACTATTCTGACAAGTGTTCATGGAAATCAAGCACATGGAGCTCATCAAGAGACCTCGGGCATTCCTCTGGGCATGAACTGCTGCCACTGTGGCTTCATGACCGCTGAATGGCAATCACAGCTGAAAGGCAGCAGGAGCTGGTGAGGCTGGACAAGCACACATCAATACTAATTAAAAACCGCCTTCATCATTTTATGTCTTTGTTACAATCAAAGCTGATGGGCTTTCCGTCCTCATGCTTGTCATGTTATTTGTAAATCATGGCGAACATCCCACCAAATCTCTCTGCTGTGGTTTTGCTAAGTGACGTTTTGAAAGCACAGTGAGGGGAAGTGATGAAATCCAGCAGCTGAACAGGCATAAGGAAATCGAGTAGAGCTGTCTGGATTTATGTGAGTGTCGCATGCTTAATGAGAAGTCTTTGTTAAGGGTTCTTTGTGGACATGTGGCAGTGTGGATTTATTTGTAGCCACATCAACAAGCCCATATCACAAAGACGAGTTGAATGAACTCCGACTTAATATAGACAATGTGCAGCGATGTGTGCAATGAGACTGTACAGCCGATAATCCTTCACAGCAGCAAGTGAAATACTTGGCAGGCCAATTGCATCCCTCCAACATCTTATTAGCCTCTCTCTGCAAAGGCAAGTCCATTCTTTAGCGCAGCAGCTTAGCAGATTAGAACTTAAGTCTTTGCAATATAAACCGATGATACAACATCATCTCCATTCAGCCTGCAGCTTGTGACGGGCTGAACTTTGCTCTCGAGAACAAGGAACGCGCTCTTGGTGCACGTGGAGCCTGTGCATATGCATGTTCCCTTGACAGCAATCAATCAGCCTACTAGCAGTAGCCTTAGCATATGGATAGTTTCCATAGTAACCAGCTCCTTGCACCCCCACTATGTGATGTCACTGTACCGGTAAAGACTCAGATGCAAATGTGCTCTGTGCAGTCCACTGTCTGCATCTGACTGTAGCCTGTTAAAATTGAGCCAAATTCAGTTGTTTCAGCTCAGATGGAAATGACTGTATTAAAAAGTAGCTTAATAGCAGCAGATCCCCCAATAAAGACACAGCTGCACACCCCGATTTACAGCTACAATACCACTGCTCTAATTGGACTTCTAGGTTATAGAAGTAGGTTCTATAAAGGGTTGTTCACATTTTCACAAGTGTACTTACACTTAGTTTTAAGCTGATTTTTTTTTATTTTTTAAACAAATGGAAAATTCTGAAGGACGTCTGTCATACTGACATAATATTGGCAATGGATCTACTGCCGCATTGAATAATTCACATTACAGTACAATTAGAACATTCTCCTTGGGACTTGGGGGGAATAAAGAAACCGGTGGTTCCTCCAGTGCTTTGTGGAATTTTCTCACATTACTCCCTAGTGCAGTGGTTAACGCAATCACTTGGGAAGTGAAAGGTCACTGGTTTCAAAGGTCACAGTCCAGAAGGGCATCTGGCCAATTCTGAACATTGGCTGTGGAAAAAACTGGATTTTGACTGCATGTGGTTGCAGACCTGGTCCTGACATTGCTTTGCATTCACTGGAAAAAGCCTCAATAATATTGATCATGTTCCTGCAGCATTAATATAAAAAGGATGAATAAGGATAGGATCGTTAAATGAGGTGAAAAATGTCAGTGACTATAAGATGTCATACAGTGTCCATGTACATGAGTCTATGGTGTTCCCAAGTACACGATGTGTAAACCAGCAGCTTGGTGTTAATGACAGATTTTTTTGCATGTTACTCAAATCAACATAGATGTCATGAATCACTGTGCAGCAACAGCTTCAACCATGCATTTTGTATTTGTGGGTTCTCTTACATGCACACACTCTGATACAGTGCAATTACAATTAATGTGAGTATTTGATTATTTGGATAAACTAGTGGAGCATTGTTCTAATGGAGTTTTTTCACCTGTATTGTTAAGGTGCTGGAATATCTATGACCCCTGCAGAGCGCTTCTTCCACACTGCGCTGCAGAAGTAGTGCACAGTGCAAGGGGGAGCGAGTGCTTGGAGACCTTCGTTCAGAGAACCTTTGATGACTTCTGATCACTTGTGTTTAAAAAAAATAAATATAAAAAATACACATACAACATTACACAACACATTTATGTCTCCCCCTGTTACACAGATGAGATCACTATGGCTGAAATAACCAGACAGGTGTCTGTAACAGGGGAATGCATATAAAAAAATTAAAATATTCCTTTGCAACAACATTTCTTGATGTATTTGATTACACTCAAGCAACCACCCAGCTGCAGTCCAATTAGTTCATATTTTTCTGCTCTGTAGCCACACTGACTACAGTTTTTGCGTGCCTCAGCTGTAATTGCAGCAAGAAGAGTCCATCTTCTTCTTGCACATTTGAAATAGGTTTAAAATTTATTTTTAATGACTTATAATTACATTAAGAATTTCTTTATGAGCCTGTCAGTCAAATGACAGAAAGTCTAAAATCTGCTAAGATTGGGCCTCTGTGTGGGTGCGTGTGTGCATGTCCATGTACATTTGTCATAAATGAGTGTGCATCATGTCAGCATTAGGTTTATATGCTTATGAATATTGATGTGAATTATGAATGCTATAAGTGGTTCCTTAATGTCTTTTTGTACTCCTATAGAGGTCAGCATGTTTAATGTACATTTATCTCAGCCCACACCTACAACAGTTGTTTTCAGAGGTACTACATGTGCATGCATCAGCAAGGAGAGCTGAGCAAAAAGAGAAGAAGAAAAAAAAACTTCATTATTTAGAGTGCAATGATGTCATTACATGTGAAAAACCATTATTTGCAGTATTTCACTCATTACTCTCTGACAGTGCTCTCCCGAGGGATGTGGGGTTTCTACAAACTTGCTGGAAGCCAGTCACTGCCGGCACAAGCTGGTCTCCATGGTAAGGGTTGCCTGGGGTGACAAGTGGTCCTGTCAGACACTGATGATGAGCACTAACAGAAGGTAGGCACTGTCCATCAGCTGATAGACTCGACTAACACTGACAAGTGATCCGAGTTTGGATTACAAAACTGCTTCTGTTCAAATCTGCATATGTTCAGTCTCAGTCGAATCAGTCTCAGTCGAATCAGTCTCAGATTCGACTTCACACCACATCCAGCTGTGACTATGTTCAGACTGTTGGGATATTGGAGCTCATTTTAGAATATCACTGATGAGCAACAATACAATTTAACACAATTACATTTTTTCTTTTTCTTTTTTTTTTTTTTTTAAATTCTCGAGTGCTACTGTACACGCTTTAAAACTTGTGTACCCATTTCCATTTCATCAGTGTACATAGTGATGTTAAAAATATAGTGACATATTTGGACAATATTGCTTATATACAGTCTTACGCTGTGTTACATAAACCATCTGTTCAGGTTGTGTGCTTCTGTTAAGTATAGGTAGAGCTGGGCGATAGAACGATAACGATATGTATCGCGATATAACTTTTACTCGATAGAGAAATTAAGCTATCGTGATAGACCTCGCCGCTCTTGTCCTCTTAAAAAAAAAAAAAAAGAAAAAAAGAAAAAAAGTCAGCCAATCCAAATTAAGTAGCGCAGAGCCGAACCAATCACAGCCGCAGCGTCACGTCGCGTGACTTGTAACGTACAGCACAAGTGCCAAGCCGCACGTGTGTTTGTTTGGGAAGCAGCCAGCGCATAATGGAGGAAATGAGTGTGCCGACTAGAAAAATCAACCGAGCGTGACCGAAGAGAAAACAGATGATGGTTACAACGCCGGAGAGATTGTCGAACGGAAGAGCCATAGAAGTTCCGTAGTTTGAAGGTATTTCGGCTATTTCAAGTCTGACAAAAAACAGAGTAGCGTGCACTGTAAATTGTGCCGAAAGCAAGTCTGGAAATACAATGAACTGGTGCATGCGTCACACTGTGCGCCACGTTATTGTTTCGGTGAAATGAATTTCTACAATACTGTTAATTCTACTCTCTGCAGTGTTTAAATGCTTACATATACACACAGTTACTGTCCGTCCACACATACGACTCGGTTCTGCTTCTATGCCCCAGCTTTGTTTACTTTTTCCCACTGAGGCTTCTAGACTTCTGATTGGCCAATATTTCTGCACGGTTAGGAATCTAGCGCCACCTGCTGCTTTGGCATGTTCATAGCAGCGTTTTCCTTCATTTCTGCCTTTATGTGTGGACGGGATTATTTTTTAAAACGAAAACGGAAAATCTCCGTTTTCAAAAATACCCGTGTACGCGTGGACGTAGCCTCAGTCTCTGACTGGAAGCGCTAATTCGTCATTCGGCTTTTGTCAGACTAAAGTAACTGTTAAAACTGTTTGAAAAGCTCAGCTATACAACAAGGAGAGATTGAGAATTTCCTTTTAGTTCTCAGTTTATTTGATATTGACAAAAGTTAGTCAGTTTTGTCTGTTCTTCTGTAAAACAAACTAAGATTTATTTTTAGAATTAATATTTTGTTTCTAAGTGGAATTGACAATTTAGTCTGTTTCGTTTGTTCTATTTTGAAACTTAAACGCTTTAGCGGCTGCCTTTTGTGTAGTTTGCAATATTTGCCTTTATCTGAAAAAGTCTCATGTTCCTTAAGTACATCTACCCTGTTGAACTTATTATGGGAAATAAATATTTAAATAAAAACAAGCTGCTGATTATTTCACATTTTACTTGTGAGCAACGGCACATTTAAATCTTACAAATATAGTTATTTGGCTTATATCGTGATAGATATCGTTATCGCCTGAAATGAAAAAAACATATCGTGATATGAAAAAATCTCATATCGCCCAGCTCTAAGTATAGGTAACAGTTTTTATAAGGGATTTTTGGTTTCCATAGCACAATAACTAATTAAAGCTTCACCAAACAAATAACAACTAAAGAATCAATAAAGAGGTGAACTAAAGTGTGAGAATCTCATAACCTCACTTTCCAGAGAATGAACCACTGGACATGCCCACTGTCTTCATGCAGTTGATGAAATCATTATTCCTTACAGCAGAAATAATCAGAATCTGCTGCAGTTTTCAGTAAAGTTTAACTGTTTCGAAATATTATCCAAGACACTGATTTGCATTTCATTTCAATCTATTCTAATAAAATGTGCTTCGGGCACTTCATATATTGTTTCCAAAGAAAACACTGACGCACCGCATTATTGCCATTCAACCCAAAACTGGTTCAGCAACATGCATGTCATCTGACATGCAAACTGACTGTTAGAGTAGGTTTAGCAAAGAATCTTTATCATCCTTTGGAGGCATTTAAGTCAGCTTAAAAGTGGAGCTCTTTGCCAATTCTTTATCTTTCCTCCTGCTTCCAGTCTGCCGTGTGAGTGTCCAAGTGTGCGCTCTCCCTTTCACCTACCGCACTCATGACTTATTTGGAATAGCCAGAGACTCAACTGACAGATTTACGGCACACTAAAGGGGAGATGGAGTATGAAAACATGTGGATAAGGACGACTGAGCACCTAATGCACTAGGTGGACAGAAGAGGCCCGCAGGCTGGCAGGCACCCACACCCACCTAACACTTAAACAAGAACAAAGCGTAGGAAGGGGAGGTGAGCTCAGAGTTGGCAGCACGTCAGTTTGTCTGGCCTCACTCAGGTGTGACGGCTTGTGGGTAACTGTTGATGGTTCCCTTTACTTTCACATGTGCAGCCCACTAATTTTAAGTGCATAGACATCAGCTCACCATAATAGACGACCTAGTTATGGCTTACTTAGAAATTGGGGCTTAGGTAGGTCCATCTTTCTGGCACGTGTTCCAATTTAGTGATCCTTGAATTCCACCCACTTTTCCCTCCCTTCCTTCAATATGACAAATGTACTGAGGTAACAGGCTCCTAGCCATGCTTATCCAATACATTAGCATAAAACTGGTGCGGTTGTCAGACCTACTTTTAAAATGATGGGTGCATGTGTCTATATAAATAGCCCTTAAGGTGCTTAAGCAGCTCTGTTCCCAAAATGAGGGGAAAAGGGAGCCAGAGAGATGTCTTGGAATGGACAGAACAAGATGACCTGTGTGGGCGATGAAGGAAACTGTGGTTTTTAAAAAACCCCCAAAGGGATTTCTCTCTATACGCAATTGGCAATGCAGCTATCTAAATTGAATGGTCCACTCAGAATGCTAAACGAATCAGATATCATTAGTGGAAGAATTTTGTATTGGCTTCTCGCTTCCTTTTACATTGCATCGGCAAACAAACGAGTTCCACGCAATCAACTGCCATGAATTTAGTCTCTGCTCAAGAAATGGAGGCTAACAACAGAATTACTACACAGACCACTAAAATAAGTGATAGCTAACAGCACATGCAACATTATAGGCAAACAAACAACCAATCTTAAATGGGCTTAGTATAAATGTGTTTAGCTCCAGTGGTCATTCCATACCAGTTCTGCCTGGGAAGCTTTCTAATACGTCTTAGGAAGGCCCTTAGTGTGACAGCTCCTTAGTAGTGAAGCTAAATATTACCAAGATGGGATCTGCCATGTTAATATTATGACATCTCTGGTGTACGGTGAAAGGCAGCTATAATGCGTCATCCATCTTTACATGCAGTCTTGCAAGAGAGACCCAACTGTTTACCCACTACCTCAGTCAAATCTCTAATTGCTGTCAATCATAACCAAATGCATGTAGCAGCAGTTTGAAAGCTCTGTGGTACATAATATAGGATAGAACACCAGTTGAAAAAGGGTGTCATTGAGACCACTGTTTCATTGTTCTACTCAAAGTGCACCCACAAGAGCAGCACTCAGCCAGTCATCAGTGCTGATCACAAGTCCTAAACTGATGTCCTCTTTACTTCAAAGGGTACTTCATTTAAATGCTTAATTTACACCAAAATGGGCAGATAGAATTACCAGGATCACTTTAGCCAGAAAACATGTCTGACTGTTACATCTATTCGATACTAGAAGTGGGACATTTTGATCAACAACACCACATTCTGACTTAATAGCAAGCATAACAACACTTTGGATTTAAAAAAAAAAAAGACAAAAAAAAAAAAAAAAGCAACAACCCACACTTGGTAAGTGCTTGCAAGTCAGTGAATGAGCTCAACCTTAATCTTAGACCTTGCATAAATTAAGTTACAGCTTGCATCTGTGCTGTGAACACTGCTAACAGTGCTGAACGCCAGACAGCAAGGAAGAAGAAACTATGGCTTTTACATGGGGCAATCCTTGACCAACAAACTAGTGAGCAAAGTGACTGATCAACAATTAACCACCCACCTTTGCACACAAAAGAAAAAGTCAGCTAACCCGTTTCCACAGCAACCGACCACTAGAGCAGGGCGATAGGACCAAAAATATTTATCACGATATACATTTGAAAATTTGCGATAACGATATAACTGACGATATAATTGACACTAGACAAAATACTTTACAACTCCACAACTTTATTCGTGAACAAAAAACAAAAAAACAAAAAAACAAAAAAAAAAAAACATCAATGTACTTTCACTTAAACAAGCAGCTTTTTTTTTATGTGCATTAAAGTTATATAAAAATTTAACAGTGCAAACGCAAATTCCTTGCTGACAGTTTAACCAAAAGGCAGTTGGAAATTGGCCGACATATCCTCAGCATAACCATGTATAATATCTACAAAACGTAAGAGGTTATATACACACACACACACACACACACACACTACGGTAATATTATGTTGAAGCACAGTACGTATCACTCCGCGAGGCTCCTGACTACGGTAGCCTAATGCTCCTCAAGCGGTGCGGCTACGTAGCTTAGCAAAGTCGTACTAAAACATTTGACCGATGTTCGAGCGCCGTGTACCACATAAAATCGTTTCGAGGTCAGTAAACACAACCAGAATTCATACATAAGGCACACGGGATTATAAGGGGCACTGCCGACTTTCAGAAAAATCAAAGGATTGATTTTAAGTGTTCCGTATTTTGCAAAAAACATGGTAATAACGACGGCCCGCTAGCATGCTCTACCAAAAATAGTGCTTTGTTGTGTATCTGACAGACGAAAGCTAAACCAGTTCCACACCACTGAAGTTGCAGCATTTTTACAAACCAATTCTGGTTCATCTGTTTCATTCACCGATCTGCTTTCACCCTTGCCATTCTCTGTCGCCGCCATGCTTTTTCCCGCCATGTGCGTATGAAAACAAAGGCACTGCGCATGCGCGTTTTACCCATATTCTATCGCAATATTTCATTTTCTTATCGTTGCCCAACATTATACTGGTATTACCGTGAATGGTACGATATGGCCCAGCCCTACCTACCACCACAACAAATGGGTGTGTAAATACTGGAATTAAAGGGGGGGGGGGGGGGGGTATCAGTGTTGAAAGGAAGGGGGAGAAAGACGATGAAACAGGAGGGAGGTAATGAAACACAATGAGAATTGGAGGCAAACACAGTTGATTTACAACCAGGGGTGGACATGCATGTCAGCAGGATGTCTGAACCCCTTCTTATGTGGTGTAAATTGCTGCCATTACACCGACTGTGGTATCATGAGGCCTGGTGTGGTTGATAGAAAGATCAGGCCAAAATCCAGTGACACCATGATAGCCAGTTACAGGTATAAAAGTGATTTAAAAAAGTAAAAATAATAAATAATCAAAATAATAATAATAATAAATAAACAAATAAATCCCGTCTCAGTAGGTGTGGCTTTCAACTGTATCTGGGACTCAAGACCAAAGTTTGGCGTTGAGTCTGTGAGGATGAGAAAACTGCTTTAATGTGGGGTATTAAGGGACAATACAGACAGGAGAAGGGTAAAAGGATACTCATCTCTTTTCGCTTCCTGGGGAGTGAGATGAAGAACAAAGGAGTCCAAGTGGGGGTAGAACGAGGGGAAGAAAGGAATGAAAGAACTACATGACACATGAAAAACCAAGAACCGAGAAAGCGAACAATCAGTGAATCCTCTGTGAGACCCAGGAATAAGGGAGCACTGACATCTCCGAGCATACATATTGACGCTTCTATTCTTCTCTACATCAGAGAGATGTGCTTTGTGTCTAATATCATACACTGATCTCCCATGTGCAATCTGCCACAACACAGGCTCGTCTGAACATTTGAGACTTCCAAACTCAACAGACAAAAACACGATATACCAGGCAGACAAATGGGAGTACGATTGTGTCGATTCATGGATCATTAATCTATAATTTAAAATGTTAAGCAAAATGAAAATGAAAACAAACGGTTTATTTTTGCAAAGACTAATGAAGCTCGTCAATAGAAAACAAACTATAAATGTTCTGAGAGTTAAACTAATGAGAATCACTAACAATTTACTTGCTAAAAGCACATCCATTCCTGACAGACCAGTGCAGACTGCTGTATAGTCACTTCCATGCTATACTGGCACACCTTTTAGCTACATCTTATATGCGATTAGGTCTATGTTGCCGCAAAGAATTTACCCGAGTAGGTATTTTTGGAAACTCATCTTAGCATTTCATGTTTTTAACTTTTACATCCATCGCAAAGATCACCATCATCACTGCTGAATGAGGAGTACCACCTGCAGGACGGCAGCTCCTGATACCAGTCCTTTATCTTTTCTAGTCACAAACGATGCTGTCATGATGCCAGAACTTCAAATAGTATCACGCACAAAAATAGGCAACAATCATGAAAGACAGCAATGAATGAATATCTAATCCCACAGTAATTTTTACTGTTGATTAGAATAGTTTGTTTTTTTGGACAGCCCTAGTCACAGAGTACCCGACAATCAAACGACCTCCAAAAGGCCTGAGCCTTGTGGTGTGGCTTTCACACTTTTCACCCACCCACCCAAAAAAAATAAAAATAAAAGACAAAACAAAACACATTGAACTCTTATATGTGGGAAACTGTACACCATACAACCACATACCCACATCCTCTTATTAGACCTAACTGAGGGGCCAAGTGGACAATTGAGACAGCCGAGCTTATATCCTCAGGACATTCCACTGATCATCGCTGTGACCGAACTCTGAAATCACATTACATTAAAAGAATGATACCACTGGCTGACAGTCGGCTGCTTAAATGTGTCGCCATATATTGACAATAAAAACAATTGACCAAATGTTCTGTAGGACAGAGAGAAGAAATACCTCGACCTTCTAAAGTTCGGGGCTGTGTTGTACTCACTTTTTGAAAACAGCAGTAAATGTTAACACTTCAAAGCAAGATTTCCTTTGGTCTGGGCCGGACATTACAGCAGCTTCACGTTCAGCCGTGGATCCATACATTCAGAACACTCAATGAAATCCCTCTTTTTGATAGCATACAACTTTAAAGTGGATTCTCCGTTTCAACCATGTTACTAGCTGTCCAAGGGCTTATCACTGATATAAAAAGGACTAGCATACAGTGATTTGTGAACTGAAACTAGTCAAAGAAAAGTGCCATGCCTAATCCTTACACAGACCACATTAGTATTTTAACATATTTTTCACACTAGCCAAATCCCACCTTCACACGAAGATGGGAAAATGTTATCATATATACGCAACAAGTGTGATCGTCATGATGTAACGACAGATGTACGGTGGCATGTTTTGTTCACAGAGCCAACTTTAACCTTAAGTTTCTCACCATTCAAGGCTAGACGCTTAACTCAGAAGCACACTGGGAAATCCTCCAGAACTCCCCCTCAACTGTCTGCTGTCCACACATGGCTCACAGCCATGGACACGGCGTCCGTGCCACACTGTTGGCAACGCCCCCAGCCTGTTTTGGGCCTGCGCGCAACATGCAGGCAAGAGCTGGAGGGTTGACTGAGGGCAGGGCTGTTACGCAATCTGAGCCGACTCCAGTCTCTGGGTTAGGGAATGATGACATTTAACAGAAAACACACAAAGCCAGCGCACGCACGCACGCACATTCATTATGTTTAAGTTTGGGACAGCAGTGAAATGGACAGAGCTGGATGTTTGCCTTCTGCGTGTCTGAAAGTTGAAGTCTGTATGAAAGTGCCACAAATGAAGTATGAATAGCACGCTTTAGTACAGAGACATCTTTCAGCTGCTTCCTAGTGGTTAACAAAGCAGCAGTCCCTCCTATTGTGGGCTTTTTGTAGATGGAAATTCATTGAGCATTTCTAACTGCCTCAAACCATATATCCTGAGAGCCAACACATGTTATAAGCACTTGGAAATCATCCACACTATTACCAATGGGTAATCCTCCACATCACTCGTGTATTAAATATTAGATAAACATGCCTTTGCTAGAATTGCTCCCTCCTCTCCCAGTTTCGCTGGACTCCAAGATGTTACAGCACAAATCACACCCTGGGTCACTGAAGCCCTAATGAGCTGCTCTAAATAGAAGTCTTTCCTGATTTGCAGCCATAAACATTACATATCCACAGTGTGGAAAATTTGCCCAACACATCCAACTCTCCGCATTTCTGCAGCGATGCAAATGCAATCAGCAAAACTGGCTCTAGTCGACTCGGTAGAGAGCTACGAGTTATGTGCTTTTCACACCGTGAAACTCAAATCTGTGTGTGCATGCTGACTACAAATTAAGTTCAAGTAGGTATCAACACAGCAGTCCACAGACAACCTAAAAAGCTGCATGAGCTCTAGTAAGAGAAGCCCATGCAAAACTTAAACAAGAATTAAGCAGAAAAGTCAAGACATTCAATTTGTGCCAGTCTCACTTTGGAAAGTGCTCCCCTAAATGCATGCTATGTAACATGTTTTGATAAATTATACAGTATTAAAGCTCAACACTGTCAGAAAACAAACAGCAGAAGGTAAAAGCAGATGCTGGAGATTACTGAAGACCATAAAGGGAATGGAAAGAAATTATATCTTCCCTTCCTATGTCATTTCTGTTGCAACACTTTCTTCATCTCTCCATGTGTTCCCCTCACCCACCAATCAGTCACAGCAAGCAGTTGCTCCTCCCTAAGCCTAGTTCTGCTAGAGCTGTCTTACTTTTAAAAGGGAGTTTTTTCTTCCCAGTCACTTAGTGCTTGCTCTGAGGGAATTTGCATTTAGACGACTCATTGTGAACTTGTTCTACATCCCAAACAAAAAACAAACAAACAAAAAAAAAACAAAAAAACAAAACAAAACTGATCTGAACAGTAGAGCATGTGACCAAAAATATTTATCACGATATACATTCGAAAATTTGTGATAACGCTATAACTGACGATATAATTGACACTAGACAAAATACTTTACAACTCCACAACTTTATTAGTGCAAAAAACCCCCCCCCCAAAAAAAAAAAACATCAATGTACTTTCACTTAAACAAGCAGCTGTTTTTTTATGTGCATTAAAGTTATATAAAAATTTAACAGTGCAAATTCCTCGCTGACAGTTTAACCAAAAAGCATTTCCATTAGAAATTGGTCGACATATCCTCAGCATAACCATGTATAATATCCACAAAACTTAAGAGGTTATATACACACACACACACACACACACACACACAAAATACGGTAATATTATGTTGAAGCACAGTATGTATCACTCCGTGAGGCTCCTGACTACGGTAGCCGTAATGCTCCAACAATCCATCAAGCGGTGCGGCTTCGTAGCTTAGCAAAGTCGTACTAAAACATTTGACAGATTTTCCAGCGCCGTGTACCACATAAAATCGTTTTGAGGTCAGTAAACACAACCAGAATTCATACATAAGGCACACGGGATTATAAGGGGCACTGTCGACTTTCAGAAAAATCAAAGGATTGATTTTAAGTGTTCCGCATTTTCCAAAAACCAAGGTAATAACGACGGCCCGCTAGCATGCTCTACCAAAAATAGTGCTTTGTTGTGTATCTGACGGACGAAAGCTAAACCAGTTCCACATCACTGAAGTTGCAGCATTTTTACAAACCAATTCTGGTTCATCGGTTTCATTCAACGATCCGCTTTCGCCTTTTTCATTCTCTGTCTCTGCCATGTTTTTTCCGCCATGTGCATATGAAAACAAAGGCACTGTGCATGTGCGTTTTACCCATATTCTATGGCATTTTCTTATCGTTGCCCAACATTATACCGGTATTACCGTGAACGGTATGATATGGCCCAGCCCTACTGAACAGAACCTTTTGTGTCAGAAAAATAATTTCAAAGATTAAAGTGCAGAAAACACAGTGTTGTACTTACGATCTAGTCCGTTAACGTAACGAATCGACACTTCACAGTGCCCCCACACAGCGCTGACGATAGGATAGAGTCTCTTGCCCTTCAGCCCCCTGAAAGCCACTCCTAAGTACTGTCCATCTACCATGAAGCTCAGCGTGCCTTCATCCATGTCTAGTATCACTGTCAGACAGTCCGGAAGCACAAACGATTCATCTGGCTCCAGGAAAGAGGGATATGTGGGTGCTGATGTGGAAACAGGCCGGTTCTTCCCATCATGGTAGAGTCTGTTCCGACCCAAGTCCCAGCCCCAGGACTCAGAGTCTGAGCCCACCAAGGCTGTGTAGCCCACCGAGTGTAGAGGCGCTTCAGCAGAGGCCACTCCCACAACAGCGTGGGTGCCTCTCTGTCTGGCTGGCCAGTGAATCCTCCATACATGGAGGCCCCTTGTATATCCCACCTTACCTCGGATACAGTCTGTGCTTTGTGCTACAGGGTGTCTGTGGAACGTCAGCTTGTCATCCTCCTTAACAAAGACATTGAGTGATCGGTCGTCAGGGTTCCAGGCGTGCTGAAGCTGAGTCTCTGGGCTTGCAGGGGGCATGTCCAGCAGCAAGTCCAGCCTAGGTGGCCGACAGAAATCTGGGCCCCGCAGTTCACGTCGAACAGGCCTGTATGATGGCTCTCCACGTACGTCGACTGACTTAATGGTTCCAGAGATCTTTTGGCCCATGGTTGGGAAGGTGCAAGGAAGGAAGGGTCAGAGGGGAGGGAAATGGCTGGACCAAGGGTGATAATGAGGGGCCGGTAAGTCCTGACGTTACCTCATGGGCGCAATGGTAATGCAGAGTCTGGTTGGAAAGTACCGTCTTCAACCAGGGGAAACAACACTCCTGAAATGTAAGAAAACACAAAATTAATTTAAAAGAGTTACCCATGACACATTCATTTTCAGCTCCTTATTTTTATTCTTGGACTATTTTGTATAAAGCTACTTTAACAGTGTACATCTGATTGGTGCAGCCAGTTAGTTCATCCACTGTCAGGTACTTCATTCAGCTGCCTTTAAAGAGAGTTCCTCATCCCAGTCAGAAACCAGCTGCACTGCTATGGACTGTAGCTGCCAGTGCTTGTTCTCTTATGCAGATTCTGTGCTTGTACGCGAGCCAAACCAGAACTTCAACCATGTATAAAAAAATTAATTAAAAAAAAAAAAAAAAAAAAAAAAGGTCATGTGCTGGTCATCAAGGCTGCAAGGCAAAGTGCTGCTGACATTACTGGCAAAGTGCTGCACCGAAAACATCCTAGTGATTGCTTTGTTTGCTAGCAGACTGCCAGGGCTGGCTATAGTATATTATGTTGACCTGCAAACAGTCACTGTCTATAGTATATTATGTTGACCTGCAAACAGTCACTGTCTATTAGTTGGGCAGAGGTAAAACATTAAAAAGTGCAAACAGTAAAATTGGTAAGGTTCACCCTAAAGGTAAGCTGCAGCTCTGATACACAGCTTTTACTTTGACGGTTGCATCTATTTCCAATTTTTGTCACTTCAGTTTCACTACAACTCAACAGTGCTAGTAGACTGTTAGTAGTCGGTCACTTACATTTAAACTACAACCACAATACACTGGCAACCAAAGCATACATGCACAAGGAGGCTGCTGGAGGTATACACATTTTTCCCCAAGTGACAGGTGGTTAACCAGGGGTCACTGAGTGGTGTCTTGGCCTGCATGACCGAGGCCTTATTTTCTGCCATCACCCTTCTGCCACACACAACTGATTTTTTTCCCCCCTCATGACTAGTGGTTGGCAGATGGCCACCATCCTCTCTGTAAACCTGGGGCCTTATTCTCTGGATCTTAAGTTGTCACACATCCATAGTGGGATACAAGTTAGCGTCATAGCGGCCCATGTCTGCAAAACCTCAATATCAAAAGTTACTTTGGTAATGAAAGTGATTTGACATTTGAGTGACATTTAAGTTACACCATGTGGAACTGTTTATTTGCCACTTGATACCTTGGCAGTCATTTGTACACCATGTACCGAGTTTGCAGCAGTCTAAACATGTGACTTGTCTGCCTTTACACTATTATCCAAAAAGCTGAGAAGACGACATCTGGTTCATGGACTGACCCATCTACTACATATTTGGGGAGGGAAAAAAATAACTTTAGAAAGTAAAACACATGACACACTCAAAAGCACCTACAACATTTTTGATCAAACAATCTGTGAAGAATCATTTAAGAACTCAGCTTTAACAGAGAAGGAGAGCCGAATTGCTTAAATTTGCTGCTGACTTCCTGTGAAATCACGCAGGATGCATTTGCTTTTAGCCAATTCCTCCTTCACAAAGCACACAATTGTGACGCAATTCATATTTTATAAGCCTGTAAGAGAACGTAGCATGCTGAGCTTTCCCAGCAAGCAAACTGAAAGCCTGAAGCTACTTCTAAACACAGGTGCAGAGTTTCCCTCGAATGACTTAGCTGTTCTAAATATTTTGCACTGGCATTACTCCGTGCGCAATCCCTCCACAGTGTTTTTCACACTCCCCTAGAGTTTCTGAGGAAACAACTCTGCAGGGTTCTTCCAGGGAAAGTACAGAATAATAACTAGTAGTGACCCACCAAGGGAGACAGTCATAGATGTGAGTAAAACAGATGAAGAGATCATGAAACTTTTAACACAGTTAAATGCAGCTTAAATCCATCCATCCATCCATCCATTCATTCATTCGCGTCCGCTTATCCTGTTCAGGGTCGCGGGGGGCGCTGGAGCCTATCCCAGCTGTCATAGGGCGAGAGGCGGGGTACACCCTGGACAGGTCGCCAGTCTGTCGCAGGGCCAACACACAGAGACAGACAACCATTCGCACTCACATCCACTCGCACATTCACACCTATGGGCAATTTGGATTAACCAATTAACCTATCCCCACTAAGTGCATGTCTTTGGACAGTGGGAGGAAGCCGGAGTACCCGGAGAAAACCCACGCAAACAGCTTAAATCCTTTCAAAGTAATAGTCAACAAATGAAACTAATTTGCTAATCTTTTGATTTTGAACAACTCAGTCTCATTTTTTCCCTATTCTCAGTTTTAAGCCTGATCTTAAAAGTAGAGTATGTCTGTCTCCTGAATCCAAACTGGGAGCTGGTTCCACAGAAAGCTTTCAGAAGCCTGAAAACTGAAGGCTCTGCCTCCCACTCGACTTTTAAATACACCAGGAAGTACTTTGTTAGGATAAGGAAAAGTAAAGTCTTTACAATATGATGGGGCCTCATTATTTAAAATATTGCATGTCACGAGAGGAATTATGAATTTAACAGGGAGCCACTGAAGTAGTAAATGGCCTGTATTTGTATAGCGCTTTACTTAGTCCCCAAGGACCCCAAAAGCGCTTTACACTACATTCAGAGACACACACACACACACACACACACACACACACACACACGATGGCAAGCTACATTGTAGCCACAGATGCCCTGGGGAGCACTGACAGAGGCGAGGCTGCCAAACACTGGCACCACCGGGTCCTCTGACCACCACCAGTAGGCAACTGGTGAAGTGTCTTGCCCAAGGACACAACAACTGAGACTGTCCAAGCCGGGGCTCGAACCTGAAAGACATATCCTAGTCAACAATGACTTAAAGATTCCTCACAGCATCACTGGAGACCAGAGTAATGCCATCTCAAGTAAATATCTGGTTTAAAAAACAAAACAAAAACAGCCGAGTACAAAAACCTCAGCTTAGAAGCAGGAAATCGGAGGTCATCCATGCCTGTAGTTTGACTAGTTGATTTGTATCATCTGGATTTGTGGATAGCAATGAAAGCGTATGCAGTGTTTTCTAAGACCACCGATTAAGGAAAGGACTTACACTATAAAAGGCATTTGTCCTAACACTAAACCCTGTGGAACTCCAAAATTAACTTGTGTGTTAGGAATACTCTTCATTTACATTTGGTATTTAGATTCCAATTTGTCAATGTGTGTTCTAATCTCTGTAGTAAAACAGAAGAATGTTATCTGTTGAAATTGAGTGAAACAGTAGTACTGATAAATTAAAACCTTTCATTTTGAGATCCAAACAATGAAAATGCTTACTTTTATGTATTGGTAGGAGGTTGGGGTTGTTTAGTGTCCCTTTCAGGAAGAGATTAATTGTGAGCTGATTTGGACCATATTCATTTAAATATATATATCTTGTAGACCAAAAGCTCTTTCCTCCTTCATTCTGAAATAAACCATGTAAGTTTGGGCTGTTAGGGAAGCACAAAAGCATGCCAGTATAGGAAAGGAGTGACTTACAACTGATAACAAAGGCATAATGATGAAATGATGGAAAATCAAATTGCCAAGCTATACATCAGATCCCAGGAAAAAAAAAAAGGAAAATTCTCAAATTTTTCGCTCGTTTCATGTTAGTGTCTAAATATCACAAAGTAAACATGAATTGCAGAAGTAAAAGGAGACATGAGATCCAAGAAAAATGTCACAGTGATGAATAAGCAGCCGCTCCGACAACACTCTCCACATGCACATTTAATGACAGTTTCATTTGCAGAACCTCCATTATGACTACATCCATGAAGAGAGACAAGCTCCCCATTTCCATATTAATTACTTGCAACCAATGTTCCCTCTAATTTTTCACGTGTCTGAGCGAACACACAAACTCCCTGAGCGATCCCATGGACCACTGTGAGCGACATCAGACGTGTGCACTGTGGTCACGCCGGCATCGAATCCAACCAAGTTACATGGTTTATTAAAATAATCAAATTACAGCATTTACATTTATGTTAGACTACTTTTAAACTGCTTTAGCCCATTTACAATGAAAATGTAAAAATCTAGCCATTGGCCTGTGTACTATGTTAACACTATTGGAAGTAAAAATAACTTGAACTCCAATTTCAAAACCAACTTTCTTTTTCTTTTTTATAAAGCTCTGACTTGTATTATGAGTCTGGTCTGTGAGAGAGTCCTGTAACTGTCTGCAAAATATAGTATGTAATGACCAATGTTGGGTAAATAATTATATAGTTACTCCTCAAAAAAAGTAACTCAGTTTGGCAAACAATGTTTTTTGCAGCTATTTTTTTTTTTTTTAATGCAGCAAAGGCGTTTTTTAAATAAACATTTCAAACTATTTACAGAACAATCAGCTGTTCTGCATCAAATTTGATGTCACACAAATTATTTGTGCCACTCCAAAAAATAATCTGTCCACTATGAGATAAAGGAGAACAACAGCCTGATACCTGCAGGCCTGACAACAGGAGATGTATCACTCCTGTAATATTCAGCAGTCGCCTCATTGTTCTGACACACACACACACACACACACACAACAAATCTATTGACTACACTACACACCAACTACATAAGATTTGTGCTAAACGTCTCAAATCTCTCACATCTCAAAACACCGCCGTCACTCCTAAAACTTCCCCCCGTTTCTAAACAACTAAATGCCACGTTGCCATGTCATTTTTTGATTGGTCGACATGGTACTTTTTTCGACCAATAGGAAAGGGTGGGGGTGTTTTTGGTTTTGTTCTTGCTCCCAGGCGGAGAGTGCTTTCGAGCCTTTTTTCTTATAAAACGCCGTTTTTACCGTTTCTTCCCGCAGTAAATATAAACAACGACTGTGTTCAGGAAGGAAACCAAACATTGCATATTGTTTTAATGACAACTCTGGTTTTACGTGGCCTATCAACGCAATTTAAAAACTGGTATAAAGTTCACACTTTTTCCGTCAATTGTTCCGTCTGTCCTGTTCATATCTCCAATGGTTGTACATGTTATCATTATCGTGGTTTCACTCCACATCAGCCGCTTTGCTAGCTAAAACACCGGTGTCGGCACATAAGGACGCTGTCATAGCCTGTCAACGACGTTGATTGGCTGCGTATACGAATGTGAATCGCATTATTGGCTGGACTATGGGATAAGGTGGGATCGTTCTAATCCCATACGGGAGCAGCCAGTCACTGACTAACACTGCAAAACAGAATTGTTAAAGTATTAATTTTAATTTCAATTCAGGTTAGATTTTTTTTTTTGTGCGCAATGCAGATTTTCTGTGCGCAGAGACTGTGCCAGCAGTGCACAATTGCACACGTGCGCAGCTTAGAGGGAACATTGCTTGCAACTACCAAATATGCCACATGGAACCAGTTCCAGACAAATGAGGAGTCTATTTAATACGGGGCTGCAACGATTCATCAAGTAACTCAACTACTGTAAAAAATAAATAAATAATAATAATAAAAAAAAACACCATCCTCAATTCAAATGTTTTGCTTTGATCCTTCATATTATCCACAACTCTGTCACACTCTTTGTAAGTTCAAGCATTTCACCCACAGTACTGAGACCGTGAGCTCAACTGTAGTGAAAGAAAGTTTTTCCAGTGTCCAAAAAAGCAGCTTTTGTTACTGTAACATAAAACCAACGTACCAACCAACATATATATTTAAAAAACAACAACAACAACAACAACATGGTGGCAGAAATGACCAACGAATGCAAACATGAATACTTTGTTTTACACAATGAGAAATCTGCAGTAAAAGTATGAGCAGTTTTAAAAAGACCTGAGTACAAGTAAATACTCGTGCTGTCAGCCCCACACACGGGCAATCCACATTGACTAACACCAATATAGTGCAATCGAGCACACTGAATGAAAGAAAAATTATTCTGATGGAGAAGCAAAAATAAGACTATGTCTAATGCCGTGATAATTTTGAGAACTATGTCAAATATAATTTTGTTTAAAAGTGTTTCAGCTCTTGATCCAGGAAAAAAAAATAATAATAAATAAATAAAATGGGTACGGCTCAAACAAACCTAAAAAACAGCCTGTGCCTTTCACTGTACATCAAAGACGAAGAGGACAAGGCAGAAGCAAACTATCAAAAAAGTTAAAGGGTGAGGAAAAAGCTGGATGTGAAGAGGGTTAGTGAAGAGCACCGCGGTGGGAAAAAGAGTTGGAACGTGATGGAAAGAAGAGACAAGAGAACTGATGAGAAGCACCAATGGAGCAGGTGAGTAATGTGAGAGGCCCGATAAGAGAAAGTGTGAGTATGAAGGAAGGAGATGTAGTGTCCTTTCCTGAACTTCTTCAGATTAAGAGTGTTTAGTTTAGTGGAATCATTCTTCAGCAGCAAAAAACAACCCTCAACACCACCTCAGTGATTTTCATCAGCTCTGAGCACACAGAAGACTGGATGTGAGAATGAGCTAGAATTACTTAAAATGTAGCTGGACTGTAAACCATGGCACAAACTTCTTATCTCACGCAAGCGAGGCAGTGGCATGGAGAAGGGCGCTGATAGCGTGACAACCACTGTTAGCATATCAAAGATACACAAGCTAGTATTAACGCAAGCAACCCCCACCCAATGCACAGACACAGACTCATGCATATGCGCTTAAGGGCACATTAATGCACTGTAGTATTGCAGGGACTTTGAAGTTGAAAAACGCAAATCCACCAACGCAGTTATCTGCACACTGGCTTTAGAACATGAACTGTGGGCAATCATGACAAGGGTCTAAACACACATGAACAGTCTCCCTCTCACTTGGACAATGATTTGTGTCTGTCATCACAGTATCTGTCATATGGATGAACACATAAGGAAAAGGACAGTTTGCTGATGCTAACTCTTACTGAAAAGCTTGACTTGGAAAATGTTTCTGGAACTCGAAACGCCTCGAATTTTAGAATTTAGAACCATTCTGAAAGAATCACTGATATCTATAACTTTAAAACCGATGTTATATTTCAAATTAACAACTAGAAATCACAGGCAGAAGTTCATGAGACGAGTTAACTGCTTCTCCCACTGAAAACGCTATGTCCAGATGAACACAATCAAATTTGGGGGGTTTAAACTGCTGTGTTTATAGTATAGTATAACCCATCGAAAGACCTGACACAAGAACTGAGAGATACATGTTATTCAGTTGATCTGTTTACTGTTCACTGAAGCCTCATCAAAAACGGCCTCAGTGGAAGAGTGGCTGTTCAGATTTTCCTTTCCTTAAGGACGGAAAACAGGGAGAAAAGGTTGAGGTAGCAACAGTTCCAATGGAGTGATTAATCAAATTTGAAATTTGTGGTTCAAATCATCAACAGCATGTAGAGAGGTGGTCAGGAGAGCGGTACGAGCCATCTGTAAAACACAGTTTAGTCTCCATCAAGGCTTGAGACTGCATTTTAGCCACTGGTGTTGGGGTCGAGTCAAAATTGATGGAATTATGAACACAGACAAGTATCGTCAGATTCTCATCCACTGTGCAACACTGTCTGGAAAGTATTTGATTGATATGGCTTTATTTTTCACCATGACAATCATCCCAAACACATTCCCAATGCAGTGATAGGGAAAGGACACAGTGGAACACCATCAGTCATGGATTGGCCTCCTCAGAGCCCAGACTGCAGCATAAATAGAGCAGTGTGGCATCAGTGAGATAAAACGGAACAAAAAGCAGCCAACATCCAAAGAAGAGCTTTGAATGTCCTTTTAAGACTATTGCTGAAGACTAAATAAGCCACCCACACATAACCACACCTACCCCCCCTTACCCACATGGCCTCAACATGAAACATTCTTTACAATCGCCTCCTCTCGAGGATTTTTGGACCATGAAATGCTGGTGCTCGTTTGTTGCTGTGATACAGGTAGATGACGCAAGACGGCATGTCGGGGGCTAGACCAAAAAAAAAAAAAAAAAAAGGCACACACAGTCTGAGAGTTTCTTCTAATGTTTGAAATGAATTCAAACAATGTGTTTGGTTACAATAGGACATGACAGATGGCATGGCAAGAGCATCAGACAGTGCCCTGTATTTAAATATTTTCAATATTTGGTTCACTGGTACTCGACAAGTATTGCTACTGTTGTACAAATAACATTTGGATAAAAGTGTAACTGACAGAGTTAAGCACAGCCACCCAGTCCTTATGAGAATGATTAATCTAAGCATGGGACAGCTTAAATATTTTACATTTTCTTTTAAAACTTACATTCTTAACAAACCTCAGTCCTGTTGTTACAAATGTATTCAGTTATTATCTTGGTTTAACATTCCTTTACTCAATCCTCTGCCAAAGTGTTAGTGGCAAATTACCGCCTGCTAGATCCCACTTAACAGACAATGATCTTGGCTTGCTGTGATGTAAGGATCATTCAAACAGTTCTGGGCAGCCTCTCATCCAAAACAGTTCCTTGTGGCTTCAAATACCAATATAGAACCAGTCATAGCATCAGCACTGAGGCTTCACAATACAGGGGGTATTTTCAGGTGAAGTCATTCATGAACACACAAAGATAAATGCTAATTTGTGCCAAATAACACTCTCGGAAACTAAAACTGAAGCACCAACTCCGTGGAGGCTTAAAAAATGCTCCAATAGAAAACAATAACACAATATTATAACAATAGGTTATAATATTGTTTAGTATAACAGTCGCAGTGTCCACTTTAGTGACTTGAATTATCAGCGATGAGGCCTAGCTACACCTCCTTGTGTCAGTCAATGAAAAAAAAAGGGAATATGACCGCTTTATTTTTTATACGGACAAACCAAAAAAAAAGTGAGTTTAAGTCATGCTAGAACTTCACCGTTTTATTTCATTGACTGAAACTTTTGCAAAATGCTGACAGCCTGAAATCAATGCAGCACAGTCAAGAAGACTTTTAGAAACAGTACTGGATGAGCCACACAGCAGCCTTACCAACAGAGAGTCACTTGAGTCAGAGACTGAAGGAGGCACAAATAAGAGGTCAAAAGACAGAAGTAGCCTGTGATTACAGGAAGAGACGTCTTACCATGAAAGTATTTCTACCAACAGTCAGGCGGCTCTCACACTGCAATGTGAACACGCAATCACAGCAGCCAAGCAGAAGAGTGGGAATAGCTGCTCCTCAGTCTCTAGTCCAAAATGAGGTCAGCACACAGTCAACAGCCAGACGAGTGTGGGACAGGGCAGAGACGGACAAGAAGAGTATGTGTGTGTATTTCGGTAAGTCTGCGAGTTCCTGCTTGTGAGGCAAGGATAGGGAAAAAAACAGCTTGGCTCCAGTTCCCAGGCCAAGACAGGAAAACAGCTGCTTGAGGGAGGAGGGAAGACAGAGAGAGGGAAGGGGAAGTGTGGGGCTTAGTGTGGAGCACGCTCAACGTCTTTCCTGAGCAGTTTGAAAGAACCCCCCCCCCCCCCCAAGTAGAAGAAAGGATGGCGGAAAGAAATGTGGGCGTGCACATACACACCGTGATCCTGCATTTGCTGATTACCAGTTCATTTCCACTGAATTCAGCTTTGCTGCCCAGCTTTTGTTTAGACATTTTATTGAAATATTGCACTCGTGTCTAGACAATAAAGTTGTGAATGTTAGACTATAAAAACTTGTACACACTAGATAACATTTCGAGACATAACATACACACTGCAGCGTCTACTAGATCAAGTGCCAAGGAGTGACTTCCAGGAATCCAGCAGTGAGTTCGATTCAACTGACAACAACAACAGCAACTACTAACATCAAGCAGACTGTGTGAAAGCTCAGAGAAAGTGATTGCTGAAATCTCAACAAACTCACATTTCAACGATTGTCTCCTCCATGTGGAGTCTTTTTTAAATTTTTTATTTTTAAAATTCGCTATATTTTACAACGTAACCATGTATTGTCACTTGGTCCAAGCTGAAAGTAAACAAACCTTGCCTCAGTTAGATTCATAGTACATTCACACTTGTATGTACAGTCTTTATACATCCCACTAACACTATTGCACAATACCGAATGCCAATACTAGCATTTACTTTAGAACCTGGGGCTTACGCATCTCTGACATTTGCTATTCATCATGATGAGAACAGTCAGTCGTCCCGTCACTACATAAAAAATACAGATTTCAGGGTCATGTTGCGACAAGTACTGAAGAAATCATCAAATAGAAACTACTGGAGGCATGTGCTGACTGTCAGGTGAGGTTGAAAGTGTTTTAAATGTTTTTACCAAACTTCTTTGTATCTATGAGAGCAGATACCTGTAACCGAGTGCAGAAGCGCCACCCACCTGCTATTCAAACCTTCTGTTTTTTGAGCTGAAGCCAATCAGAAGAAAGTTGGCTTAAAGGTAGCAGAAACAATTCAGACCGTAGATGAAGCGACGGTTCCCAGTAGATAAATAATGACCATTCACTTGCAGAGTTCAAAAATTTAAATATGCGACTGGAAATCAGTATAACACCTGCCCTTAAAGTCAGCACAAACAGTTTTTCCCAGCCTTTTATGATGTGGTTTTATAAGAGCTCAAGCCTATAAGTCAAACCTACACTTCAATGCGGTGTTTAGATATTTACCATGTCTTTCCTCATCTTCTCTCGTCTGCTAGGTTCTGACACCATCCCCCGCTCTCTACCTCTTCACCATGCCTCTCTTCCTCTCATCTTTCTCCCCTGAGAGACAAGAAAGCCCTCCTCTCACTTATCCCCCCCCTTCCAAACAGGCATTCCTCACTGCCTGCTTTTAGTCTTCTGCTGAATTCTGCATACATTAACACAATACCACAAGGAAGAAAAAAAAAATTAAAAAAAAAAAAAAAAATTGCACACTCACCACATTCATAACATATTCAACAACATCCACACTTAAGGCTGCCAGTGCTTGCCGTGGAACTACCTTGTTATAGCACGTCCTTTTATATGCATAAGAGTGCAGCAAGAGGTTGATGGTTCATGTAGACACCATGAGGGTGGGCCACAACTCTGTCAACATCCCATTTTGATTTAAGGGTGCAAATTATTATGGAAGGAGTGAACACATCAATCAATTACAAACATAATGAACTGACAGGGGCAGACACACGGATTGGGGGAAACTGCAGTGAAACTGAAATAAGACAAGTGAGGTTAATGAATAAGTGGAAATAAATGAGCAAGGGTGAAGTGGGTAAGCAAAACAAAAGAACACTGGTGTTTACGGATCCAAAATCAGCATTACAAATTTTCCCCAAATCTATTGCCTTTCTTCCTCAAAGGAAGAGATGGAGGACTTTATAAGATACAGATCAAAGCTTCCTGTTGGCCAAGATAGTGGAGTGGTCAATAATAGGCCCATTTGTCCAAATGTTTTCCTGCCCATCACACAGCGGTGCAGCCACCAGCCGAAGACAACTATCAGTTTGCTGTCTCCCGGTGTCTGTTTACTCAGGAAAAGAATCTGATGGCAACCACGTGTTGGAAGCAGGAGCCAAAGCAAACCCTCTTTGAGAAACTAGGTCTTTGTGTACACACACACACACACACACACACACACACACACACACACACACAATATTATGGTCATCTTGATGTTTTAAGTTCAGATCTCATTGGATACTGACTATTTAACACTTTAATAAGCAAAACACAGAACTGCACATATCTGTGGAATCAGACTGGAAATCTGGCAGCATCACTCTCATGCTTTCATACATGCGTAAACCCTGCTCATGCAGACTGCCCTTTTAACACGGCTCGGAAATAGGTTGTGCACACATTACAAGTTGCGCAAAATAAAGCCAGAGAAATTACTGGCTATTATTTAACACTCGACATCAACTACACCAAACAAGGTCTGGGACTATTCTGGCTGGCTTGATAAAGGGATCTACTGTAAGTACCCCAGTCAATTAATGTATAAAAGAGGGAGAATGACAGGGTAGTTCAAGTCACCAAGTTCACTTTAAAATACTGTGTCCTGATGAGGAAATTGCAGTTGTAGTGGAGAGTCATTCAGGAGCTGAATAGCAACACAGACAGTAGTTTCTGAAATAAACCTAAAATATATATTTGATGAATAATACAAAAACTAAAGGATGATAAAAGTAATTTTACATCTGTTTTTCCCAAGGAGCCATCTAAACGGTCATGATTAAAACCACACAAAAAAAAACAAAAAAAAAAAAAAAAAAAAAAAAACACAACAACAACAACAGGGGTTTCTTCTTCTTTTAAAGTGGATCACCTCATTCCACAAGTGGTGCCAACTCCCAGTAAAAAGTAACTAAGCTTTGGCTTGAATGTGCTTTTAGAATAGTCACGTTGTTACCACATCTTTATTTCAGTTTTGCCCAATCTCAACCAGTATCAGCACTTTAGATGTGCCCGTTTCCATCATCTCTGCATAAATGTTTTATATACACAGTATTTCAATACTGCTACAATCTACAATCTGAATTTTGATTCTGTAAATCGGCCAATGGAATCTGCAATATATGTTAACGCAAACCTTTGGTTTCAGTGTCATGACCAAGTCTAAATCTCCCAACCACCTTAACTATTCCTTGATCTAGACAGTAACTTCCTTGCAAGTGTGATGTACTTCAGAGAATTAATATAAATATTGTAAAGACAGGCCAGATCTGTGATACACCTTTCAAGTAATCTAATCCTCTGTAACTTCATACGGTGCGCCTCCATCACACTCAAGTGTGCTCAACAATTGAGCCGGTGACGTAGCCTTCCACAGAATGTAACCCTAACCAAAATTCTGAGACGGTAGTGCATATCAGCTGCTTTTGGGTTAGGAGCTGTTGAAAAATTTATCAGCAGCCACCGCAGCTCAGTTTTCCAGTTCCTACAGGTAAGTCCAAACCAGGCTGATTAGGTTTCCACCGCTGGGCTCTGGTTTGGGACGAAGATCACTGAAATATGTCTTCATGTCAGCAACAATCAGCCGCTTTCTAGCAAGTGATATGCCTTTGTTTGATAATGACAAAGGCTCCCTGTGCCGATGGAGTCACCGTGTATTCAGTCTTTGCTGACAGGAAAGACTTTTTCCCCTAGCTGCCAATAATAAACACAATGCACGGCTTTGACTTGCTTTGAATAGACAAAACGCAGCCTTTAATGAAGGAAGATTAGGGTTGAATGTGAGATTGGAAACTAACCTCTTAATCCACCTGAGTGCAAACTCCTTGACAAAAATGCATCTCTGCCAGGTCAAAAGGGAACAGTGTGGGGTGGTGGGAGTGAGGGTCACACAATGAAGTCTTTGTTATTTCCTGTTGAGATAAAACAGGTTAAGGTTGGATTAGTGTGATGTACAGAACTAAATGTTGTCTTTGTGGTCACTAATTAACAGTCCCTTTACTGTAGCCGAGGAAATGGTGCTATTAATATGATAAACAATAGATGGCAGATCATGTTAATGAGCTCAAACATTAAACACTCAAAAGGACAATTAGAGGCAACAGGCAGGCAGCGTTTTGCATTATACATTCAAGGATCACTAAAGTGCTGCTGGATGATCTCATGAGAAAGGCCGTTTGTTTGGGTCCAGCTCAAATTCAGGCCAACATGAAGGGATCGGAAATAAGAGGACGGTGACAAAGAGATAAGAAAGGAAGAGGAAAGGGGTTCTGGTCTGATGAATATTTAAGAGCCTGTGCAATCTTAATGTTCATCAAATTTTAAGACTGTGCATCTTCAAACATAAAAAAAAAAAAAAAAAAGCAAAGGGGATGGTGTTTTAAAAGTATCCTGTGGATACACCAGTTCTCTGGCAGTGCAATGGAGCCATTTCTTTATGAGTGGGTCTCTGGCGTTTTGCATGCCATGTGCGGGCCTGTGTACACGGGTGACGTAATATGCATTCTTGCCAATGGTTTCACACTATTTGAGTGATCAACAGGGGCCAGAATGTGCCAAGAGACGCAGCAATGCACCAGCAAAGACATTGAAGAGGAGGACTGCAAGCTAGACGCTGATGTAAACAAAGCAGAATCTGAGATGTTCGAAATGGCAAATGTTTAATGAGGAAGAAAATAGAACCCGTGCCTTTGTTAGGCACCGGGAAGAAACGGCAACAGTGACAGGGAAGGTACACAATTTCAGTTTTATTAATCAGTGTATAAAATGGCTTATGGTTTGTCCACAAAAAGGCACAAAAATATTTTGTTCATGACATTCGACAAAAGAAAAGTGGGATGACTTCTCATTCTACAGACTGAAATCAGACTATTTTCAGTCTTACACATTAGATCTTGGTAGTGGGGACAGAAGTTGTAAATTCCCCAGCACGTCCTGCACGTGCCTCATTGCTCAAAACATCTTCGACGCATCCTACTCAGAAAATCCTTTTATATACAGAGGAGCAGCAGCTCTACAATGTTGACATCCTCACCCCATCGTCAAGGGTGAGCCGAGACAACCTTTGGAAGAAGCTCATTTCTGCTTGTATCCTTGATCTTTTTCCAGTCACTACTCACACCTCGTTGCCATGGGTGAATGGAGGAGCTTACACACTCGGCTCCCTCTTCGCCTCAATAGACCAGTACACATCCACTGTGCTCTGCTGATCCATCTACTCTCCACCACTCATAAACAAGACCCAGAGGTGCTTGAACTCCTTCACTCGAGGCAGATCAGAGCAGTCAGTGCACCATTTTCCTGCTGACAACGATGTTTCTGTGGTACCAATTCTCATCCCAGTCACATCACACTCTCCTGCCAATCACCCCATTTAATGCTTGAGGTCAACTAAGCCAGCAGAAACCTGACACTCTCTGCCCAGTAAAAATGTATCGACAAAAAACTGCGACAAAGCACAACCTTGGCCATGTCCAATGAAAACTTCCTAAATATTTCTTCAAGGCAAGGCAAGGCAAGTTTATTTGTATAGCACAATTCAACAACAAGGTGATTCAAAGTGCTTTACAGAGACATTAGAAACAAGAACAAATAAAAAGCATGATTTAAAATTGATTAAAACAAGCAAATAAACTAACTAACTAATTAACAAACAAACAAACAACAGTATATAAAATCAAAACAGATAAAATCAGAACAGTAGATAAAATCAGTAGTTAAATGTAAGTTTTGAAATTTAAGCTTAAAGTGTGGATTTGGTGCTTTATTCAAATGCAGCTGAGAACAGGTGAGTCTTCAACCTGGATTTAAATAAACTGAGTGTTTCAGCTGATCTGAGGCTTTCTGGGAGTTTGTTCCAGATATAAGGAGCATAAAAGCTGAATGCAGCTTCTCCGTGTCTGGTTCTGACTCTGGGAACTGATAAAAGACCGGATCCAGATGACCTGAGGGATCTGGATGGTTCATACTGGGTCAGGAGGTCATTGATGTATTTTGGTCCTAAACCATTCAGAGCTTTATAGGCCAGCATCAGAACTTTAAAGTCTATCCTCTGACGGGCAGGCAGCCAGTGTAAGGACCTCAGAGCTGGACTGATGTGGTCCACTTTTTTGGTCTTAGTGAGGACTCGAGCAGCAGAGTTCTGAATGAGCTGTAGTTGTCTGACTGATTTTTTAGGTAGACCTGTAAAGATGCTGTTACAGTAATCAAGTCTACTAAAGATGAATGCATGGACTAGTTTTTCCAGGTCCTGTTGAGACATCAGATCTTTTATCCTTGATATATTCTTGAGGTGATAGTAAGCTGACTTTGTTATTGTCTTAATGTGTTTTTCTAAGTTTAGGTCTGCATCCATCACTACACCCAAATTTCTCGCCTGGTTTGTGGTTTTTAGATGTATAGATTGAAGTTCTCTGGTGACCTGTAATCGTTTTTCTTTGGCGCCAAAGACTATTACCTCAGTTTTGTTTTTGTTTAGCTGGAGAAAATTGTGGCACAACCAGTCATTGATTTCCTCAATGCATTTACCAAGAGCCTGTACAGGGCCTCGGTCTCCTGGTGACATTGTGATATATATTTGTGTGTCATCTGCATAGCTGTGATAGTTTATTTTGTTGTTGTTTATAATCTGTGCCAGTGGGAGCATGTAGATGTTAAACAGAAGGGGTCCCAAGATGGAACCTTGGGGAACTCCACATGTGATACTTGTCTGCTCAGATGTGAAGTTACCTATTGATACAAAGTATTTCCTGTTTTCTACGTATGTTTTGAACCAGTTTAGTACAGTTCCTGAAAGACCTGTCCAGTTCTCCAGTCGTTTGAGTAATATGTTGTGGTCAACTGTATCAAATGCTGCACTGAGATCCAATAAAACTAGGACTGACATTTTTCCACTGTCTGTATTCAGACATATGTCATTAAACACTTTGGTCAGAGCGGTTTCAGTGCTGTGGTTCTGTCTAAAACCTGACTGGAAGGCATCGTAGCAATTATTCTGTTTTAAGAAGTAACTGAGCTGTTGAGAAACTGCTTTTTCAATGATCTTACTTAAAAACGGGAGATTTGAGATCGGCCTGTAGTTGTTCATTTGTGTCTTGTCAAGATTGTCCTTTTTCAGTATAGGTTTGATTACAGCAGTTTTTAGTGATTCTGGAAACACACCTGATAATAAAGAAAAGTTGACGATCTGCAACAGGTCTGACTCTAAAGTCTTTGAGACCTTTTTGAAAAAACTTGTTGGCAGGACATCTAAACAGCAGGAGGAGGAGTTCAGTTGACCTAAGATGTCCTCCTGGGGCCCGTTCTTCGTACGTCGCTCACTACATCCAAGATCAAATGACACATCCAAGACCAAACCATCGCGCTAACCGTGAGCTCGCTAATCCGGTTCCCCGAACACACCTGTTGTTGACGATTAGTACAGCTGGACGCAGTAATGTGACATCACTGAGTGTCGTAAAAGGGGCTACGCATCGATAGTAGAAACATTGATCGGCAACCCTTTGATTGGTCGGCGAAAATGTCGAAGGGGCGCGCTCGGTATTTTCCGGCAGCAGAGCAAGAACTCTTGATTGAGGGATTTCAGGAGTTTCAGAGTTTAATTAAAACGCAAGGGAACACTGCAAAGGCTGCAAAAGCAAGGAGAGAGGGCTGGCAGAAAGTTGCTGACAAATTAAACTCGTAAGTAATTTAATAATAGAAATAATAATGGAGTGGGTTTATATAGCGCTTTTCAAGGCACCCAAAGCGCTTGACAATACCACTATTCAGTCACTTTATTATTTATTTATAGATTTATTATATTACACTATATTATCCAATATTATATTACATTATATTATATTGTTATATTATATCCCCTTTCACATTAGAGCCACAACAGGACCCACTAGAACATGGGAACAAGTAAAAGTGGAATATAAGAATATTCTACAGAATGGTAATATTTATCACTTATATTGCTTTTCGTCTCTTGGAAAGAGACCCTGTAATAGTCTGTTAGTTTGTTTATAACAGCAACCAAGAAAAGGGCAGAGCAAAAAAAGACAGGTGGTGGTCCTGCACCCCCTCGTCAACAAGTTGGTTAAGTGAATAATACCCTCACGGGGATATCGATATCTCTCAATGAGCACACTGTCGCGCTGAGCTAAAGGATCCTGTCTGTCCCGCAATATACGCTGAATTCTGAGAACTCTCCTTATCAATCTTGCACCTTCCGCAATGGGTGGCTCGCGTAAACGGACAGGACATGGCTGCGACAGACTTCCCAAATCCACCTTCGCTTTTATAGCCGTGGTCTCCCATCTTGATTACACGGAGTGATTTACAATTACTACTCTGAAATATGAATTACATCTGTAATAATCACATACATGTAATAGAATGATTAATAGTACATTTCCCTTTTTTAGGAAATGACCTGTATGTATCTGTGTGACATCAATACAAGGATCAAGTACTGCATTATCTTTAGTTACATTGATGTTATTTATTTATGGTGAAACAGTGGTGGAATATCGCTGTTGCTTTCGTATAAATGAAGCGGACATACCTGCGTGGCCGCGATCTAATCCTGTTTACATAAAGTAAACCTGCTCCCGAGCAGGTTTACGCTTACGGCTCTGTTGCTATGACAGCAAGTCCCGGATGAGCTTCGGGGAACCGAACGATCCAAGATCACGCGAAATCGTCAACAATCTAATCCAGCTAACCTACTTAGCGAGGTACGAAGAACAGGCCCCTGGTCTTTGCTGTTAATAGGTTGAAACTGTTTCATGGTGTTTAAACAGTTTTTGGTGGACACAGTACATATCCTGGATCTGCTGTTGATGTACCAATTGCTTGTCTAATTTTTTGGATTTTTTCAGTGAAGAATTTGGCAAAGTCATTGCAGGCCATGGTCGAATGAAGTTCAGCTGCCACTGACACAGGGGGGTTTGTTAGCCTGTCAACTGTAGAAAATAAGACCCGAGCATTATGGCTGTTTTTAGTGATGATGTCAGAGAAGTAGGACCTCCTTGCATTCCTCAGTTGTAAATTATAATTGTGAAGTTTCTCTTTATAAATGTCATAATGAACCTGGAGGTTTGTTTTTCTCCATCTGCGCTCAGCTTTCCTACACTCTCTTTTTTCATTTTTCACCAGTGTGGAGTTTCTCCATGGAGACTTTTTCCTTCCAGAGATAACCTTCACCTTAATGGGAGCAATAGTGTCCATTACATTTAACATGTTAGCATTGAAGCTATTGACGAGCTCATTGACTGACCCTCTGGACAGGTCAGGTGTTAATGGGAAGACCTGGTTAAAAATTGCACTACTGTGTTCAGTTATACACCGTTTTGTGATCACTGTTGTTGATATATTTGTGTGGGCTGAGATTTTACTTTCAAAGAAAACACAGTAATGATCAGACAGGCCCACATCAGACACAGTAACCTTTGAAATGCTCAGGCCTTTGGAGATCAGTAGGTCAAGAGTGTGTCCTCTATTATGTGTGGCCTCTGTTACATGCTGAGTCAGCCCAAAGTTGCCCAGAGTGTTACTCAGGTCTTTAGTCCCTTTGTCCTGAGGGTTGTCCACATGAATGTTAAAATCCCCAGCAATAATTACACAGTCAAAATCAACACAGATCACAGACAGCAGTTCACTGAGGTCATTAAAAAAGTCTGTGCAGTATTTGGGAGGCCTGTAAACATTAAGAAACACAACTTTGGATGGGGCCTTCAGCTGTAAAGCCACATATTCAAAAGACTGAAAACTTCCAGGAGATAGCTGCTTACATTGAAATGATTCATTAAATAAGACAGCAACCCCTCCTCCTCTCCTGCTCGCCCTGACCTCACTGATAAAACTGTAGTTAGGAGGGGTCGTCTCGATGAGAACAGCTCCACTGTTACTTTGGTCCAACCAAGTTTCAGTTAAAAACATAAAATCAAGGCTGTGCTCAGTGATTAAATCATTAATTAAAAATGTTTTCCCAGCTAGAGATCTAGTGTTTAATAAAGCCAACTTAAGTGTTTTAGAGGTATTACTTGTCCCCTCGTGTTTGGGAGCAGTCTGTGGCACACAAGGTATGTTTACTATGTTTAAAGATCTTTTAGAGTGCAGCTCTTTGTGTTTTGACCAGGCCACATGTCTCCTGTCACCTAAAAGTACAGAAATTTTAAAACCTTCTAGTAAACAGGGTCCCAGCTTCTCCTGGGAAAAGTCATCACTGCCATAATCCTCACAGCCCGGACCCTTCACACATCACGCATCAGACTGCGGAGACAGGGCATGAAGAGGAACTAAGGGGGGCGAGGCTGGGCAATGTGACTTCGATTGCTCTGTTGAGGGTGGGGCTCGATGGCGAACCTTTGGCCGCTCTGGTGGGGGGGTTTATGGGGGACAAAAAGGGATTGGGACGGGGGGTAGATCTGAGCCCAGCATTGACCCGCTCCATCATCTCCTCAGTGAATTTCAGGTGTGGGGAGGAGGGAGAAAGGGAGGGGGAGGAGGGTGATGGCCTGTCAGGGGTTTGGGGGACTGGGGAAGGTCGTGGTCCCTTGTCCTGGTCGTTGGTGTTGTTGAGAGAGTTGGAGGCAAATAGGGACCCCTCTTCTTGCCTTAGATGTCTCTCCTTTCTGAGGCTCTTCCTCAGATGCCATGGATGTCTCTCCTTTCTGAGGCTCTTCCCGGGTGGGGGCAAATGGAGCTCCTCCTCAAGGTTTCTGCTGGGCTTTGTCTGTTCTTGGAGTACTGTTTGTTCCTCTTTATGAGATAACTCCTCGTTTATCTCAGCCTTGGCACCAAGCACAGATGGATGACGTATGGAATAAAACAAGTTGGAGGTGAACAGTTTCACCCCTGACTTGTTAAAATTAAATCCATTTGCTTTGAACAGATGGCTGCGTTCCCAAAAAATATTAAAGTTGTCGATAAAATGCACTGAGTGGTCAGCACATGCTGATATAAGCCATTTATTCAGTGTAAACAACCTGCTGAATCTCTCGTCTCCTCCTCTGACCGGCGGTACAGGTCCACTGATGAATACAGCTGCATTCAGAGAGTTTACAGAATTTAATAATCCAGTAAAGTCCCGTTTCAGAACCTCCGACTGTTGTTTGGACACATCGTTTGACCCTGTATGCAGAACAATGTTTGTCACAGTTGGATATTCATCTGCAATTTGAAGAATTCTCTCCTTCAGGTTGTTGACCATATCGTTAGGAAAGCAGAGGACTTTAGTGTTCTTACCGCACATCCTTTGTACATCCTTTACGGCAGAGTCACCCACAATCAGAGTTTCAGGCCTAGCCTTTAGCTTTCCCTGTGGCCTTTCACTTTTCAACAGATTTTCAGACCTTATTTCGCTGCTTTTAGATGGATGGTTGTCCGATATAGATCCAGGGTCCTTTGATAGTGGAGCAAATCTGTTCTGCAGTTTCACATTCAGTTGTTTTGGAGGTTTGTTGTTAACCTTCCTATTCACGGTTGTCCAGTCCTGTTTCCTCCTGTATACAGGGGTAGAAGAGCTTCTCTGTCTCGTAGGAAGTGAAGGCCAGTCGGTTTCAGAGATTTCAGCTCGCTGTGCCCTGCCTGTGATACGTCCTCCCCCTTCCAGGAGACATGATTTATGTCTTGGTTTTGCACCAAGACAGTCTAAGGGGGGATTATCACTTGAGGATTTATAATAATGCACAGAGTCTACTTTCTTGGTCATGTTATCTGTGCTCCTTAGCTGTGTACTAGCTTGCTCATCGCCATTGTTTTGAATCAAAGGCAAGGTTGTTTCATTTCCACACAGTCCATTTACCTCCACGTTTACTTCTAAGCGATGAATTTGTCTCCAGTACTGCAATCTTCTGCAGGAGGCTGTGGTAGTCATCTGTGGAGAGGGAAGGCATCTTGTTGCTAGTTAGCCTAGCGGCTAGCACCTTTCCAGGCTATTGAGGCTGCTCGGTGCCCAGACGCTGTAATCAGGCTTCAGCTGTGTCTAGGCCACAGACACACGGAGCGCTGAGGACAAGGTAACCATAAAATGTTGCTCTTTCTGTTAAGAACACTCTAGTCCTAATGATCTACAAGTGTCCAGAAGTTATCGCAGGTAAGCTCACACAGAAAAAAGGGAAAAAAATCAGCATAAAAATCAATAAAAATCAATATAAGAAGCAAAGCATTCAAGAGCAAAGAGATGAAGCGTCCACACTCACAAAGGGGAGGAGCCAAAAAATTCAAGATAAATTTTAACTTTTACAGACTCCTAAATGTCATGAATGTGAGCTGTATTACTGAATCAGTGCAGCTCGGAGGATGTCTGACTGGCAGGGAGGTGCACTGCTGTGGCTTTAGCACAACATTCCTCCCCATGGTCATGCACACTGCAGCTTTGCACTGTTCACTTTCTACTGTGACACAAACAAACTTCCCACATGTGGGACTAACAAAAGGTTTCTCTCATCTTATCCCACTTGTCAAGTCCTCAATATGCTGGCTCCTGAACCCTTATGAGCACAGCTAGAACAGAGCAGTAATTCTTTCCAATAAGTATTTGAGGGCTTTTATTCATTTAAGAAAAAACTGTCTGAGAAATGTGCAGTTCCTTATAGAGGCCTTAGCTTGTGCATGTAAATGTTGTCACTTACGGTCATCTGAGTCCAGATTCAAGCCTTTCACCAATTATACACGTGCATGAATTACAGATGCCCTCTTAAGCATTACATGTGAAAAAGAGCGATACCCCCTCCTATGAAGTCTAAGCTACTGAGCTCATTAGAAAACCTGCCCAAGTACACATCTTACTTTGTATGTATTCTTTGTGACTGCTTAACTGTAGACGAATTGATGCAAACACTTAAGATCATTTCTCAGACATTTACCTAAAATACTGTCAGCACTGAGGATGATATTACCATGGCAACTCTAGCGTTGTGTCTTTTTCAGCTAAACTGCACTTATAGGAGAGGGGAAAAAAATGATGGATTTAGCACGGTGGCAACAGAGTGCCCCTCTTCTAAACTGTCAGCCCTCAAGAAAAGCAAGCACATCTAACTGATCCGGGCCCCGACAGTGTGTAGTCTGACCAAACAGCAGGACGGCTCACAGAGCTTACACGGTAGCCGCTTTCCAATGCCCCTCACTCGTCGCCAACTGTTTCCTCCCACTCTGCCTCCACACAGCTCCAGTGACAGGCAGCGAGCTGGTGTGGAAACTCAAGTCAAGGTGATATCAGTAACACACAAGCATTCATCGCCATAGCATAACCAGTGAAGGAGCAGCCCGCCCTATCTGAAGGTTTAAGATGATGCACATTTATATTTTCAAATCTGTGTTACTGGAAATTAGGCACAAAAGACTTTTCTTGAAAACGCCATCAAAACCACTTTTCAATCTGGAGTCAAGGTGCCAATATGCTCCGTGACAGACAGACAGACAGACAGACAGGCAGGCAGGCAGGCAGGCAGGCAGGCAGGCAGGCAGGCAGGCACACACACACACACACACAGCGATGGGAGAGCTACATAGAGGTCAGAAGGGACCACGGCTTCAACATCCTGTCCAATGTTCGGTGATGGCATATGGACTCTTGGATATTGTTCTTTCCAGGTCTCAGGGTTTTGGATGCCTCACAGAAGATGAATCATTCTGTGGTCAATAATGGTTTCAGATTGGAGGTCAAGTTAAGGATTAGAAGTGTTTAGCAGCAAAATAATTTGAACCACGCTGCAACATATTAAATAGCACTTGGGAAAAAAAAAAAAAAAAAAAAAAAGTTAGTGGGCATGGACACTGTGGCTGGCTTAAAATATGCTGGCTGATACAGGCTTGGGTCTAGACCTATTACCATTCTTACATTTGTGC
Source organism: Mchenga conophoros (assembly GCF_057382185.1). NCBI lineage: Eukaryota > Metazoa > Chordata > Actinopteri > Cichliformes > Cichlidae > Mchenga > Mchenga conophoros. The sequence goes on along the minus strand of NC_140539.1, from coordinate 8,615,607 downwards.
TTACATTCGTGCTTATAATTGCCTACATTTAAGTGCCAACTTCTTGTCATGGACTGACCCAGAAACTGCACCCATTAACCTGAAAACTGCATTAAGTGTTTTTGTTTGTTTTACATTGTTTAATACACCTACAGTTAGCCACAGAGTATGATAACCACTGGCTTTAAGTTTTCTCATCTTCATTCAAAACCATTATTACGGAACTGCTTTTACATGTATTTGTATATTTTTTTCTCTATTAGATCATGGGCATGCAATTATTAGCTGTCAACTAGCCAGGTAACTTACAGCTAATGTGTCCTTACTGTCTAATAACTCCTGCGAGAACCTCTATACCTACGATTTTATTTAAATAACTCAGATTTGGACCACCTCGGCCTAAACTGTAGCCATTTTTAAATGGGTGTAACCACTTTTGTGTTCTACTTCTGTTCTTTTAAATGTTCACTTCCTAAAGAACACACTGCCCTCGTACAAGACCCTTAACCACTGACTACACTGGCATCTTTAACTAGGTGCATGAGTGTTGAGCACCTGTCGCCTTGCCAGTGCAACTCTGCTTCAGTCTTTTATCATCTACTAATAATTAACAGGACAATCGGTTTGAGGCAACTGAGGAACAATTCAAATGTAGTTTACAAACACTAGGGAAAGCAATTAAGCATTCTCCAAAACAGGAAAGATGAGGCCAGGAGACATCGCCCATCAGCGAGGAGAGTGGTGATTATGAAGAAGTGCAGCTTTTAACGATTTGACATTTTTAATGATGGTTAGAGGGAAGAGGCAGTGAACCATTTATCAGTAGAAGGCCCTTGGGACACTACAGCCCACGATAGTTTCCAGCTCTGTTTCAATTCAAAAACACTTTCATAACCAATCACTTCTACTGTCTGAGCAGCTCATGGGCCAAGACCAAAATAGTGGCCAGTAAAGATAAGCTTTATCTTTATTGTACAAGTTAATGTCTGGTATGAGGATGAACAACCCTGTTAGCTGCTTTGAGGTGCTGAACCACCACCTCCTCGTATGTACCAGACAGATGAGAAACAAATAAACCCAGTGATAAAGCAAGAACATTTAAATATAAAAATTACAACCAACATGACTGGCACCACGAGTTCCTTTCTACAACTGACCTGATTGCAGTTCCAGGGATTTTTTTTTTTTTTTTTTTTTTTTTTTTTTTTAACTACCACGTTGTAACCAATAAATATGAGAAACTTCATAAAGGTTGTGACATCCGTCTATAAATTTACTGAACTGGAACCAACTACAGTGGGGCAAAAAAGTATTTAGTCAGCCACCGATTGTGCAAGTTCCCCCACTTAAAATGATGACAGAGGTCAGTAATTTGCACCAGAGGTACACTTCAACTGTGAGAGACAGAATGTGAAAAAAAAAAAAAAAAAAAAAAAAAAATCCATGAATCCACATGGTAGGATTTGTAAAGAATTTATTCGTAAATCAGGGTGGAAAATAAGTATTTGGTCACCTCAAACAAGGAAAATCTCTGGCTCTCACAGACCTGTAACGTCCTCTGTAAGAAGCTTTTCTGTCCCCCACTCGTTACCTGTATGAATGGCACCTGTTTGAACTCATCATCTGTATAAAAGACACCTGTCCACAGCCTCAAACAGTCAGACTCCAAACTCCGCCATGGCCAAGACCAAAGAGATTTCGAAGGACACCAGGAAAAGTATTGTAGACCTGCACCAGACTGGGAAGAGTGAATCTACAATAGGCAAGCAGCTTGGTGTGAAAAAAAAAAATCAACTGTGGGAGCAATCATCAGAAAATGGAAGACATACAAGACCACTGATAATCTCCCTCGATCTGGGGCTCCACGCAAGATCTCATCCCGTGGGGTCAAAATGATCATGAGAACAGTGAGCAAAGATCCCAGAACCACACGGGGGGACCTGGTGAATGACCTGCAGAGAGCTGGGACCAAAGTAACAAAGGTCACCATCAGTAACACACTACAACGGCAGGGAATCAAATCCCGCAGTGCCAGACGTGTTCCGCTGCTGAAGCCAGTGCATGTCCAGGCCTGTCTGAAGTTTGCCAGAGAGCACATGGATGATACAGCAGAGGATTGGGAGAATGTCATGTGGTCAGATGAAACCAAAGTAGAACTTTTTGGTATAAACTCAACTCGTCGTGTTTGGAGGAAGAAGAATACTGAGTTGCATCCCAAGAACACCATACCTACTGTGAAGCATGGGGGTGGAAACATCATGCTATGGGGCTGTTTTTCTGCCAAGGGGACAGGGCGACTGATCCGTGTTAAGGACAGAATGAATGGGGCCATGTATCGTGAGATTTTGAGCCAAAACCTCCTTCCATCAGTGAGAACTTTGACGATGAAACGAGGCTGGGTCTTCCAACATGACAATGATCCAAAACACACCGCCCGGGCAACAAAGGAGTGGCTCCGTAAGAAGCATTTGAAAGTCCTGGAGTGGCCTAGCCAGTCTCCAGACCTCAACCCCATAGAAAATCTGTGGCGGGAGTTGAAAGTCCGTGTTGCTCGGCGACAGCCCCAAAACATCACTGCTCTCGAGAAGATCTGCATGGAGGAATGGGCCAAAATACCAGCTACTGTGTGTGCAAACCTGGTAAAGACCTATAGTAAACGTTTGACCTCTGTTATTGCCAACAAAGGTTATGTTACAAAGTATTGAGTTGTATTTTTGTTATTGACCGAATACTTATTTTCCACCCTGATTTACGAATAAATTCTTTACAAATCCTACCATGTGGATTCATGGATTTTTTTTTTTTCCACATTCTGTCTCTCACAGTTGAAGTGTACCTCTGGTGCAAATTACTGACCTCTGTTTTAGGTGGGGGAACTTGCACAATCGGTGGCTGACTAAATACTTTATTGCCCCACTGTATATTTAAAAAGGTCATGCGTCTGTTTAATCACACTGTAACTCCGAAATGACAACACAGGCACGGCTTCTTCAAGACGGGCGCTTCGCTGCATTTATTGAACGCCGTGAAAACTCGTGGCCGCCTGCCACTTCGGAGGTCCTAGAAGAATAGCTTTACAGTCTTGTGCATTCTTGTACCGCTGGTAGACTAACCAGGCCTTTGCAGATAGCTCGCTGGACTCCTTAGCGTGATTATTAAACGTGGGCTCACAGCCTATACTATCACGCCCAAACCTCGCGATAATAGCGGTGTAACAAAACTTGTTCTTTCTGACAAGATAAACACACCCTTACAATATTGGCCACAGAAACGTACAAGCAAGAACATTTTAACTGCTGGAACCATCTATTAAACTTCTTTATACATAAGCCATTTCTGTGACACTTACACACACTTAAATTCAATTCTAAATTTCCTGCAGGTTTTGTTCATTTGATAAACCAACATGACTTGAGCTGAGTAAATTAAACGCCACTTTTAAAAAAAAAAAAAAAAAAAAAAGGAGCAATGTCATTATAAATGTTTAACCCCAGTGCAAATGATTATCTTTTGGCCAGAGGCTGACTCCTTTGTCACAATTCTCATCTTCTTAGGTGTGCTATATTATGGCTGGGCAACAAACATACCAGCTCTATGACACATCCATCGCCAGTGCTTTTATTAGGAAGGTTTTTTTTTTCTTCCAGAAGTGATTGAGTTTGATAATTTAGTGGCGAGTCTCCTCACGGTAAATAATTTACTTGTACATAGTACCACGCAGGGGTGCATTATATCTTTCTGTAGCATTCAACTAGAACTGCTCTGGGGATGTTTCCCCATCATGTACAGCGTTGGGCAAACGTCAAGACTCACTCTTCAGTTCTTTATAATTTACTAGGAAATTGGGAAATACGTGAGGCAATTTCTTGAAACTAGAAATTCAAACTGAAAACTGATATCCAGAACACTGGACACACTTTTTTTTTACAATAAAAAATAAAATAAAAAAATTAGAACAATGCTGGTTCATGCAACTGTATTCAGCTACCACCCGCGTTTATTTCCTGTGCATCTGGTAATTTGGCACAAAACTTTTTATTTTTTATTTTTTTTAATTGCTGATCAAACAGAGTGGGTAAGTTCAGCTGCCACAGTTTCTAATTGCTGGTAAAGTTTCAAAACATCAATCTAAGAATTTATGACAGACATAGAAAGTTTTACTTACAATCGGGCAGGCTGGATAACACCTCCTGCCTTGCTCTCACACTAACATTATTCTTTTATTATTATTATTATTATTATTATTATTATTATTATTATTATTATTATTATTATTATTATTATTATTATTAGACACAGTCATAGCTCCACTACTTTGGTCCCCCACTTGTCCAGTCTCCTCAAACTTTTTTAAGAAACCACTGGACACCATGCTGAGATATGTTAAGGTTTTGGCCAATAAATCTTTCAGAATCACCTTGTTGATTCAAATCAACAAGGTTTACTGCTCGATTCATAGATTTGGTGGGTAGCTTACCAAACAAAAGAAACATCTGAAAATGATCAGATACATTGACTGGGCTGAAAGTGAGCGAAAAAGCAGCCAATATCCCAAAAAAAAACTCAGACTTCTTCAGAAAGCTTGGCGAACGATTGCTCAAGACCACTTTTATTCATTCATTTTAGAATTTAAAGATAAGTCATCTTGTGAGTCATGTTCAGATTCCTCCTGCTACAAGAGGGAAAAAAACAACAACATTTTAATAGCATAATGAGCTGTGCTCAAAAATGACTTGACAAGCTCTGCATGTAGGCCATGGGATGGTCGTGACGACATTGAGCTTAACTGGAAGGCATGTTAGCAGATCAAAAGTGCCATGTCACTTTGAGCAGTTAAATAAGCTCAATCTTCTATAGTTGAGAGCTTGTGGCCTCATCTACCCTGAAGTCACACATAAGTCATTAGCTACAGTCAAACACGGACTGAATTATCTTGGATAATTAATGGGTTTTTTGCTCAAGGACTTGACTGACGTCCAATTAAAAATGCAAAACAATATTTGGAAGAAAGGGGAAGAAGGAAAAAAAAAAAAAAAAAAAAAAAAAAAAAAAAAAAGGACACGGGTGTGAAAACTGTCTTCTCCTGTTTGTGTCACTTTCATCTAAGCAATTTCCTCCCCCAGTGTCCCAGAAACACTCAGCCTCAAAGACATTCGTCTGTCCCAAACTCAAGAGAACTCACTACAAAACAAAGCTTTACAATTACCTTCTCTGAACATGTAGATAAACAATAGTGCAATAAATCTACAGGCTAAATTTTCAAACAAAGATTGGCATTTGACACCATTAAAATATATTCCTCTCTTCATTTAAACCGGACACCTGACCTACTAAACCGTAAACTACTCAAGAAAAAAAAAAAAAAGTAGAGAAAGTGGAAAGATTAATAGGGTTCTTTAGATGGACCAACTGCTGTGAACAAAGGATGCTGACATCTTGCAGAACAATACAGCAGGCAACAAAGACGTTGAACATCAGTAGAACAACAGGATCCCTAGGGCATAGATGTAGGAGCACAGCTCAATTATTCATGTCAGTGAACTACAGCTAAACAATGGTTAGGCTCTCGGGACGGTTGCAAATACAGGTGGAGGCATGTGTATGTGCAAGACCCATCAACAAAAATAAGATGAGAAACCACCTTTTGGTGTGAGAGTTAAAATTCCTGGATAAAAATAGACCTTTGGGCGCTCAAACTCTGTAAGCACTGCTGATGGTAGGGCTGCTCGATTATGGCAAAAATGATAATCACGATTATTTTCACTGAAATTGAGATCACGATTATTTGACGATATTTATTTAACCCTTTAAGACCTACTATAGAATCAAGTCCACCAGAGCTTATATTATTTTTATTTTTTATTTATTTTTTATTTTTTTTTTTTTACATGCTGTAGTGCCATTTGTGGGAGCATTTCAAGTTGCTATACATCAATACAACTGTTATAGCCCATATTTTAATAATATGTATGCATTAAGTGCATAGTAATTACATAAATTGCAAAAAAGTGCAATAAACTACAAAAAAAAATTGAAAATCGCTTTTGTTTTGTTTACATATATTTCTACTTGGAGAAGTTTAAGAGGTTTATCCCTCAAAACTTTAAATACAATAAAGTTGCAAAAAATAGTTTCCCACCACAGGAAATTTATTTTGAGTGTCTTCATAGTTTTATTTTGGAGATACAGCAATTTTTATATACTGCAGGAAAAACAAAAAACAATCCTATGATGCAAATTTGCAAAGAAAACAGCATGTGCATCATTTCACTGTGGGAAGTGTTACGAACAGCTGATAGGAACGGCAAAGCGTGTTTCTGGAATATTATGTTTTTGTTCCTGCAAGCGCTTTTTATGCAATTTTTGCAAAGCTATATGTGGAACGAAACCGTGACCGAGGACAAGCTGATGGCATCAGATGTAAGTACAACTCCTCCGGTTTCATGTGCAAAACAAATTATTGCGCTAGCTTACACGGTTCAGATTCTACAGGGATTTAAAAATAGTTACGCAAAACGGAGCGTGCTGCTCTGACCGGCTTTAAAGGGTTAACAATGACTTTAAAAAAAATAATATAAAATAGTGTGCAACACCACTGAAGTTTTTTTTTTACCTCTCTTTTCAACCAACAGCAGTCACTCTCCTCTCCAAATAACTATAGCTTTCCGAGCTTCCCTCGGGTCCTCTTAATCAGCGGTCTCCACCCTTTTTTGCGCCACGGACCGGTTTATGCCCGACAATATTTTCACGGACCGGCCTTTAAGGTGTCGCGGATAAATGAGGGAGGGGCTAATAATAGGCTCAGTCATTTTTAATGATCGTTGAAAGCCCAGATCGTAATCGTGATTAAAATTCGATTAATTGAGCAGCCCTACTGAAAATACATACAGGAGGCAGGGACGCACAAACAACAACTGCAGGTGGCAAAAGAATAAATAAATAACATTGTCCAAATCACTGACTAGGCACCACTAAAGCAGTAAACAAGGTTAGAAACCATGAGGATTAAAAAGACTTACTTTATTGAGAGGGAAAGTCTGAACCACGTTCATCTGAACTCAGTGGCATGTAGAATGTTTTCCTGTCAGAAACTGACTGTTAACACAATAAGTATTTACATGGATAGTTGGACATAAAGGCCACTATCATGAAATGAGCACAGCTGGTGACCGCTCCACAACAATTTATACAGGTTTTGCTACACACTTATCCCATTGCCACAAGATTTACCATAGTCAGTGCACAGCTCCAAATGAAAAAGCCACAAGACTATCGACAAAGTTAAACATTGCATCTGGAGTTGGTTTACTCACACTCTGATAATCATATGCCTCTGCTTCAGCATATTGACAAAATGCATCCACCACCCTCCTGTTATCCCTTCAATTCTGTCTCAGTAAGCTGACAGCAGGCTGCTGTAGGGCTGCTCAATTAATCGAATTTTAATCACGATTACGATCTGGGCTTTCAACGATCATTAAAAATGACTGAGCCGATTATTAGCCCCTCCCTAATTTATCCGCGACACCTTAAAGGCCGGTCCGTGAAAATATTGTCGGGCATAAACCGGTCCGTGGCGCAAAAAAGGTTGGAGACCGCTGATTAAGAGGACCCGAGGGAAGCTCGGAAAGCTAAGCAGAAGTTATTTGGAGAGTGACTGCCGTTGGTTGAAAAGAGAGTTTAAAAAAAAAAAAAAAAAAAAACTTCAGTGGTGTTGCACACTATTTTATATTATTTTTTAAAGTCATTGTTAACCCTTTAAAGCCGGTCAGAGCAGCACGCTCCGTTTTGCGTAACTATTTTTAAATCCCTGTAGAATCTGAACCGTGTAAGCTAGCGCAATAATTTGTTTTGCATATGAAACCGGAGGAGTTGTACTTACATCTGATGCCATCAGCTTGTCCTCGGTCATGGTTTCGTTCCACATATAGCTTTGCAAAAATTGCATAAAAAGCGCTTGCAGGAACAAAAACATAATATTCCAGAAACACGCTTTGCCGTTCCTATCAGCTGTTCGTAACACTTCCCACAGTAAAATGATGCACATGCTGTTTTCTTTGCAAATTTGCATCATAGGATTGTTTTTTGTTTTTCCTGCAATATATAAAAATTGCTGTATCTCCAAAATAAAACTATGAAGACACTCAAAATAAATTTCCTGTGGTGGGAAACTATTTTTTTTGCAACTTTATTGTATTTAAAGTTTTGAGGGATAAACCTCTTAAATTTCTCCAAGTAGAAATATATGTAAACAAAACAAAAGCGATTTTCAATTTTTTTTAGCTTATTGCACTTTTTTGCAATTTATGTAATTACTATGGACTTAATGCATACATATTATTAAAATATGGGCTATAACAGTTGTATTGATGTATAGCAACTTGAAATGCTCCCACAAATGGCACTACAGCATGTAAAAAAAATAATATAAGCTCTGGTGGACTTGGTTCTATAGTAGGTCTTAAAGGGTTAAATAAATATCGTCAAATAATCGTGATCTCAGTTTCAGTGAAAATAATCGTGATTATCATTTTTGCCATAATCGAGCAGCCCTAGGCTGCTGTGTACGTCTGCACTTCTTGTACCAACATACACAAACACACCATTGCATAATACGTTATCCGAGGTGAGATGATTCACTGAGGCTGTGTATGTGGACTGTGGCCTTGTGCTGACCCAGCGGTTTGGGTACACTGTTTTGCATGCAGCAGTTAAAGAGAGACAGCACAGACCGCATATACTGCTACAGACAGGTAAGTGGGGTCAATCAGATAAATCTGGTAGTTTTGCATCTCTATATCAATAATGGAATCTTGATTATTTGGAAATCATGCACATATGAAAAGAGATCACAGACAGGAGCACTTTAAATGCAATTCAAATTAACTCATTCACTGCCAGCCATTGGCAGTGAATGAGTTAAACCCATTGACTCATTCACTGCAATTGACGGCTATAGACGTCAATGGCAGTGAATGAGTTAAAAACAGGAGGGATGGAATGAGTTGCCAAGTTTGGGGGCGTTCCTGACCCTAAAGCCCATCTCACAGGGCATTTTACAGCCTTCCTACACCACAGTTGGTTTCCCTTTGCCTGCAAAGGCAAAGAGAGCCAAATGGGGCTTGAATGCCTCAGGAGACTGTAGTCGCAGTGTTAGCAACAAAAGAGCTGCAGTCAACTATTGAAAGTGATCCACAGATCAAGACACATGCAGGCAAACTTAAGATCTTACTGCTTAATAGCAAAATAAATACTTTTTTTGGAAGTAATCAGTTGCAACTAGTGTTACACTGTTGGAAATAGTTTTTTTTTGATGCACATGCCGTTTCTTTGCAGCAAGTTGGGAAAAGAAAAACTATAGCCAGCCGAAGATACAGTCTTTCACACAAGGCCCTTGTGAGAAAACGTCCCAGCGCCATAAACAAACCACAGGAGCCATCTCGCGTTACATTTGTAAAGGCATGATCCCCGTTTATGTAGTTGAGAAGGACAGCTTTCGTGACCTCGTCAAAGTCCATGATCCGAGGTACGTAAGCACTTCAGTAAAGTTGCCTCGCTTGTATGACGCATGCCGGGCCAAAGTAGAGAAGGATGTTTGCAGTGTCGTGCATTATGCCTTGACGACTGACCTATGGATGAGCAGAGATACGCAGCCCTACATGAGCGTAACCATCCATTTCATTAACAAAGACTGCACCCTCTGCGCTCGCTGTTTACAGACTGCGTACTTTCCCGATGACCAAAGGTCAGGTGGTATATCGTGATATAAAATAATTCATATCGTGATAAATATGTTTTCCATATCGCCCAGCACTAGCTGAAACTAATGAAAGCTTGGCTCATAGACCGTTTCAAGACAGGAAAATAGAGACTACAGGATGATCATGACATCTCCAAAATAAAACCAGTAAACAAATATCCTAAGTAGCTGAACATTTGGGTGCAGCTCTACAAGAGTAATTTTCATTCATAGGAGTTTGTACTTCTATACACACACTGTGCCCAGCTTCTGTGAAAAGTACAGAAGCGTAGGTGGAAACTTTCTCCAAGAGGAGCTCTTTACACCACATCCTTCTTAGATGCGAAAGATAAACAGCCCTGGTATTTTGTCGCTCCCTCTACACACTCTGCTGAGAAAATCCTTGGTGTGCCTGGAGGGCTGGGTTAAAAAAAAAAAAAAAAAAAAAAAAACCCTAAATAGCACCAGGTACCACCAGGTGGCACGCAGTATTCTGATGTTCTAGTCATACATTCAGTGCCTGAAGTAAGAATGCAATGAGCAGGGTTTTCTCAATTGTTTTGCATGTTAAAGGAAACCTTTTGCTTAAAAGACGAAGAGGCTTTGCATCAATACAGTCTATTATCAGTGTCATGATAGAGACTGGGTGGACACTATTATTCAATAGCAGACAAAGGCCACAAACGACCCATCTGAAAGCCAGTGGTAGTCACAGCTGAACCTGGTGGGAAATGTTGCTGCTTTGCATACAGTCCCTGCTGTTCAATCACCCTTATCAGGACAGGGCAACAAAAGCAATAGGTGGATTTGTTTCTCCACCCCCAACCCCAGCCAACAAGAGTGGCTAAAGCCTTAGGGCAAATCCATCCAGCATTTGCCCTTTGGACTAAAGCCTCTCTGAAAACTGTTATCCTCCATCAGTAACACTTGTTAAGAAAGAAAAAAAAAAAAAAAACTCATCTAAACTGCCTTGAAGAGCAACTAAACATGAGTGGGAGCAATTTAAAAGAGCCGTTCAATTTACTGTGAGCCACTCAAGTAAATGGTAAATGGCCTGTATTTATATAGCGCTTTACTAGTCCCTAAGGACCCCAAAGCGCTTTACATATCCAGTCATCCACCCATTCACACACACATTCACACACTGGTGATGGCAAGCTACATTGTAACCACAGCCACCCTGGGGCGCACTGACAGAGGCGAGGCTGCCGGACACTGGCGCCACCGGGCCCTCTGACCACCACCAGTAGGCAACGGGTGAAGTGTCTTGCCCAAGGACACAACGACGAGACTGTCCAAGCCGGGGCTCGAACCGGCAACCTTCCGATTACAAGGCGAACTCCCAACTCTTGAGCCACGATCGCCCCAGTAAGTAATTAGATCCTATTACAAGAGTGCAAACACAGGGACACTGCCGGCCTTTTAAAATGACCTGCTGTCCCGTAAAGCCCAGGCTGGGCCCTGCTCAGCACTGGCTTGCTCTTAATGGGATTTCACAACATTAACATTTTACTGAGTCAGCATCAGACACACTGACTACAGCCTTGCTCTGCTGAAACAGCCTGGGCTCTGAGTGTACATCTTTACTACCGAGTGCAAGTCTCTGTTAAAGTGAGCGTGGGATGGAGGGATTAACCGGACAGATAAAAGTGGAATTCTAGAGACAGTATTCAATTTTTGTCTATGGAGGGAAAGTGTCTCCTAACAGTTTCAATCCATTTTTTTCACTTATTAAAAAATTATGGGCATTGCAAGTGCTGCTTGAAAATTGGGTTACACACCCTTCTGTTGCGTTTTTATTTCAGCACAGTGCTCTTTCCTGACAATGTTTGAATTGGAAAGTATCCACATCAGTCATCCCAGGCTCTGTCACGTGTCCCACATTTATATTTTACTTGGGACATCCATACAGATATTCTAACCACCATCAAAGCACATTTTAGCATTCTGTATAAGCTTGTGATAATGACGCCATCTATGATTGCCTGACTAGCACAACTGCTCCCTTACGGCAGAAATTGCGATTACTTTCTTGAATATTGTAATTATTTAAAACAAACGTTCTAATACTATATGAACATTATATAAAAGAAAATTTAAAAAAGAAAATAAACACAAAGACAAAAAAATTTAAAAAAATTTAAAAAAGCCCGAGCCTGTGTCCTTGATGGTGATCGAGGACACAGGGTCTTTTAACATTAGACATGAGTTGGACACCGACCATAGAGTCCATCTCACAAAGACAACCACCAGTCTCTGCAAGCCTGCCATCACCACAGGATGTTTACACAAAGGGACTGACTGCCTCAGGGAGACCAGAAAGCTGACGGCTATCCTGTGTATAAGTGGATCATGAGACACTGAGCGATCTGGAGACAAATGCTGGAGTGGGAGACCGATAATCCCTCCACAGCACACTCTCACCTATGGAAACCCTGAGTTAACCAGAAATATACTGGTTAAACTCAAGGTTAACCAGTATATTTCTGGCAACCAACCGAGTCAAGTCCCTTTTGGCAAAGAGTCACATCACAGAAGATTTCCACTTGTTGGTGCAGACTGACTCAAGTGGATTTAAAGCCCCTTTTCCATTAGTACCTACTCAGATCGACTCACCTTGGATCGCCACAACTCTACTCCGATTGCAACGCGTCTGAGAGTCCCGCAACACTACAACAAAGGTGGACGTCTAGGCAAGAATATACCTGCTGCTCGGTGTATGAGCTTTTTATCAGACTCAGTGACCACAGCATTGTTTTTTTGTTGCATTTTCCCTTGTTGCCAGGTTTTTTAAAAAAAAAAAGAAAAAAAAAAGTGGTTTTTATGAATAAGTCACTCTCATAATTCATCAAGTGACACCACAGGCATGCAGTCTTAAGACATCACATTTTAGTACCTACTCGGAGCGCTTGGAAGCCCGGGCAAGCAGGTACTAACAAAAGAACCAGGTACTGTGACCTAATGGAAAAACCTGAAAACCATAGCGAACCATGCCGAGTTGATCCAAGTAGGTCCAATAGAAAAGGGGATTTATTCTTGCCACATCCGCGAGTCCACTAGGGTACACTTTGATCCCTGTGAAGTAAACGAGTATCCGTAAGCACAAGGGTTTGTCCAAACCACATTTTATGTTAAAAACTTTAAAATAACAGGGAGAGCTAATCATGGTGTCTCAATGGTAACATCCTAGCAGCAAAGCGAGTTTGTTTAAAAAAAATAAAATAAATTTAAAAAAAAAACCCACAACAAATATTAAGAATAGATTTCCTGTCCACATCCTGAACAAAAAAGCAGATAGTCTCATTTTTAGAGACATTGGCAGGACAGGGTTTGTAACAGCCGGAGGAGACAGTAAAGCTAAATTTATGCTCTGTTCAAACTGTATATCAGATAACTGGAGACTCCAACTGCTGCACCAAATGACCTTGCCATTTTTAGGGCTCAGTCTTTCAATGTTTGGATCCAGACAAACCTTAGAAAGTTGTCCAAGTGTAACTCGTGGTTCAGACTGTAGAAATATCAGAAATGCTACGCCGAAGAATTTATGGTCTTTATGTTATATGCAGATTATTGATGGAAAGCAGTAAATAAGAGCCAGAAAGGGTCTACTGCACCACTTCTGCATACGTCACAACGATCTATGGCTTGCATTAGATGTGGATAAATAAATGGCGGTAGTTGGTACCTTGGTGAACAAAAGACACATTCAGTATAGTCTGAAGGTGGAAAATTCATTTATCTATCACAATCTAAGTGGCATAACCTTATGATCAGTTTATCATAAAGATTTTACAAAACTAGTATGTGATGAGCAATTACGTTGCATTCGTGAACCTCATAGCACCAATTGGTGAGATTCCTATATGGGGGAAATGCACATCCAAAGACCCCACTCACTAAAAATCAATCCAGATCACTGATCATTAAGGTCTACTTGAGCAGGTTAAACTATGTCACAGAGGCGGTTTGTTATCACACACATACCCCACAGTCAGTGGGCTCTAATCAGCCATAAAAATCCAGAAGCTGAAGAAATACCAATTCCCTGCTTTTTAAATGCACGAAGTGGCTACTATCTTTTATATGACTGAAGATGACCCATAATATAAACTAAACATAAATCAGAACTCAACTGCTGACTTCTAACGCCATGTTTACATTTATGCATGGTCAAAGTGAGGTGAGCTGACGTCATGATAGCCACAGGGTCGAAATCCAGATGGCTGGAAGTGGAGTGCAGGGGTCATTAGCCCCTCTATTAGGAGAAGATAAGCTTGCCGTTGTACTGTATGGGAAGCTAGTTAACATTCACACCATGTTCAGTGCCGCCTCTGATGGAGCTGTGGAAAGTGCTTGCCTGTTGAAAGATTCTGGCTTTTGTTTATTACACTGTTGACAACTAAAAACACGATCCAACCAACCACCACAATGGTTTGCCTAGCTGCCACATCAGCCAGCTATGCTCTCCATCTTACCATCTGCTGTGGTCCACCCACACAAATCTCCCATAACACTTGATCTGGACAGTAGCCTGACAATACCCTGGAGGGCAAAGCAGATGGTGTGGTTACAGGCTAGGCGTTTAGCCTTGAATAGCAGGCAGGCTTAAGATTAAATGGCCACTGAATGGAGTCAAACAGCCTAGCTGCTATTGGTTGAAACACACTCTGCTACCTACCTTGTTTGCTCACATGGAAAACAGCCCGTTTCAGGAAAAAGAAGTTCACCAACTAGCGAAATTAAACCAATCAGGCAGCACACATGTGAAAACATCTCAAGACTTCAGGCATTCAGGTGGTGAAAACTGTGCTTAAAAAGTGCCTTTAAGCAGCTTATAAACACAAGGAAAACTAGTTTCATGCATGATCCTTTAAAACGGCAAAGAAATAAATTAAAAAAATAGTTTGGTGTTGACACATTTTAGTCAACTACAATACAGGTCGATTGACTTAATGCTGCAGCAATGTCATCTTAATGCATTCGGGCACGACTGACTCCCTACGAAGCCATTTAGATAAGTATACCAAGCCTATATACGCCAGCTGAAGCGCCAGTCCTAGCTGCTCAACAAGTTAGCCTTAAACATAACAATGACCGACCTGCTCTCAAAAAGCTTATGCCGAAATACTCAGAAAACACCTTTAAGTTTAGTTATTCTTTGTGTCGTCTGTCATCAAGGAGGGGAGCACGAAAACAAGACCCGAACATTTAGTGAGTTCGGGAGAACGCTCCCGTCTCCGGGCTGTTCGTGAGAAGAAGGTAACGTCGCTTTCTCGAGCCTCAGAAATCAAACAGGCAAAGTTTGAGTTCGAGGAGTTTTCTGCTTCCCGCAATGCAAAGCGACGAGCGTCCTTTACAGACTCTGTAGTTTCTGACTGATAGAAAAAGAAAAACTAACTTACCACACACAGACCTCCGGCAAGCGCATCCAAAGCTGGAGGGTTTCGAGAAAGCCGACCCGACGAAAGAAAAAACTAAACCACCTCTCACGACGCCAAGTTTCCTCTTTCCTCAGTGAAAACGACTGCTCGGAATTAATACGTAGAATAACATGTAATAGTTACGGTAATGACTTTACGCTAAAGACAAACAAAAACCCACACAGACCTAATCCAACACGGTATACGTCCGTGTTGACGAAGTGAAAGGACGCCTTACGAACAGCGAGCGGCTTTCTTTGTTCCTCCTGCCTGCAGCGGCTGTTCCGCGGATATTATCGCCGTTCATGTGTCCCTGACAGCCGCTGATTGGCTGGAGGGTCGGGATCAAGAAAAGGTGACTAGCGTTAAGCTAGCAGCCCAGCAAAGCGTTTCCGGTCACGACGCCCGAAGAGAAACGCTTCACTTAAAAACGGCATTTTTTAAAGCGAATTTGTGTCCAGTCTACAAGCATGGCGTTATAAGAACACGCACCGAACGACGTCGTGGAGTGTTTTTGTGAGCTTTTGTTGCCAAATGCTATTTTTTCCCTGAAGGTGTCTACATGTGTGCTTTTATTTTGTGTGTCGGCTTCTCCGCACTTCCTGTTACACTCTCGCTTTTAGAGCTGAGGCAGGGTGGAGACCACTTCATGCCTTACATAGTTTTACGCTGAGCTTAATCACAACGGCTCAGTGCCTTTGCAGTGTATTAACGTGAACTTGGAGCACTGGTTCTACTTTTTGTTATGAAAAAGTATATAAGAAAATATTTCTATAATTGAGACTATGTCTTGGTGACACACACAATATGTAATCCAACCATTCCATAGAACATTTCCTGATCTTTTTTGTCTTTGATTAATGTTGCATACTTAAATAAATAACTTAAAGCTGACATTGTTTATGGATTTATCTAAAACTGTTGATTTATCCAAAACTAATGGCTCAGCAAGCTTATTTCTCACTTCTAATGCACCTTGCCACAAAAGCCAAACCAGTTCAGGTAATGACGATCACACTGGTTTGTTTGGATTTAGGTGTGGTGTGTGCTCACAGTAACCACTGTGACTCCACCTAATGTCAGTTCATATCAATATTAACTCCCTCTCCATCATCCCAGTCCAATTCCAGCTGTGCTCATCTCACCTGCAACGGTATTAAAAGCGTACGGAAACACGGGCAAGTAAGCCTCTGTGAGTAATAAAGGTTTGGATGAAATGAGGCTCATTGTAGAAAGTAGACCACTGGCTCCCTAAGCAGCTGGCCTCAAATCAATTCCGAAGAGGACCAGAGAATTGAAGCTGATGGGTTTAACACAGCCCAGATCACTCGCCTGTCAGTCAATAAAAATCAGCTGATTTTTTCCCCCCTTGCTCCTCTGCAGTGAGTCATTAAGGGAATAATTCAACATTGTCTGGTAAGCACGCTTCATTTTCTTTCTAGAAAAGTTAGTTGATGGGATCAATAACACCCCTCGTGTCTGTCTATTACATATGAAGCTGGAGTCAGGAGATGGTGTGCTTAACTTAGCCTGAAAGAAGCATGAAAATATCTACCTATCAATCTTCAAGCTGTCACCTTAGACAGTAAAACGCCTGTTACTCATAAAGTCAGAAAGTTGATGTACTTGAGGCAGAAGCAACTTCAACCGAACATGACTCATGCTGCATGCTGTGTGAGTGTGCAAGCAGTGAATTTCTACTCTTGTGTAAGAGCGTATCTATTGTCTATGAAAGAGGCTGTGAGAGTTGTGAAAGTTAGTGTGTGTGTGTGTGTGTGTGTGTGTGTGTGTGTGTGTCTCCCTGCTCTTCAGTGCTGACTTCAGAAGAAGCTGCCATGGCTCTTCTCACCAAGCACACACCGAATCCTCTGCGAGTCCTTTGACAGACACTTTACATGGGATGTTTTCATTCACTGCCTTTCATTATGTCGTCTCTGTCTCTCTACCTCCCAACATCTACACCCATCCTAATCTTTTTTGCCTACCATTCCCACTGGTTATCTGTCTCTATCCAGTCCTCATGTGTCACACCTTCATTGTGTCTGAGTTTTTTTAATCCCTCTGTGGACCAGGTTGTGTGGCCGACCGTAATTGGACAGTGTCCCTACAGCCGAAGTGGTGTCACAGAATCATCATGAGGATAGCTGCTTGTGAGAAAATAAATGGAAGTACTTTGCTCTGGTTTGGCTGTATTTCCCTTCACTTTACATTCACATATACAGTGATGTAAGTGTTTGTGTGTTTCAGACAGAAAGAAATGTCTCTAAATTTAACCTTGCCAGTCTGACTTTTAAGTCCACAGTCAACAGGCTGTGGCTGAATTACTGTCTCTGTAATTGTGTAATTGTCTGGGTCTTGCTGCCCACAGGATGAATCTGTACTGTCTATGGTGCTCCAGACACCAAATAAGTAGTTCTTCCTGAAAAATCTAAACAGATAACAACAGGTGTGTGTGTGTGTGTGTATGTGCATGTAAACATTACATTACAGTATTATCATTAAAAAAAACATTTAAAAATACAGGTGGTCTAAGCACTGTATGTACACCTGTATGATATGATACGCTGGCTAGGGCAAACCAAACTCTTGATTTATTAACACTCAAAACTGGTGAATAAGATCATAAAACCATTAGTAAAATATTTATTGAGTTAATCAATCAGTAGTAAACCAAGAATTCAAATAATTTAGTATTCTCAATTGCTTGAAAACTAGAGACCTCTCCCTCTGCTGGCCGTTAAAACACAATACAGGTTTTAAAATGTGTTTCATAGACAGACATATACAGATAGTATAAATATTGGTTAATTCTGAAATGCGAGCACTGGTATCTGTGCAGACACATTGTCAGCAATCCTCTGCTGTTGACATTGCAGTTAGCTAACTGGAAATGCTTCTGTGCCCCTTATTTTTCCAACTTGGGATTGCAACTCGGAAGTTGATATCAATGGTTTTCCCCCTAAAACTCATAATTATGGCCTGAAGTACATGACCAGAATGCAGCCTAAGAACAACCTTACAGCACAGACCCACAAGCATGGCTGGAGATTCTCAGGCCACAGACAGTCGCGCCTAAGATGCAAAAAGCTACACTTAGTGTTAGTTTTGGGTGGCTTTTAAGATCCAGGAACAATATAAGATTTAAGTGCTCGGGGAAGAATAAGAGCTAGAGACAGAGAGCAAATGCATTTCCTTTTTAATCCATGCACGCAATGTGGTGTGCATAATGCCTTGTGCATGTCAGCCATATGCCGGAGTTGTGGTTTTTTTCACTGACAGTATGAGCCGTGGAAGACATCTAAAGCAAGATGAGAGGGGATTGCTTGTCTGAATCTGGAGCCTAGTGCTTCACCCTCATATAAACCTGCAACAGGCAGACAGCTTCCAATTACCAGATTGTAGCATTTCAGGGTTAGAATGAAACAATTAACCAAACTTGCTACTGCTAGCTGCTAACCAAGTTTGCTAGTATTAGCTGCTAACCAAGCTTGCTAGTGTTAGCACAAATCCTTCTTGTCCAAACATGCCCACTTTTACCTTCAAAAAAGAAAAGAAAGAAAAGAAAAAACAGAGACCAAAGCACCTTTGTTGAGGTTGTGGAGTCTAAAACCAGTAGGTAATATCGCAGTGCTTATATCTATGTTTAATGTACAGTCTAAGCTTTGGAAACTCAGTTCTTTAATGATCTGATCGGGTGAGTACAAAAAGTTAAAAAGGTCCTTGTGAGAAGTAAAAATTGGTGAGCAGAGAACTTGGATCTGGCTGAGCTAGCTGCCAGTTCTATATGAAATACGTGCATAAGCTGGTGATAGTGGGGTAAGGGGAGAGCTGCAAAAGGAGGTGTGTTTGGTATTTACAAGTTCTCTTCTTGAATATCGCTTGACAAGTCAAATTTATAACAAGAAGCCTGTTTCAGGACAACTTTGTCAATTATTAGCATTTATTTTACTGGAGACACAGGTTCTAAGTTGCTCCTAGAATACACTATGGGAATGTGTTTTTGTAACTTGACCCACACGAAGGGTCAGCAGTCTAGATATCTTATCCTCTGCTCCATCCATTGTGTAATCTGCCTGAAGCTCCCATCACAGCATCTTTCTGCCTCTTTCTAATCTCCTTTCCTTTCCACTCTAGAGGTAAACAAGGTACCAGTTATAACGCCCTACTGGCTCCATCACTTTCTGTCGTAGCTGTTGCTTTTCAGTGTGTCCCCAGTGCTCAATTTACAAGTGAGCCACAACCAACACCCTGAAGCCCTTTGTACTATTCCAAGAACACTGGCAGATTGTGGAACGTGTTTTAGGAACACACTCGTCCCTTTCAGTCTGACACTAACTAAATACATGTGGTGTGTGAGTCAGGCTGGTCCTGCTAGAGCTAATATGATGATGCGATGCCCGTTGTTTAGCAAAGGGAATTAACTGTGAATTAGGGAAGAATGTTTGTCAGCTGAAAGCTACACCATTGTTCATCCGTTGTTGTGTCTTTTACAGTTCATTTATATTCTGATTTAGTTGGCAAAAAAGTCAATGCAAATTTCACGTGTCAATTAGAATTAAAATTTGGGGTTTTCTTCCCCAGTCTCCAAGCATTTGGACTGAGCAATGGGATGGAAGCAGGCTGTCATCTGCTCCACTGGCTTGACTTTGAGAGTCTTTGAGTGAGAGTTAAATGGGGCAGAGAAGCAGGCGACACTGCCACCTGCTGGAAGGTAATGTGCTTTCAACAATCTGTTGAGACCAAATAAAATGAAATTCAATTAAATTTGACTGATATCAAACAAACAGAACAGAACATGCAGTAAAAGCAAATCAACCACTCACTAAATCACAGATAACAGACCACTGAAACACAGAAATGGCATAAATCTTTCTAGTAGAACATTTTTGCAGGGCCTTTTCTCCCCAGCCATAGTTTCCATATGGACACATTTTAACAGCACAAATACCCATTTTAGTTGTAATCACCTTTTTAGCTTTAACAAAACATAAAGAAGATCGCTGTCTTGATTCATGCTCAAAAGGAAATCTCAAAAAGTTGATTCTGCTCATCTGGATGTAGTGTTTTTAGTGGGAAAAATGTTCCGTCACAAATCCAGGTGACTTCTTCTCAGCTGACTGCAGGTGTTCCCAAACAGTACATCTGCATAATGACTGAAACTACCATCACTGACAAACAATGGGCTGTGAGGTCAGTTTCTTGATCATTAATCAGCATGGAGGAGAGGAAGGCGCTCATATCGCTAATGACACAACATTATCATCCTTCCAGCAGAAAAGGTTAGGTGCATGGTTTTGCTAAGTTTTGTCACTGCTCAGTGACAAAAATACTTATGAGCCCCTGAAATGAGACTCACTGTGTATGGTTTACCAAAGATACACAAACAGGGTGTACCTCTAACACCAATTGTCTGTATGATCAGCTTGGTCACCTATAACATCTCAAATTTTCTGGCTTTGACCCTCAACCTGTTGGTAGGCAGCTCTAAACACCACATCAAGAACAGCTTGGATTTTGTTGAGAAGGTGAGAGATGGCATTATGGAGGGAGATGAAACAATGATCTCGTACTATGTTACACCCCAACCTCAGCAACAGGACCACTCTCAGCTCCGACCAAGTGTGTTGGCTCTTGGAACTGTGTCAGAAACGTGGGTGTGCCATGGGTTCCCCAGTTTCACCCATGGTGGCCAACTTGAACAAGGAAGAAGTGGAAAAGAGGGCTCTGTTAAGTCGTTGGTTCAGGTATGACACCTCGGTGAAAATCAAATCTCAGAACTGCTACTACTACAATTCACTGATCACATTAACTCGGTGGACCAACACAAGTTCAGCAGGGAGGATATAAAAAGTGACAGATTAGCCTTCTTAGACTGTGAGATTTCCATCAGTAATGGGTGACATTTAAATGTTGATGTGTACCATAAACCAACGTATACAGATCAGTATGTAAGGTTTGACTCTCATCATCCACTGGAGCATAAACTCGGTGTCATCAGGACGCTACAACACAGAGTGAACACCAGTATGGCTCTCTGTGTATGGTTCTTCCACATGATACTGGAGCCCTTGTTTGTTAAATGGATAAATGATTAAATTCCTAATGTCTTGTTTCATCAAACTCCAATCATCCAATCCAATAACTGACACCAAATAAGGGCCAATAGCAGAATAAGCTGTTTGGTATTGGCAGAGGAGATCCGGCAAGTTTTTCATGTGTAAACTCAACTCTACTGAGTTTGTGTCTTTAGCCTGTTTTCCTTCTCTCACCCCAACCGGTCGCATCAGATGGCCGCCCCTCCCTGAGCCTGGTTCTGCCGGAGGTTTCTTCCTGTTAAAAGGGAGTTTTTCTTCCCACTGTCGCCAAAGTGCTTGATCATAGGGGGTCATGGGATTATTGGGTTTTTCTCTGTATGTATTATTGTAGGATCTACTGTACAATATAAAGCGCCTTGAGGCAACTGTTGTTGTGATTTGGCGCTATATAAATAAAATTGAATTGAATTGAATTGAATTACTACTGCTCAACCCACAAATGCATTTTCCTTACAAAGCATCAAGCATCATTTAATCTGCCTTTTCCTCGTTCTCCCATCACGCCCAGGGACCACCTTCATTTTCCTTGCTCTCTTCACTTCTTTCTTCCTCGGTCATGTCTTCATGTCTTCGAACAGCGACATGCTGTTTTCAGCCTGTTTGGTGCCAAATCACATAAGAGGTCAAACAGATCATCAGGCTACACCAATAATTGTAACAGAATAAAAGTCATTATTTTGATAATTGTGTCCAAACTTATGTTTATGAAAAAAGAAAACAGTATAATATCAGTACACTGGTGCTGTGAGTCTAATAGCAGTATGTTAAATTAGATTTATATGTTATGTAATGACTTGACATTTTGCCCTGATATTTAATCAGCACAAACTCATTTCTTTCTCTCTCACTCACTCACTCACTCACTCACTCACACACACACACACACACACACACACACACACGAGCTCAGAGCGGGCCTGGAAGTATGCTGGCTTGTGGTGTGAGAATCATCATTTCATACCTCTTAGCCTTAATTACAGAATGAAATCGTGCAGCCTTTTGAAGCATGCAAGTTACAGTCAGCGTTTTTCTGAGTCTGGTTGGCTACAGAAACATCCACTCAGGACGTGTTTTGCCTGTAATGACATTAACAAGGAGGCAGGCTAAGGTTAGTGAGCTAGCTGTAACTTACCACATTCAGGGGTTTGAATGAAGTAACGAACCTTATTACATTTTCTCACAATAATATCATTGAATTTAACAAAAGTCCTTTGCAAAAATAATGATAACACACATTGAAAAAACACAAGTACAAATACAAGTTTCACAATAATGAAAACCACAGTTTATAAACACAGTGGACATATTTGTTTAAAATCAGGGATGTCAAACTCATTTTACACCGTGGGCCACTTTAACCTTAATTCTGGTTGTGCAGGAAGCAGCACAGCGGGCTGGACAGGAGACTTTGGCAAGCTGATTCTGGCCCCTGGGCCATTCATTTTTTAACCTTAAATGCTCTTCTGTGCAGTGTTAGGTCTCTTTCTGCCTTATTCTGTTTATGCTCACGAGCCACATTGTTAGGCCTGTTTAGTTGCTTGTTAATGCAAATATTAAATTAGCCAATCACATGGCAGCAAGTCAATATATTTAGGCATGTAGACAAAGTTGAGATACCCTGCTTAAGTTCAAACTAAGCACTAGAATGGGAAAGAAGACAAATTATTTGTCTTCTTAGTAACCATGGTACTTAGCACCATGGCTGCTGGTGCCAAACAAGATGGTCTGAGTGGCTCAGAAACCACTAATTCTAGGGTTTACAAAGAATGGAAAAAGAGAAAATATCCAGCAAGTGGCAGTTCTCTGGGTGATTACAGAGGTCAAAGGTGAATGACCAGACTGGTTAAAGCTGATAGGAAGGAAACAGCAACTCAAAGAAGCACTTGTTACAACTAAAGTCATCAATAGGAAACTGAGGCTACAAATCACATAGAGCCTGGTGTGATGAGTCTTGATTTTTGTTGCAGCACTTGGTTGTAGGGTCAGAGTTTGCCTCCCTTGTGTCAGTGATTCAGGCTGCTGGTGGATAGTTTCTTGCTGACCATGTCACCCTATTATTACCACAGTGTACACATCTTCTGACGACTGCTTCCAGCCCTGTGATCCACCGTCCACCACAAGTCCAGATCATCTCAAACTGGTTTCTTGACAGTTTCCTTACAGTCACCACATCTCAAACCCAAAAAGCACCTTTGGGCCAATCAACATTGACTGTGTGACGTTGTTTCATTACCTCAATACAAACCAACATCTCTGAGGAATGTTTCCAGCACCTTATTTCATCTCTGCCAAGAATTCGTACACTTCTGAAGGCAATAGGGAGGCCAACCCAACAGTAATATGGTGTACCTAATAAAGTGACCAGTGACTGTACATAATTTTATCTAACCCTGTTGTTGACAGTGTTGTTTACCCGTTAAGTTTTAGGTATTCACTCATCTTTCCATTTATATACATTTTGCAGTATAATATCTTATGTAGCCACCTACAGAAGATAGTGCCTCTTTATTACACCTAAATATTGCCAATATAGTTTCATGTTTTTGCTAATCCTAGGAAGAATAACAATTTGACAGATCCTGACAACACACTATGTTATTGTGATGCATTTTAGAGGCGTGAGCAGGCGAAAGATTTCAATATTTGCTTTAAGGGGAGGAAATAAGATTTTTTAACAAAAATTGTATTTCAGAGTAGTTAAGAAAGATGCTCTGACAGCAGAATACATTTGCACTCCTTCCGGTTTATTGACACTTTGTTTTACAAAAACAGTTATGAGAGAATGCATAGTGAGTCGCACTCACAGCCGACTCATCAAGGACAACATGGAGCAACACAACAAAGAGCGTCAGGAAAAGGCAAAAAATTTCAAGTGATTAACTTAAAAAACAAACAAAAAAAACCCAAAACTCAACAACAACACTGTTTGCAGGTCTCCCGCCCACACAATACAACTGAATGACACACATGGGAGTCTGATCTGGGCAAGCGCACGCAAAAGAAATAAAACAAAAACAAAAACCCACACACACACTCACTGGTACATAATGCAAATGTGTGGGGGTTGAGGAATAACAAGGGAAGATTGGTTCATCTGACAAATAACATGAAGAGATGCTTAGAAATGCACATGTACAGGGTCACATCACCCAAAGTTTAAAAAATAAAATAAAATGTACTCATTGTTAGCACTTTTACGCTCCAGATTTTTAGGAGTCAGGGGGAAAGATGAGGAAAGATTTTCTCTTATTTGAGTGAAATGACCCTTTAATCGGGTTAGGTACAATCAGCTCACACTATCTGTCCAGCCTTCAAAATCCACGTGAGTGAAGCCAGCACCATGATACGCAACTGTCCGATCGCTACTAGCAGCAACAGATCACTCGTGGATTTGCACGACATCAAGAGTGTGTGCTGATGGTACTGTATGCCACACGCACGCACACACTCTGCACTTTAACACAGAGAGTCTAAAGAAGAGTCTAGAGCATCCTTTGTGCGTGCTGTAAAACCAAGAGCTGAGCGGTGAAGTGTTTGGATAAAGACATCTGAAGGGCGAGCCCGTGGTCATAAAGCGAGATGTGCGTTGTTAGCGTAATGGGCTGAATCACCGTTTAACATACCCACTCTACAATGGGAGGATCACAACAGGAGGAAAGTTAACGGGATAAATACAATCACAGCAAAAACAACAAACAAAAACAAAAAAACACTGTATTGTTTGTAATGTTTAAACAAAGATGCCACAAAAAAAAAAAAAAAAAAAAACCCTCAAAGGTTTCCAAAGAAGACATAAAACACACTGACCCTCTGGTCACACTCACCCAAAAAAAGATTTTTCTAACTGGTTGAAAACGACTGAAAAAAAAAACCAAAACAAAACAACAACAACATTATAGGGAATCAAGAAAAACAAACTTCTTTTTTGTTTTTAAACTGCAGTTAATTAATGTGTGTTTTATGACACAGAATATTCCTGGCCAACCTCCTCCACGTGCTGGCTAAGCTGTACAACAAGTGTTCCAGTGTAAACTCAAGAGGATTGTCCTCGCCTGGAAAACTAGCCTGGATTTTCCAGCTAAGGGAATAAAAATTAGAGTACAATGAGATGAGCACTATGGAGAAAGAAAAGCCGCTATAAACAATAACGTTTTCTGAGAGAAAGGTAACAACTACCAAGTGCTCCAGTAAAGAAAACACACTACACGTCTGCATCTCAACTAAATTGGCCCGACAAATACAATCACGTTAGGTAGTTATTTCATATATTTATCTGCATCTATGCCACAGTCTGTTAAGCTTAGTTACCTCTACTGTTTTTTACTTCACACCATGAACCACAGCAGCATTTAGAGCGGTGGATTATACTGTTGTTTAGTTTGGTGAGATTACAGAATTGAATCATTTGGATGATAACAGAGTCAGTGTGAGGGAAACCAGCAGGTGACTGCATTTACCTTCATGATATGTAAAAACGGTGACTGAGGGCACCTGAAATCAAACAACACCAGTGTATGACTTGACGTTTTGTTGTTCTAGATCAGCCAGAGATGCATCTCCAGCTGCTCAACGGTCTTCACACAAGGCACGTCTTCTTCCATCCACCTCCCTCCACCCCTCTGTGAGCCACAAACCCCCGATTCGTCCTCGCTCTCAGGACCTCTGTGATGCACATCGAGATGAGCTATCGACTTCGGGGCCTTTGTATTCTGGATTTCTGCTGGTTCTCTGAGGGATATGTGGAGGACTATGCACTAGAGCTAAACTGTTTTTAAAAGAAAGTGATCATGAGGATTGGATCTAAGCTTTTTACTTAAGATGGTTCTATGCTCACTTGGTATTACGGAGCTTCATTATTAGTACGGTAATGTTAAGAGATAGAATATACTGGAAGTTAGCTTCTTTCTTCATAAGGAAGAAAGTTTACGTCAGAATGGAGAAAAGGATGGAATAAAAGTGAAAATAGGGGATCTACTTCTTTGCCACTGCTAAACCTCGATGCCCAAACCAACGCAAAGATCTTTCTCACACTCCTTCTTCGTCTATACAACAAAACTCCAGACTTTTTTATGAACGACCGCTCGTGTTGTCTTGTGTCACTAAGACAGCAGTTGAGGTGCTGTCTCTGGAAGCAGGCTGTTAGCTGTGCTAGCTGGTGTGCAGGTGCTCTGGGTCTCCTTTCTCCAAATAGAGGAGGGAGGGGGGTGGGGAGGCTTTAACCGTTCAGGAGGTAGACTACCAGCTCGTAGGTGCACATCATGATGCCCGTGTTGGGTATCTGGCGTACCAGGTGGGTGGTGAGACCGCGGTACAGGGCGCGGAAGCCCTCCTCTTTGGGCACTGTCGTTAGCGTCTGGAAGAAAGAGCGGTACTTGTTGCCTTCTTCGCGTAGTCGCGTGCGAATCACTTCTGCAAATTTGAACAAGAGAGAGGGTGGGTAAGAGAACATAATGGGGGGTGATCAGACATCCAGATGAGAACAGCTAGTAACAGCCTCTCACCATGAGGGTAAGCAATAGATGTGGCACAAGTCTTGGAGGTGGCAGCAGCAAGCATCATCCCCACAAAGTCTGAAGCATCTTTTGTCAAATCCTCCTCCTCGTCCATATTCTGTGGTGCCTTGGCCTCCAGGAGGCGCCGTTTAATGTTTTCATAGATCACAAAGTGGATCACAGTCTCTGAGATGCCGGCGTAGGATGCCGACATCCCTCTGTAGAAGCCCCGAAAGCCGTCTGTCTGATACACCTGACGCACGCACTCGAAAGCGCTCATCCTTCGCTCGCCTCGATTCCTGAAAACACAAGAAAAATGGAGGGATTACAAGCTGTGTAGCATACTGCTTCCTCTCACTGTGGATTTGGAGAAAAAACTGCTCTTCTTCAGAGACTTTAAGGAGGGATGAAGAGATATTGTACAGAAGTTGCATTTACAGAGCACAGTATGTAAAATAATTAACAATTCCAGCAGCCACTCAGCCTCTTATTAGTTACACCTATGATATCAAGCTCAGAATCCTGGATGACTTTCAGAAAACCTGACCTCTGACCTTGATATTGAGGTCGAGATCACTGAGATTCAACCTCAGAGATCCTCAGTAGACACACCTGTGGTATCAATTTGAAAATGCTAGAGTGACTCGTTCTCAAGTCACAAACTTGGGTGTTCACGCCGCCCAGCCATCTGTCCAGCGAGGTGATGACAATGCCACATCAGCTTTTCATGGCTCAGGGGTAACCCCCCCCCCCCCAAAAAAAAATACAAACAGAACCCCCCCCAAACCCCTAAACGAAAGAAAACTGCACACAGTTACTAAGAATATAAAACATAAAACAGGGAGCTGAGCCACCTGACTTCCACACAAATGAAATTTAACCTTTGTCCGGGTAACATTACTCAACAAAACAAACAAAGCCACCCGTTTACAGAACAAAGCAAGGCTCCTGCAAAGATGGACTCCTCGATTACACTGCAGAAAATACAAAAGCACAGGATTTGTCTCCAGTTCACTGTTTAAATTTACACTGAAAACACATTCGAGTGTGTAAAGTGAAAACTGTTCTATGATCACCGAAGCGCATGCCAATTAACCTTTAGTCAGTTTGGCAACGTTTTGCATAGCAAGCCTCGTGGGAAGGGCACGAAAACACTTAAAGCTAAATGCAGAGCATTGAGTGTGATCTCTTTAAATTCAACCAATATCTAAACAGACAGCTCCTTGTTCTTAGTGTTTCAGAGTCAGATTTACAAGTACTTCTGAAACCTACTGTACATGTAAAATAAAGGAAAGTCAAAGCCTGAAGCTTTATGGTTATGAATGACAGACCACACCCAGCCAGGCGAGCTGCACAAGGTCCAAACAAAAGCAGCGCTCGTTCAGTAGAACTGGTTTAAACTATGAAGGAGGATTCAGAAATAAAGATAGCAACATGTTCTTCAATGACAGCGAATATCTGTGTGGTGACGCATATCAGAGCAACAGACAAAAAAGAAAAAGAAAGCTACATGAACTGTTCACCTTGCATCCAGCTGTAGACGCGTCTTTATGAGCCATACTGGATTGGTTGCGGTGATGGCTGTAAAACCTAAAGAGGGTAAAAAAAACACAACAAGGTTACTCTTCTACAAAATTAAGAAATATGATAAGCTAATTCTCAAGATGCTAACAGTAAAGTAAGAATAAACAGGTTCTTTTAGTAAAAAAAAATAAATTAAATTAAATTAAAAAAATATCAAAGCCACAAAAGCAGGTAGCCCCAAGTAGAGGGGAAACTGCATGTTATAAGATTTGTATGTCATGCTAACAGCTGTAAGAAAGAGAGAAAAACTCCATCTTATCCAATGAGCTAGGTGAGAGTTAGAGAAAGAAGAACCAGACATAAGAAGAAGCACAGATCTGTGGCGAGTACTCACGCAGACCCAAGTAACTCCTCACAGATGCAGCTAGAGACCCCTGGTGGTGCGGGGGTCTCATGCCCTTGCGAGAGGAGAGCTACGGTAGAGTAAAAGCCTAAAACAGACACAGGGCTTGTGTGTTTGCGAAAAGACCCGGCATGCAACCATTCAAGATCCCATTCCCACCATCACCCCGCAGGATTTAACATAATGCACAACGTCATGTGAAATCTCACTCACTCACACTCACACACACACAAAGACAGCAGAATGGATATGACGGGAGAGAACAGCTGTTCATTGATTGAAATAAACTTACATAAAAATAACAGTTTAATGCAAGAGTACTGCAAAACTACAATGCTGCATGGATACCTGCAGTTCTGAGGGATTAAGGGATAATAGGGACGGTTATGCTCATTTTCAGCTCTACTAGAAAAGCTCTGCATTATCTTTTTATTTTTACTGAGCCTTTCTGCAGCTCCTCAACCATCATATCCAAGTGTGTCAAGCAGAGAATCATCTGCTAACAATTTATTTCAAACCCTAAAACTGAAAACACTCTGCACTGTCTATTATACTTTACGCTCCTATATAGAGCCTCTTAATGTCATCTTTCACCTGCGATTCGGATTTTTACTAGGTTATGCAATCTATATTCCATACATCTTAATATTACTTAATATTTGTATTTAAATGTTAGTGGTAGGGAAGGGAAAAAAAGAATACAGCATAGTATCGCAATCTTTTGCATGGTGATATTATATCGATACATGGAGACCAGATATTGATATTTTATTAAATAAATTAAAATACTGTGGGAATAGTATAAACGAGGAATCATCGAATGCACAACCATCCTGAGGCTGAAAGACTAGCATCTACGCTTACTCTTCCTGCTATCAACAGCAGAAAACTGCTCTAGCCTCTGCTATGTGTGTCACGTAAAGATGAGATGACTGTTAACACCTCGTCACCTGTCACTTCAGCTCAGGCAGCTCTGTTGGTTGCTGCTGGAGGGAAATGTAGTGACGCTGACCTTGACTGGTTTGCTGAAAGGTCTAAGTCATGGTGTGCTACAAGTGGTGTTACTGTGAACTTTGGATTCACCCAGAAACTCAGTGAAGCAGTCTGACTGACCCATATCATACAGGTTTATTATTCCCAAAACAATCAGCCACTTGAGAGCAGATAACCCACCCCTGACATGCAAGGCATCAGAGAATTGTGGAGTGGTATTTAAATCTGACCTCATAACACATTTATTTTAATCAGCATTGCAAAGGGAGCCATACACACACACAGCAACTAGTAAAGAAACACAAGTGATGCCTGTAGGATTTTCCTACAACCCCTATTCCATAGAAGTTGGGACGCAGTAAAATCGAAATAAAACTGAATGCAATGCATTTGAAAATCTCAGAAATATGCACTGATTTCCATGACAGAATCATTCCTGTTTTTACTGAAGTTCTGTCTGTACATCCAGAATGTGCACAGGGATTTCTTTTAGAGCTCTTTTAGTGATTTTATATACTGTAGATGATGAGATATTTAATGTCTGATTAACAGTATGATGAAATTTATAGACACCGTTTCCTGGAAACTGGTGAAAGGCTGTCCCTCTAAAATGCTCTTCATCATCATGCTCCAATCATGTTACTGACCTGTTGCCAGGTAACCTATTTAGTTGCAAAATGTTCCTCCAAATGTTTCTTTTTAGTCCAATTGACTTTTATAGCCTTCTGCTGTCTTCACCCAACTTTCTGGGGCATGTTGCTGCCATCAAATTCAACATGAGCTAATATGTTTGATAAAAAGTAAAATGTCTAGATTTGAACATTTCATGACTTTTTTTTATGTTTTACTGGGAACAGTATTTGGGTTGATGAGATTTACAACTCATTGTATTCTGTTGTCATTTACATTGTACACACGTCACAACTTGTATGGAACTGGATTTTAATCAAATTTGATACAATATTAGTTTTACCACTTTAACTTTCATGTAACATGACTATTTGTGGAAGCTCACCAACACTGAAGAGTCAAGATCAATATGCTCACAACATTAGAAACAACTGCTATTTTAGTTTCTAAAAAGCAGGACACGATGATGCATGTCTGTCTGATGCCTTGGGGACTAGTTGCATAAAACACCTCTAGTTTTCTCCTTCTTCTTCTTTTGACATAGCCATTTACTGCAATGAAAAAGACTTTATAGATTTAAAACTCTATAGTTTTTAAGGAAACGATATGGATGTGCATTTCATATTTGCAGTCTGACCTTTATTGCACCACCAAATTAGTTTAAGAATGAAGAGATTATATTTGTGCTGGATAAAGAAAAAAAGAAAGCACAAAAAACAAAAGCTAATTTAAAAACAAAACAAAAAACAAACAAAAAACACACGTGCCAAAACCTGCAGTTCCCACATTGGCCACTTGAGGCTGGTTCCAAAAGTGAGTCATTCTTCACAGTGTTCAAATGTACAAATAAACTGACTTATGGTTCTGGAAATGTGACATCAACATGTGCAACATGTGCAACATGTGCCAATCAGTGCATGACACTGATTGGCCAGTCAATGGCGTAACTCGATGACTCATGAGAGCCACTCTCTTACAAAAATCAGAAACGCCATTTTTGAAATCCAGCAACGAGGGAAACGGCTACACAAAAACAACATGGTGGTCCCGGAGTCTGAAAAAGCCATACACTGAGCAGCAGGTATTGCATCACTATCCCCTGCTGTCATGTTGTTTGTTGGATAGAAATGACGCCGTGGACTTTCGGGCGCGTTGCTATAACGACCCTATGCATATTAAGTGGTACTCAATTATCATGAAAAAAATGACTGAAACCGAGTACAGTAAAGTTGAGTTGAGTAGAGTAGGTACTAGTAGTCTTTTGTACCACCACTGTGGGGATTCTGTAAGTTTAAGGCAAGGAAGTTAAAATCTTAAATCCATAGAAGAAGACTGTAAGAAAAAGACTTGAGAGTGTTTTATGCAACCAATTTAACTTTGACTTTAAAAAAGACTTTTTTGCAGACATGTAGTTACCTGCTATTCCAGCCGACACCATGTGCACCTGTGTGGAGTCAGGTTCCAACACTCCGTTCAGTTTCTCTTTGGCAGTGGAGTAAGCACCAAAGTAGATTGCTCTATTAGTAGAAAAGGAGGACAAAAAAAGGGGGTCAGCATGTGTTAAACTGGAATGAGGCAAAACAAGTTATATATGCCATGTTTTTGTATTGCAGTGCACAACTAATTAGTCTGAGCCACTGCCTCCAGTAGCAATACAGCTCATCAATTACACTGCATTAACAAGTGTACAACTGCCCTCGTGTCTGGTTCAGTTTAATGGGGTTTAAAAATTCATTAGGTGTAAAGCCAAGAGCAGAACTAATATTCTCAGCAAATCAGCCTAGTTGGACAAATAAGGCTTTCAGCAAAAAAAGCATGCCTTCATTTATTTGCAGTAATTATCTTTAGTTGTTTTCACTAATTAAAATGGTCATAATGATCATGTTCACACTTGTGTCTAAATAGGAGCGCTGCTTTTGCTTTTATTCCAGTAATGGCACTACGCTGTGCGCCATCTGGTTCATTTGTACACCGGTTTGTCAGATGTGCTTAGTCAGACTTTTAATGATGTTTGGAGTTCATCCGTCACATTGTAGTGCGAATCTTTGCTTGCTTTTCATTAAATCTCCATCTGTACTCAGGAGTCCTCTTTTCCTTCCTTTCCTCTACCTAACCATTTGTTCATATAACACTAACAAAACACTTAGTGTATGCTTAGCACTGGCACCTGCTTCCGCAGCACTAGCTGCTGCCCACTGCCATTAGTCACCACTTTGCTTCTCTCATTACCAGTCAGAGCGGTTAATGAAATGAAACTATTATGGCAGTTGGTTAGAAGTTTTCCCCAGGCTTAGACTATGTGAACACGTCGCCATGAAGTCAGTGGTGCACAAACTGCTGAGAATGCCATGACAATGAATGGCTCCTTAATGAGTGTGGATCCCTGATTCTTCTTCGTCACCAAGTAACCTCAGCAAACGTTGTAGTAGTTACAGAGCACAACTGTTTTTCACAGGCTATGGAGCTGTAGACTTTTTACCAGATACTTAAATCAACATTTCTTTAAAGCACACAGTATTTTTAGTGCTCTTGATTCTTCAAGGTTGTCAAAAACTATATGAGCTTATGATATCAAACTATGTAACAATATAGACAAAAATATCTACAACAGCAGCAAGGAGTGCAGAAGATGATTATTACATTCGCCTGCACTCCTGTAGCTTACTGTGTGCACATGGATCAATCTACAATCAGAACATGGCTGTACAAATTTGACCTGCATAGAAATGATGCCAAGAAAGGCCTTTGGTGTCAAAAAGGAACAGAGGCCAATTACTTGGCCACAGTAACAATAAATTTTTTTGGAGTAGATCAATGACACCTGTTCAAAAGAATTACCTCACACCAACTAAAACAAGGTGGTGGAAATTTTCTTGTCTAACAGTCATTAATTCACCCGCGAATACGGAATCTTAATAACCAGTAAACATTTGGACACATGTTCCAAAATTGGAAGCTGAACATAGCAGGATAATCATCATCTAGGAATGACTCAGAAAGATGAAATGGAGGATTATGGATGGTCAAAATAATAATGCAGGAAGACAGTGAGAAAAAAGATAAGAATAAAACCATCAGAGCAAACCATTTTATCTGTTCAGCTTGACTCCACAATGTTTTGAAACTGATAACAAATAATGATGATAGAATTAACTATAACTATTAAACTAGTACTTGGCTAACAGTCTCTTTCTGCCCCTCATTTGCCGGCTGTGGTTCAGGTGGTAGAACTGGTCGTCTACCATCCCGAGTTGACCCAACTGCATCAGAGTGTGAGTGTTTGTGATGTTAGCTAAAAGTGCTTGGATATAGATAAAAGCACGGTTTGATGTTCCAGGATCAATATGGCAACTGACCAGTCATACTGTTGGGATGTCATAGCTTTGCAATGAACAAGAAATGGCTCTATAATATAATAAATATATTATATGCCAATATATAACCATATTATATAAATATATGCCAATATAATAAATTATATTATCAAGTTAAGTTTGCTGTTAGCTAACTTCTAATGCAAACTGAATGCTCAGACAACGTGATTTAGTTGTAATACTGATCGTGGTCCTATGTTATGATGACGCATTAACAAAACCAACACGGGTATATCAGGTCGTGCTTTTGTACGTAATGCTAACAGTAAGAAAAACACAACGTATCACATAACTTACCTGGAAGGTGCCACACCCACCAAATTTGGCCCCAAGCCTCTGAAGAGAGATCGAGGTCCCTCTTTCTGCAATATCAATCTGAACACACACACACACACACACACACACACACACACACACACACACACACACACACACACACACACACACACACACACACACACACACACACACACACACACACACACACACACACACGTGGATTAGAAGCAACGTATTGCACAAAACTCCAAGGTTTATCTGACAGAAAGTCTTTTCCTAAAGATGATGCCAGTCAGACAATCCCAGAGTGCCAGCCCTATTTATAGTCATTACAGTTTTGTTATGCCCCCCTCACCACATCACCAACCCAGACCCTCTGTGTGGAACCTTAACCTAGTTTCAAAGCCCTAAAACAAGCAGGCAATCTAAGAATAGCAAAAACTGTCACTCCAACACTTGGATTGTCGTGTGTAATGAACACCGCAAGGTCTAGGGGGACACACAATAAAACACAATGTCTCAGTTTGTTCCCAAGGATTAGGAGCACTCCACCACTTTAAAGAGTGGCAGCACCCAATGTGCTATGCTGCAGGTTGTTTTCACCCAAATCAACATGAGATTTACAAGTAGTAATAATTAAACTAGAGCCAGAAATTGTGATATGATTTTGCTCATTTCTCAGTCTTTGGCAACAGCTTCCAAAAGCTGAAGAGTTTCAGTCTCCAGTCATGAATCAGGTCTAAATACTGGTGTGCAGTTTCAGCTTTAGTTAGCAGGGGTAGCCAGGTGTTTTCACACAGGCCTGCTGACTGCACCCCTTCATCTACAGCCTGCAACATGTCAACAATGTCTGTACTCAGCAGCAGCTGGAGAACATATAAAACATGAATAAGTTAGGAATACACTACATCCTGCAGAGCAAAGCTGCAGCTGGCAACTCCCATATGACTAAACTGGAAAGGTGGCACTCTGCCATCGAACACACTTTTTTCAGAGTAGCATTCGCTCCTCTTCTAAAGTTGCCATGCTGCTTTTGGGTTGCCACAATGGGTTTGGTTTTTACATCGGATGCTAATGAAACCCTACATTTGGGATTTGTGTCTCATTCTGGGACTGAACCAGGGATCATTAACGTGTTAGTCCAATGTGTAAACCACTACACCCTCTGCCTAAATCTGTATGGTATTGCTGTGACTGTCATAACAGATACTGTGACTGATGATTAGTTTCACAAATAAAATCACAGATAAATAAATGGTAACAGTTGGATTTGCTGTGAAATGTCCTCTTTGACTAAAGCAACTAGTGTGTTCTCCTGTGTGTACCTCTCCCAAAGGCTGCTATTGAGGAGTTGTATTTCAGGGAGAGAGTGGTTTTGCCAGGGGGGCACTGGCCAGATTAAACCACCTCTCGGGGAGAGTACAGACAACTGAATACACATGTGAACAGCTCCACTCATTTTAGCTCAAATAACTGTAAGCTGCTAATTCAAAGCAATGCTAACATTATGTACAATGTCAAAATATGCTCTGTGTGTATGTGTGTGACATGTTAAAAGATACCCACTTGAGACAGTGCAGGGGGCCCGGTGGAGACACACGGGCCACGCTGGCCCCATTGACAGTGCTGAGCTGAACCTCAGACACATAGAGGGTGATGGAGGATGACTGGAGACGGGTCTTCACTACTTCCAGTGGACAAGTCAATATGGCTCCTACGGTGCCCCCACATCTGGTGCAAAAACAGAGAAGGCTGATGTGAGCCAGCAAAGCACAACAGATAAAATCGGCACAAACAGTTCCTGTATTCTTTACCAAAAGATCCGCAAAGCGTTGCCTAAACGAATCACCCGGTGTGGTGAGTGGAATTCTAAAGATCCCAGGCATGTAGACAAGAAAAAGCACAGTGTTGGGATAGAAAGCCAGCCAGGAATGCTTTGTGTTTCTTGGGAAGTAACAGCATGCTCCCATTTAGCACCACACCATATTAAAATTCCTAGATATGTGGATTTTAATAAACTAGGAAACAAATAAAAATACTTCTGTTTTTAGCAGGCTTCAAAGTCAGGTGCAGCCAGCCCCACTTTGTATTCATCATGTCATACATCAGGACAAAGATGTATCATTAGTTTCTCTGAAGCATAAGTAATCGTATATGTTTGGAATACTATAAATTCTTCCTAATCAGCTGCCTCTCCAGCGAGCTTTTCAGTTATACCCCTTGTTCTCCTCTGCAGAATCAATTACATTGCTGTAGTGCCATGTGAACCAGTTCTCCCCTAGCTGCCAGCTCTGATTGGAATGACTCGCAAGCTTATTGGATCTCAAGATCACAGTAGGATCAGCACTGAAGACTGACCTGGTTAGCCTGCCAGAAAGGAAGCTGAGAAGGGAAACTGCCAAGAGTAGCCAGTTTGCAGCAACTAAACATTTAGAATTACAACAAGGGGATTTTGTCAGGCAGATTCAAATATAAAAATAAATCTCTATACTTTCTGATATTAATGGCCACTTGAGTGGCCATTAATATCAGAAAGCTAAGTGCAGAAAACATTGGAACCTTGGTTTAGATCATCATGGTTAGAAGAGGATTCTTAGAACAGTGTAAATGTAGTAATAAAGCTTGGTTATTTCAACCAATGGCAGCTAATTATGTTTCACAGAAACTAAAGGCTACCTCATTTTATGTGTACAAAGCTAACGCTGCAGTCTTAGATCATGGGGATGTACAAGTTAAATGTATCACTTTTAGTATAATTGTAATGAAACTGAATGTGAAAAGAAAACTAATATATCATTGATGCTCTAAATGATCTTAATGCCTACACCATGTTCATTGCAATATTCGGGGCTCCCATGCATTGCTAATTTTGAATTTTTAAGACAGACTTTTTTTAAGCATGAGGTACAATAGATATGGTGGCTAACATATCTTGTAAACATACTGTTATTATTTATTTTTTTTACAGTTTTTACAAATATTCAAACAGCAGGTACAACGTACAGTCAGGTACGAAAAGTAAAACAAACTGCATCGACAAAGCACAAGAATATTATCTACATGAACTCGATAAATAAACTGAGCCTAACAGGACTGTATTGGTCAGGTCCTGTTAGGTTTAGTTTAGGCTAGGCAATAGCAAAAGAATTGTAAACAGCAGTTATCTACACTTAAAGTTAATTTTCAACTGATACCAAAACAGAGAGTGTGTGTGTCTGTGTGTTAGAGAGAGAGACACACACACACACACACACACACACACACACACACACACACACACACACACACACACACACAGATAAACAGGGAAAGCAAGTCCCCAAAACACAGTTTTTAGCAGAGGTGAAGTAATCAAGAGTCAGATAATTACTGTATATAAAGGGAAAGCAGGACATCAGAGACATCATACGACTACAGCTTAATATGCAAAAACTGACTCCTTTAACAAGATAACACCCACTCAACATGTTCAGGCCTACAAAAGCAGAACTCTTATCCGTGCTTTTCTTAAATATGGTTTAGTATGCCAGTGTAATAAACTGCTGCATGTTGTTAAAGAGAAGCAAAGAGCTCATTTAAGCTGATAAATGATCCCTTTGCCCATTTCTAGTGCTGAAACACTAGTATTGTGTTTCACTGTGTACCAGGTCAGTCTTTCAGACGGAAGATGAACGTTTCTGCAAAATTCACGGATCTGCAAAAATACAGGATTGCTGATTCACACCCTTTCGTAACAGTCCCAGGCTGTGATTCAATCATAGTTGAACGTGCTATATACCGAATATGCTTTGGAAAACGAGTTTGATACAAGCCTATAGTTAAGATACGCTGACATAGTTGAGATGTCACTATTTCGAGTGACCTTTACTGGGAGTCTGCCCACATTTGTTTTGCTGCACACAAGGCGCACAGACGTTTAAAGACGCCGGCTTTCTAAAGCCAAAATTTTCCTGGTCGTAGCTATAAATAATATATGATAATACACAACTCTGACGAAGACTTCCGAGTGTTCGTAAAAAGCCATTTCATTCATACATTGAAATGTCATTGAGAAAACTGCGAGTGCGCATACGTGAGGACAAGATTAGCTGACATCTGACAGTGATGCAAAAAGTTATCTCTGGGTTACCTTTACGCAACTACCCAAAGCCAAAATACACAAAACATCAATACGGATATCGCATAATGGACAGCTACAGCGTCTATAGCGATTGCAATTAACTCACAGTGTGTAGCTAGCTAGCCCCGCTCTGACGACAGGAAGACGAGGAATATACTCACCCTCCAGCAAACAGATGAACTAAGGTATCTCTTTGACTCATTGTGGATCATATTCGGGAAGCGTCCACGGGGCACCACACAGGGGGCAACGGGAACGTAAGTGAAGAGACGGGGGAATGTCGACCCCGTCGTAGCAAGCAAATGTTACTCAGCAGGTCTGTGTTGTGGTGGAGGTCAGCTGCGTGCTAAAAGCGAGGGTATGTAAC
Source organism: Mchenga conophoros (assembly GCF_057382185.1). NCBI lineage: Eukaryota > Metazoa > Chordata > Actinopteri > Cichliformes > Cichlidae > Mchenga > Mchenga conophoros. Next base: position 8,577,192 of record NC_140539.1, on the reverse strand, counting down.
AGCTAACTTAGCTAGCTCGCGCTAGCTGCCACGGCTAGCGGGAGTGCGTTGGTAATGGCAGACGTCAGAGCGACAGGACAGCGTCTTCTCCTTTCTGAACGGGACACTGCTTCACCGTAAAAGTGTGCGTGTCTTTAATGTTGTCGGGTAATTCCAGTCTTGTGGTAATAAGATCAACTATGGACTACACTCGACCTCCCTCCCGCTGACGTGCTATTGCCTCACTGAGGAGCTCTGCGGGTCACGTCGCAATGTTTATCGTCGAATGGGAAGCCGCAAAACAGAGGAGCCGATTGGCTGAGGGATCCCGCGAGCCCGCCCTGTCACTATTCTTTCACGTGATGTCGTTTGAGGGCAGAGATCGTCACTGGACTCAGAGAAACGAGCTGGGCTGATGTAACGTAGAAGAGACACGAAACGAGGCTGATCTAAAGCTTTTATTTGTATTCGTTCAGGTTACAGTAGGACACCAGGATATAGCACTCATATAAACGAATACAATGGCTGAATACAAGCCACAGCATTTAGTTGGAGAACTACATAATCACGACTCCTAAAATTTATATCATGTAGTTCCAGTTTGGGTTTTGTTTATGCTCAGTGTTTAGTCTCGATATTTAAAACTTCCGCCGCCCGAACAGGGACTTGAACCCTGGACCCTCAGATTAAAAGTCTGATGCTCTACCGACTGAGCTATCCGGGCTCTGGTCATGGTGGCTTCAACGTATTTAATTCTCCATCAAATCTGTAGTTCAACTTCTAAAAGCGAAGCTCCCTAAAAATACCTAGAGTAGTTTTGTAGTTACAAGGATTTATTATTTTCCTGCCTCCCATTTTTTTAACGCAACCATCTATGCAGTCATTTTGTTAGTGTTGTGATCACAGACTGTATATAAAATATGTTAAGTAACCACAATAACCTCAGCAATTGCTTTTTAATGCTGTGTTCCAGATACCTCAGAAGCAGTGTTGGGTGTAACGCGTTACTAAGTAACGCATTACTGTAATTAAATTACTTTTCCACTGAAAAAGTGGAGTAACTGATTACTGTTCATTTTTAGGTATTTTAATTACAGTTACTTACAATGTACTTGTGTTACATTTTAAAATAATTAAACTCACTGAATATCATTATTTAATTTCAATAATTTATCTTCTAAAGGTCAGTTGTCATGACTGAGGACACAACATGTTGATAATTTAGTGGCTTGTCAAATAAAAGGTAGCCATGATCCAAACCTTTTTGGATAAGTGAAATCACGTTACAATGACCTGTTTTGACACTTACTATGCCTATCAAGCATTTACTGCTGGGAAGCAGTTGTTACGTGACACTTCATTGTATCGAACAAGCAAAGAATTCTGAAAAATATAACTTGTCAAGCCACATTCCAGTAATCATGTTTTTGGTTTAATCATTATGCTTGTAGCAGAGTGCCAGTATGTCATGTGTGTTACATGACAGGTTATTATTTTCACATACACAGATGCTCAGTGCTGCTACCAGTGGTGATTAAATTTAAAAAAACAAACAAACAAACAAAAAACAACAACAACAACAAAACCTACAGTATATCACTATATATATGTGTATATATATATGTGTATATACATGACAGCAATATCAGGAAGAAGGAACACGAGAAGCTGGAGAAATACCAAGGGCTCAGAGAAGAGCTCGAGAGGATGTGGAGGGTGAAGGTAACGGTGGTCCCCGTGGTAATCGGAGCACTAGGTGCGGTGACTCCCAAGCTAGGCGAGTGGCTCCAGCAGATCCCGGGAATAACATCGGAGATCTCTGTCCAGAAGAGCGCAGTCCTGGGAACAGCTAAGATACTGCGCAGGACCCTCAAGCTCCCAGGCCTCTGGTAGAGGACCCGAGCTTGAAGGATAAACCGCCCGCAGGGGCGTGCTGGGTGTTTATATATATATATATATATATATATATATATATATATATATATATATATATATATATATATATATATATATACACATACATGTTTGTTTAAGTTTAGAAACTGTTTCTTTAACATATATTCCTTATGTGACCCCTTAAAGTTAATGTAAGATGCCCCCAAACCCACAAGATAGGCCCCTTCTAGGTGTAGGTAGTTAGACAGGTTCCCATTCAGGAGGGTTTAGAGGCTGCTAAAGGTGGTTTGCGTCTTGCGGCTGTAATGCAGTGGCTATGTAATGCAACTACTAGACTGGATCCTGCAGTCTTTAAAAGAAAGGGTCTTCTGTTGCCACTGATGTATGACATGTTTGATATGATGAATGCAGACGCGGGGAAAATGTTGCTCCACTATGGGCTTGTTAGGTATTTTAGTACCATGGTAGCATTTACTGGATATTGTTTTATAGTGACATTATGCAGGAAAACTCAATAAGGCCCCTTTGTTTTAGTTATTTTTCTCTTTGACCCAAGAATTGATGTGTGAGAATCACAGGCTGGTACAAGGTTGAAATACCACAGAGATCACTCCCTCAGCTACATTAGTTTCTTAATCTTTTAGACGCCTGTTGAAGGCCAAATGGTTTGTTTCAGATTTCACTAATGTAAGAACTCTTTGTTTTGTGCCTTGAAAATATGTCGCTGAGATAATCACAATTGTAGTTGAACTAATAAACTACACAAAGGATGCTTCTTCACCCATGGGCAGGAAGACGCTGCCTTATCTTGGTCTGTACTGGTTTAAACTGATAATCTGCTGTCTCATGAATGTTACCCTCTATATAAACTGTTGTACTTGTGAATAAAGTTGAGTCAATTTGGGAAGACAATCTGAAGCAGTCTCTGTTTTCTTGTTCTCCCAAGCTGCTCCCGAGCTCGTACTAACACGCTGAATGGCATGCTTGAATATTACTTGAGAATATATTTGACTGTGTTACAGACTAAGGGACATTCTCTGCTGATAGGTGAAGGTACATTCTCTGCTGATAGACGTCCACGCCTCGAAGGAAGTCGATCCACGGATTAGGCCCTGGAAACCGTTTCCTTCAGGGCTCATTGGATCTCAATCCAGTTTGGATCCATGTGCAACCCAAATATTTCATACAGAGTTTCTTTGTGCATTTACTATGGGCAACTGTGTGTGTGAGTGTAGGGGGGAAAGAAATAGATAAACTCTCGCCAGAGACTAAAATGAGGTTTTCCAATTTGGGCAGCAGAATAAAATCCATACGCCACTTAATTTCATAATTAGAGATGAAGCTGAACTTAAGGTCAGATCATGTGCCCAAGTTTCTCGTGTAATCATGTTACTGTCTGACTGTTAAAAGGGAGGGAGGGTGGGAACAAAAGCAGTTATTTTTCTCACATCTTCTGGACACAGAGGAGCCCTCTATCAGAACTGCACTACTCATATAGCATTTTTGTCATAACTCAGTTGTCATGTACATGACAATATATGACGTAAAACCACAGAAACCTTTGTAGGGCAATTTGCCCTGGCAGCCTTTATGAGATTTTTATTAGTATAAAATCTAAAACCAAATCTTATATGTTGTTAAAAGGGAAAAAACTAAAAAACTATGTGTAGAGCTGATGTTCACTGAGTATTAGCTGAAAAAAAGATTACATTCACTTCTTTTAATCTTATTATTTATCTGCTCTTTAATTTGCAGTTTACGGTACGATCTGATAAGTCAACTCTCAAAATATATCAAATCAAATCAAATCACTTTTATTGTCACATCACATGTGCAGGCACACTGGCACAGCACATGCGAGTGAAATTCTTGTGTGCGAGCCCCACAAGCAACAGAGATGTGCAAACACAACAACACAAACGAGCAAAATACAAGAATGGCCAACCTGAAACTAATAAATATATGTACAATATATAATAGTGTATGCATTTCTGGATGTGTATACTAAATATTTTCCTACGTGTGTGTGTGTGTGTGTGTGTGTGTGTATACACATTTTTACAAATTAAATAGTAAAAAAAATAAATAAATAAATAAAATATATAAAATATACAGAGTTGAATATGTGCAAAACAAGTGGCATTTATATACAGTGTGGAGTGCATAATGTTGAAGTTCCAGTAGTGAAGCTGAGGTGTCTATGACGTGTTCAGCAGTCTGATGGCCTGATGGAAAAAGCTGTCTCTCAGTCTGCTGGTACGGGACCGGATGCTGCAGAACCTATATATATAATATATATATATAACACAGGAAGTGACAAGTGACTTATCGAAAGTTGAAGAACTCACAGTCTTAAGTGTGGAATGCTTTACACCTTCATTCACAGTGGTCACACTCGTGGCTATGTAACAGCTATGTTAGAGGAGGATACTTTGTCAGTAGAGACAGCGAGCTTAGTGCTAACTAGCGTGCTAACAGTGGCAAGTTTTTACAGTTGCTGGTGTTACATGTGTTGGAATATAATTATGGTCTTTACTCAAGAAGAACTTAATGTTATGTAAATATATCATTTTCCTGATGTTCTCAAAGTGCGGCAGCTACCATGAATTTGTGATCGGACAAACATTTGTCATTTTATGCAATTTAGAAAAGGGATTTTTATTGTGACATGCGTCAGGCAAACTTGCACGTGGTGATCAGCCATGCAAACCCATGCAATGAAGCTCCCAGTGCATAGCTTTTGTGCCGATATTAATGCCAGAGGTGCCTCAGCACTTCACTCTGTAACTTTATGTGGTCTGAAGCTTTGTGGCTGAGTTGCTGTGATTCCCAAACACTTCCATTCTGTAATGAATACCACTTAAAGCTGATCATGGAATATCTAGGAGAGAAGAAATTTCACAAACTGACTTGTCGCAATGCTAGCTTAAATCCAGTGAGCCCTTTACAATGACTCTTTCTTTAACAAAAAATTACAAACTCCATGAGCAAGTGTTTGATTTTGTGACACTGAAAACACTTGAATTCAACGATTATGCAGTGGGGTCCAATTTTTCTTCTCCATATTGTGTATTTTAGTTTTGGTGAAACTAGTGTTGATCTAACCTATGTTGATCTCCCTGAAGCCATCCGGCTATAGTAAGTTGCCCTGCCTCCAGCTCCCTCAATTTCATGATAACTCAGTCTAACCAATACTGTCTGCAACCTATTTAACTATCTACTGTACTGCTCTAATGATACACAGTAAGGTAATTAAACCATGATTCACTCCGCGTGGGTCCTTATTACTACCTTTATGTGATCTGTCCTGCTCCCACAGACTGCTTCTTTATTGGGACATCTTTGCAAGGTTGTGCATTTACTATGTCCATTACTATTTACAAAAGTAAATGCGATTTGCCTCTTAACACGATCTTTTGCATAGTAGGAAGACCTGTCTCCCAAAAGTCTGTCTCTACAGCAGTAAGTTTTGACTCTGCACAAACTCTTCAAACTAGACAGGCCAACCCTTCGCACAAGCCGAGTATAGATTTTTTTCTTTGCTGTCTGTTTGTGAGGAAATGTATTTTCGGTGTGTTTGTGTTGGCTGTCAGTGCAGAGGCAAACAGCGTTCGGTGGGTGTCTTCCTGCTGGTTTGTCTGGAAATAGTCAAATACAAAGTTAGTCTGACCTTTGAGAGCAAACTTTTTTTGTGCCTCTTGGTTAACCTCTGAGCACAAACACGATAACAAGAACAACAAAAACGTCTTGAAAAAAATGACAAATCGCGTACAGAGCGTGCAAAGCAATCCTGTGGCCAGTCGGTTATTTTATATGCAGACTGGGGATTAAACCTACTGCAATTATCAGGATTTACTCGGTTTCTTAATATTGCTCTTGTGTGTCCCCTTTTGTGATGGTAGCTGATTTTAGCCAACTTAAGCTAACTATTTCGATACATTGAATAATACTTTTCCTGTCCAATCACTATATGACGTTATTTAACTATATGGCATGTTGGCACATGATTGCTTTGGTTCAGCAAAAGTGTTGTTGTCTTTGTTTAAACAACCAGGGGCTCACTTTTAGGGTATATAGGATATCTTTAGCTCTTATATCTATCCAACTGCAGTAATTTAAAGGAAGAGAAAAGGTCACTGCCCCCCTGAGTTGACGCCAGAGGTTCCTGCACCCACTGTATTAGGGAGACAGTGACTGTGTAGCTTGGCGGAGGCCATATTAGGGTGCTCCCTTATAAAGAAAATTGATTTGGGGAAACCCTCTCTGAAGTAATCCCTGGCAAGGTCTGTGCACCATATAAGGAGACTAGTTTATATGCTGTATATAGGAAATACAGGTATTTGTGTATGACTGTGCAGTAATGTGCAGTTCTTTGGCCACCACAAGAGCAATAAATGATGTGTTTACTACAGAAAATATGTGTATTTTACTCTGAATACTGACTCTTTTTTTGCAGAAGAAGAAGAAAAGCAGACCTTTCACACCACTGCTGTGCTTAAAACACATCGGGAACGCACATGCTCAGTAAACACATGAATGATCAAACAACTGTTTGATCACCTGGGCAGCTCAACTTCTATAATTAAGACAAATGACATACGGACAGACATGCCTTTACCACTTATACAGTTTACCTGCAGTATTTCCAAGAACACAGTTCACAGGGATTATACGGCCTGAAATCGTGTGTTTTGTGGAGATAAGATAGATGTTTTCTTTTGTACACGAGTGAAATTTATTAGGGTAATGCCAGTTAAAGTTTAACCATTTCCAGGGCACTGGGTTTATGTGTGGAGCACATGTGACACTCGCATAGTCACTCATTACAGAGATAACCACGCTGTACTCACGTGCTGCCTGGCATCTTTAAGCCCTGATTAAACTCCAGGATGGCTGGCATCTTTTTTTGTTGTTGTTGTTGTTGCTAATTTTATTGTTCCGATTATATCGATTGTAGGAATTCAACCTAGGAAGAGGCTACAATGGAGAAGCCATCCAAATACCCAAACTCCACTTAGCTCACTGCTGATTTATGGGTAGGTAGGTATGTGGTTGAAAAGTTGGCTTGAACAGGAAAGGAAGAAACCGAAACGGTGACTAACATGACAAAGTAGTCTGAAAGCAAAATGCAATCGAAAAAGCAGAAGAAAACCAACAGTTTTCATTGTTTTTAACAATGGGATCCTCTCTGCTACAAAGAAGTGTAGGGATCATGGTTTTCATAGGTCGGCCTCAAAGTTAGCATTGTCCTGGTTTGTTTGACAAAGGGCTAATTGGTTATTCTCTTATGCTTTAAGAAATAAAAAGTTACGACACATACATGCTTTATTCAACAAGATATTTTCCACAAACTTACTCCAAGTTTATGATTTCTGGAGAGTGAATACAGTCAAAGGAGATAAAACACTGAGTATAGTACAGTTATATAACATCAACACCACTAATTCCCTGAATTCAACATCATGACTTTGAATATCCCACGCAATTTCAAGTTTGATTTAAATGGTAAATGGCCTGTATTTGTATAGCGCTTTACTAGTCCCTATGGACTTTGCACTACATTCAGTCATCCACCCATTCACACACACATTCACACACTGGTGGTGGCAAGCTACATTGTAGCCACAGCTGCCCTGGAGCGCACTGACAGAGGCGAGGCTGCTGGACACTGGCGCCACCGGGCCCTCTGACCACCACCAGTAGGCAACGGGTGTCTTGCCCAAGGACACAATGACCAAGACGCATGTTACAAGTTATATACACAAGTTACAAGTTATAACACATTATACAAGTTTCATTGTATAACTGGGATATTTACTTGTGTGTTTTATGTGGTAAAACAAGATGTGAAAATGTCATTCATGTACCTGAAATCACATTCAAAACAACAAATGAGTTTGAGAAAAGGGTACAGGAAGTGCAAAATACTAACTTATTTGTCATGGTCCTGGGTTGTGTCACCCAGTGTTTTGAGTTTCATTGTATTTGGTTTTTCATTGTTTATGTTTTGGTCCATTTAATCATCGTTAGCTCCTAGATCCTCAGTTATAGTTCCTCCTTATTAGATCCTTTTGTGTCTTCACCCCCGGTGCTTTAGTCTCCTTTGTTGGTTCGTGTGTCTAACCTGTCCTGTTTCATGTCTGTGTGGTTCACGTTACCCAGTTCGTGTCATGTCTGCATCTTGTCATGTTCATATGTTAAGTTCTTGTGTTGGCATTACTAGTTAGGATTCAGTTGAGTTTTATTCTAGTTTCGTTTCCTATAACTTCTAATTTATAAGTCTCTCTTTGTGCTCAATGTTTCATCTCCACTTCCCTTTTCCCTCTGGTTGTTCTACAGTGTTCGCTCTCTTCGTCAGTCCACCATGTTAGTCTTAGTCTGTCATGTGTTTCATGTTGTCACGCTCGTGTCATGTCAGCATCTCGTTATGTTTCCTGTTTTATTTTGAAAGTCTTGTTTCTATGTTCATTGTGCTTAGTGTTATTTTTCCCTGTGCTGTCATGATATTCATTTGTGTTAGCTGTTTTCCCATGTGTTTCCACTTCTCCTGATCACCTCCTGTGTGTATTTAGTCTGTGTGTTTTCATTCTGTCTTTGTCGGGTCATCTGTGTTACCTTCCTCCATGTCTTGTCATAGTTGTCATAGTTGATTCATAGTTACCACAGTCCTCATAGTTTTCCCAGTTTAGGTTCTAGTTTAGTTTTCGCCACTGTCCTTGGTGCTTTGTTTTCGGTTTCTTGTAATTTTCCATAATAAAGGCTTGTTTTCCATTTGAAACTCAAGTCAAGCTCCACCTCCCTTTGTGTGACATTTTTTTGATACATGCTCAATCATCCAGGTAAGGAAATCCCAGAAATTCGGTTCAGTTGTCTGGAGCGATTTCAACATCAAATTACTGATAATATATTAATATTGTACTGGTTTTTTTTTTAATTGACAGCCATGACAAATGATGTAGTCATGTTGACTTAAACATATTTAACTTTACTACTGAACATAAATTTATTATGTAAATTTAAAGTAACTATATGTTCAAGGCTTTAGCTAAGCATTAGCTAAAACATTAGCATTAGCATTCATGCTAATGCTGCCCAAATCAGCCGTTCAATTATCATAAAAGTATTCCAGGTGCAATTATGCTCGGCACTCTAACATCAATATGTTAACAAGTAAATAATTTTCAATGCTAACACATAGTTTCAGTGTTTATCGTGTTCACAGTCTTAAGTGTGTGTTTTAACCTGCTAACCTTTTCAAATTTGGTTCTACTAGTGGGACTAGATAAAAGTCCTACTTTTATCTAGTTTAATTGGGGGAAAAAGAAAACAAGAGAGACAGTGTTATATAATCTCCTCCATTCACATAGCAAGGAATGAAACCCGTGATTCACTGAAAATCAATCTGGGATGTCAGGAATTCACACACACTGCAGTCTCTCAGACTCAGTGTGTCTCTTGCCAACCCATATCTCATGATGTTCACACACTCACACACACACACACACACACACACACACACACACACACACACACACACACACACACACACATCTGATCCCCAAGCCTGATTTGAATTCTTATAAAATCATATTAGCACAGCCTTAGCATTACTGTAAAAAAAGACACACTCAAACATAGTACACATTTGCTCAGTTAACTTCTTAAAGGTTTTCACGTGGCAACACAAATGCGCACACATGAGCACAGACATGATATTCCCAATCACCCGCATAATCCCTGTCATCCCCATCCCATGACTTCCATTGGTGCAGAGTAGAGTGGGAAGGAAACTGTTCAAGTTAAGTGGTTGCACGTTCAACAGCTCTGCTCATATGACTGCCGTACCTTCAGATATTACTGCAGAAGAAGCAGGAGGAAGTTACAGACAATGAGCCACTGAGGGCCTGAGAGCTTCCTCCAAGAATGCTGATCCAGTGGCTAACAGTCGTTTCAGCTTGTTCCATGAAAACGTTTTCAAAGGAAAGGGTTATTGAACAATGGTGTAACCAAATTTGGGGTTACTCATCTGTTGTATTAACAAACACACTGAAGTGAGGGCAAGGAAGTGCCTTCTTACATCTACATATTAGCTGTGCAAGGGTCACCTCAGTTTTTTCTCTCCTTGCAATTGTTTTGGTTGCTAGGAGGTTGCTCTGGCAGTTTCTATTTGACTTGTATACAAACTAAGAAGACTGTGAAAAATGCAACACAAATTGGAAAAGAAGATGGTTCTGCCTGGTGAATATTCGCCTCTTATGGTTTGTGTTTCTTCAAGTTTTATTACGACTCAGCTACTAGTTAGTGAGTGAGTGCTTGCATATAATTTGGCATCTTCCATGCAAACTATTGGCGATCAGGGTATCCAAAGCAATCACAAGGTGGTTTTTAGCGTGGCAACTCCTTTGTGACTGATTTCGCCTAGCAACTGTGAGCCTCTTGCCGGAACCAGAATAGCAGAATTTTAAATTGTGGTTTGGCTCTAGTTACAAGAAATCCTCATTGAATAGGAGTGAATGGAGCTAAAAACCTGCTTCCAGACAAAAAACAATGCCACTGTATTTTAGTTTCAGAAAGATCAAGAAAGATATTGATTGCAAAATTGGCATTTTGGCTAACTTATGCTAATTGGTTGATTAAGGATTTATGACAAGACATGTCCCTTGATCAGTAAAAAATGACAACTACACTAAACATTAAGAGCAGAAGATTAAAACAATAACAGATCTGTAAGAAACATTGACCACAAGTGAATGCCATAAAGGGGATGTTGACACTGGAATGTCCCTAAAACTTCCACAAAGGTATTTTCTGGCAGCCAAACCACTGCAGATGATCTAAAAATAAAACTTTTGATGAAAAAACTTTTGAATGAAACTTATTGTTCTCTCAACCACGAGATAAAAGTGTGATTATTTTTTACTTTTAATTTAACTTAACTTTATTTAAAGATCTCTAGGATCCCTTTCATTCTTGACTATCTCATGATCACCGCCTAGTAAGACCAAGAGTGGGAGTTCTCCCTTGTCGAGAATGTATTTTTTTATACTCATTTTCTTATATTCTTTATCTTCTGTACAGATATTTGATGAATATAAATTCGATTGCGGCAAAATGTAACTTTTCACTCTTAAAACATATCGATGTATCCACTAAATCCACATCACATTCAGCGATGAACTGACTAGTGTGTTTGTCTTGGTAGACAAAGGCTGAAAACACTGAAATAAACAATGGAGCTGTGAGTTAAGCAGGTAAGCAGACTGAAAATGTGTCCTGAAATAAGATGTTGTTATCAGCAAAAGTCTCAGCGTCTTGCCTCGGCCGAGGCTGAATGCGAGTTAAGTCATTGCAGAATTCGTTAACCACATGAGCAGACAGTGGTGTGCTGCAGGCAGGATGACACTGATTAGTGGCAGCCAGACGGCAGCGCTGCAGGACACTGGCAGCAGTAGTCTAGAAAGAAACGGACCATTAACTTTGAACCAATCGTGTCATTTTTCAAAACTTTTCAGTGGTGACATTTTCATTTAAATCATAAAGGAAGTGTTATGGCACTTTTAGAACGGCATCAAATATGTCTGACTTTGGCAAAATAAAACCAAAACAAAAGAAAACACACAATAAAAATAATGTTTAAATTTTGATATTTCTCAATAGAAGTCTGAAAATAACGCATAACAGTGGAATCTTTGTGCTTTCATTTAGTTTAAACTGTGGCTGCTGTTGTTTCCTACATAAGAAGAATTTAAAGTTTGAGTTAATGTCATTGGTGCTGGTGATTTTATAACGGCTGAAGTAACTTAAATTAATTTCTGAATGTCATTAACTATCTCTGCATGTTGACTTTTGGACCATTCATGCTTATTCTTAGCATGCTTCAGGCTTACCTTTACAAAGTAACCCCTCATATTATAGCCTATGATTAAGGCTGTAATTCCCCTGTAATTAAAAGGAATTTCAATGACCTCAAAGCACATTGTGTGCTGTCAGTCTTGTGTGCTGAACAATAACATTCAACATTTAGTTAAATTATTTATGTTATTTACACTTAATCAGATTATTGTGAGTGTCTTATGTATTATGTTGCTCTCTTTTATTTGATATTACATATTAATTATATTTAACTACAGATACTTAATTGTATGCAAGCTAGAGTAAGGGGGTAACAAATCTGGTTTCTACAGGAAACAAATAAATATGCTGTTAGTAAATTAAGTACTCCATAAGTAATTTTAAGTACTGCATAATTTCTAGGTAATTTTGCACAAAACAAACAATATTTCTCCATTTTACATTATAAGTACACTGTACTTTTCAGCGTGGAGGCTGTATTATGAAGCTTAATTTTGCCTAACTTGCAAGTATGTTTAAGGAAAGGAGTGTCTCTTTTCCTGTGAAATACTACTTTTGAAAGTTACATTTGAACAGTGATTGTGAAAGACAAAGAAATTAAGTTGGACTTGTCTCTATCATTAGAAGGTCACACAGGACTGCAAATTTTAATGATATTTATTTTTTCTTGTGAGCTGTGGGAGGAAACTAGAGTAAACAGAAAGAACCCACGCAGACACAGTGGGAACTATTGATATTCTAGGGCAGGGCTGTCAAACTCATTTAAATACCGGACCACATACATCCCACTTTGATCTTAAAGGACCAGTGAAGCGCTCCCTTCTGTCATTGTAAAGAAGATGAACTGTGCATTTAATGCCAGAGATATCTTTATATTAGAAAGGAAAGAGCAATTTCAACAGCATGTCTGGATTTCCATGTGATAAAGAAATAGTGCTCTAAGCATGACTTTTTGGCCTTAAATTGTAAAAAAAAAAAAAAAAGTTCCTCTCTGTGAAAAAACATTTCTATAAATAATTTCTGTAAAATTACAGAAAGATTTTATAGGAGTTCTTCTATAAATCTTTCTGTAATTTTAAATAACTTGAACATTATTGTGATTTATCTACTACTTAATTACTTTGGTGAAGTATATTTACGATAGAGGTCTTTATCTGTTGGGAAACCTGTAAAACCTATTAATATACATGTATATTAATAGGTTTTACATTTAACTGCAGTTAAATGTAAAAACTATTAATATACATGTATTTTTTTTTCTTTTTTCTTTTTTTGTGTCCCGTTTGGATCTTTAGCCATCAGAATTGTTGTCTTAAGGCCAAGAAAGATGCCAAGCGGATTTATTTTACCAAGTGGATCATCATGGCCTTGCCATATTGGTCCATTTGATTGACCTTTATTATAATTATGAATTTATTTTATTTTCAGTTCCTACAAACGGGACAGACATGACTGGGGGATAGGACAGGGAGAAAGAATGAAAGAAAGAGTCCAGTAGATGGAGCCGTCGCGCTACGCTTTTGACTGACTTTACACATTTGTTAAGTTAGAGAAAGAGTGCTCAATTAAAGCCGGAAACCCAAAAGAGAACTATTTTTGTTTTGTCGTACTTCACTCTTTCATAATTTATATTCACGGTAGTTATTATCCTGCTTAAATTCGCGAATTAGAAAAAAACTGCATATCTAAAAATAAGGCACACAATTGATGCCCTCGTTCATGTGCGAAATGTGGCAGGATATTTGCCATGGTCATTTTTATTTTGAAAATTGCGACAGGAAGTCGTGCTGTACATCATCTCTGACTCGACGCCGGTCTCTTCACACTATCCACAGTCAGTCGTATCGCGGACACAGAAGCGCTGGATTCAAGTGCTTGACCCTGTTGTCCGTGGCTCTGACAGCGTCAGTTCTTACAGGTAAGGAAAACAAAAAATAAAATATTCATTTGCTGATGATTGTAGCTGTTCGAAAGTGTGCAACTAGTGTTTCCTTGTTCGTCTTTTTTTGGAGCGAGTCGGATTGTTGATGTGGCAACTTAATGTATTCATGCTTGGTAACACAAAGCTACGCTTTAACATAATAACTTGCCCTTTTTCCAGCGCTTTGAAGCAACAGGTATAGACGAATAAAGTGAAAGGAAGTCGAGTCACAGTAACCCTGATAACACTGGCAACAGTACTGTATTGTCCATAAAGCTGTCAGTCAGCGGGACTGCTGAGGCAACATGAAAGATTAATGAACGCCAGCTAGCTAAATGTTAGCTAACTAGTTAACTAACGCTAACAGACCCTTCTGTCCCGCATCTCTCAAGTACTTCCGTTTTTTTCTGTTAGTTAAAGCGTGACTCTAGATAACTCAATGTTATTTGACTCCTTTATTTTGGATTCGTTGAGTTCCACGTGAAAGCATTGTGCAAAGTAGCACCCCGTTAACTTAAAATAGGCCTCCCTTGTTCATTAAAAAAAAAAAAAAAAGATAACAAGTGTAACCCCTGGTCAGCTTCTCTTTCCAGCGCTGTGTGAATAAAACTCTCTGGACTCGAAGTGGGTAGAGCTCAGGCGTGATTTATTCCCCTGCAATAACATGGGACATGAATAACCATGGGTTTCAGCAACAGGATTCCGCCCAAACACAGCGAAAGCTTCATTGCTACTAACTATAGGCTTATGATCGTATAGTGGAACTCTTAGTTTTCCCAAATAAATAAAAACAAATATTGATTGAAAAATAAAATGGCAACAATACTTATCACGGAAAATAAAATAGAAACATTACTGCGTTGTGGTTTAGATAACAAAAGAAAAATTAATTCACTTAAATGCACATTCATGTAAATATAAATAAACCAAAGCCAAAATTCCCTTTTACGTACAATAGTAAATGGAACAATGCTGCCATCTACTGGGGAAACTTAATAAGCAATATGTCTTAAACAGAATTAGCCTGCAGCTCAACCATATACATGTTTCAAAGTACACATACCTGCAATAACATGGGACATGAATAACCATGGGTTTCAGCAACAGGATTCCGCCCAAACTATTGAGAGAAGTTTCAAAATTATTAGACACGACAGCCTCCTCTAGCTGTTAGCTGCTAGCTCCACGTGTCCATTTTTCTTACCGTCTAATCTATTAACTGCAAAACACGGTCATAAACCTGAAATCTACTCAAATACTACCGTATGGGCAGTTCATGCAGTTAGTGCACTGTCATATTAGCTTCAATGAGGATTTTCAAATATGTTTTAAACTCATGCTCTGTGAGAGCGGACGGAGAGGAACTTACCACAGCGAAAGCTTCATTGCTACTAACGATAGGCTTAGGGGGTAGCCCGTTTACCAGTAGCAGACTTCCGCTGCGGATTTTCAAAATAAAAGTTCCAAAATAAACCCATGGTTGTGATCCCAAGTTTAACAGGAATTTAACAACAACAAAACCATATCCATTCTTTTACATCGTTACATACACCCCCCTTAAATTCTGTTAAACTCCAAACCAGTTCAAGGGAGTATCAAGGGCCAGAAACAAAAGAACTATGAACAGCAGGTGCTTCGGGGTAAAATCGATACACTAATATTAATCATTGTCGATACAGAATCCTTTTATATAAAAGTGTCGAGACATTGAGTGGTACCAAGCCCAATACCTTCAACAGACTAGAGAAGATGCCATCTACACCTCCTTAACATCACATATAAGAGCACCCGAAATAATACTCCAAATCACATCCTGGACCACACAAAAAAATAAGTCGAAAGATACATGAAACCAAGTCAATTCCCTTAGAGCTAAAACATACCAGTCAGAAATGCAAAAACTGACCCTGAAACAGAAGAAGTTTCCTCAACTTTCTGCGCTGCCATCTCACAAATCAGTCTCTTGGGAGGCCTAACACTTCTCCCATACCTAGTGATAGCTAGCCCATCCATGCCCGCCTGAATAGTCTGAGGCTGTGTGCAAATAGCAAGATCTAAGTCAACATCAGCCATGGGAACCACAGGAGCCACGGCATCAGGTTCAGAGCCTTGACGGAGAGCAGCATCACTGATCACGGGAGCAGGCAAGGGGAATTCACTAATGGAGTTTTCAAACACTTCAGCATTAACTTCAGGGGGTGGGTCCTCCGCTGCGATAGAGCCACTGCTGGGGTCCACAACGCAGAGAGAATGGTGTCCCACGTCGAGGGAACCTTCAACTTCCACCGGCTCATTAGCGAGACCCTGTATCTCTGGCGTTTTCAGCAGCCAGTCCAGTGTCCTGTCATGATGATCCATCTGTGTTGACCTCACAGACCCTTGGTCATCTCCACTGTTCGGGTTCCCTCCGTCCAAGTCAGCACGGGAGGCCAGACTCCCTTCCACACCTAAGCCCAGGAAGTTAACAGGGAGAAGGAGGTTCCTGTGTACAACTCTTTCCTTGCCTGTGTGGCTCTCTCTTATCCTGTACACATTGATCCCAGACCTAACTGACACAACATCATAAGGCGTGGGATCCCACTTGTCGGCTAACTTTCTTTTTCCCCTTTCACCACGATTGGCCAACAACACTCTATCACCTACAGCCAGAGGTGAGCCTTTGACTTTGCGGTTGTAGAGTCTGGCATGGCGCGCTTGCTCGTGAAAAGCGTGGTTCTGGGCAATCTGTGAGGCATCAAACAGGTCTTTCCGCAACTGTGAGACAAACTCATGGTGGCTGATCACATCATCATTTTGCAGCACATGTTGGAACATCATGTCAACAGGGAGGCGTGGGACTCGCCCAAACATGACATAAAAGGGGGCCAAACCAGTCGTCTCATGCACTGTGCAATTGTAGCAGAACGTGAGAGTGCGTAACATCTGAGGCCACCTAGCCTTGGCTGTAGAAGGGAGAGTCCTCAGCATATTCCCAAGTGTCCTGTTGAACCGTTCAGTGACCCCATTGCCCATAGGATGATATGGCGTAGTATGCGATTTCTGCACACCTGCCATCTCTAAGAGGTCCTTCAACAGTCTGCTCTCAAAGTTTGATCCCTGATCCGAATGAATCCTCTTGGGAAAGCCATAAACACAAAAGAAATCATCCCACAACCTGCGTGCGACATGTTTTGCAGACTGGTTTCGGCAGGGGAAGGCATGTGCCATCTTGGAGAAATGATCGGTTACGACCAGGACATCCACTTTCTTATTATCGCTGAGCTCAGCAGTCCAAAAGTCTATGCACACTAGCTCCATCGGCTCTGACGTCTGGATGTTCTCTAGTGGTGCACAGGCATGAGGTTCAGGTGTTTTTCCAACCACACATCTCTCACACTGTCGAACATGGTTGGTTATGTCTCTCTCCATCCCGACCCAGAAAAACCTCTCACGGGCGAGGGAAAGTGTTCGTGCCTGGCCCTGATGGCCTGCATTATCATGAAGGCTGAGGAGGACTTGAACCTTCAGGCTATCAGGAACAACAAACTGAAAAATCTTTCTACTCAAGCGGTGATGCCTTATCACCCTGTACAGGATGCCGTTCTGTACTTTAAGCTTCTTCCACTGCCTGAGAAGTCCACCAACACCACCTGGTTCTGAAGCTGCTTCTCGCCTCGTAGCCTTCCTTTTTCTTCGCACATAGAAAAGGACTCTGTTTATTGCCTGATCTTGTTGCTGAAGGCTCGAGAGCTGGCTTTGGGGAAGAGGAACGACCGGGTCCACCTCAGGGAGCTGTGATAAAGGTGGGTTGACATTGGTCAAACCATGGTCACACTGCGCACTCAGCACAGCTGACACCTCATCAGCATCGATCGAACCCCTCTCGCTCTGAAGGTCGCACTCAGAAACAGAGTCTGGTGAGTCTGGCTCTGTGTCTTGAACAATGTGGCAGTTGTTAGTCAGCCGAAAAGCATCCTGCACAGTACCTCTCACAACCCCGTTGACCTCATCTAGCAGGGCAACATAAGGTTCTTTCAGCAAACGATGACCAATACATGACTCGACAAATGGTTCACGGCTCAAAGCATCAGCAACTGTATTTCTAACCCCTGGCACATACTTTAGATCAAAATCATATGCCGCGAGCTTCGCCACCCATCTCTGCTCACAAGCATCTAAACGTGGCTTTGTCAAGATGTAGGACAAGGGGTTATTGTCTGTCCAAGCAGTGAAGTGCCTTCCTTTCAGCCAGTGGCTGAACTTGTCACACACGGCCCATTTAAGCGCCAAGAACTCTAGTCTGTGCGCTGGGTAGTTCATCTGAGACCGTGACAATGTCTTGCTGGCAAAGGCAACAGGTCGAGCCACTGTCTCGCCAGGAGAAACCTGTGAGAGTACTGCCCCGATGCCATCAAAGGAGGCATCAACCGCCAGGATGAAAGGCTCACTAAAGTTGGGATGAGCCAGGGTGACAACATTAACTAGTTCCATCTTGAGCGTTTGAAATGATGTGCGACATGCTGATGTCCAGTCACTTGGTGTCAGAGATGGTTTGGCAGAGGGTTGCTTCCTGAGCTTCTTTCCTTTCCTGCCATGGGGAATTGCCTGTCGTCCCGAAAGCAACCTGAACAAGGGCTTGGCCTTCGCAGAACAATCAGGGATGAAATGTTGGTAATAGAGGATCATTCCTAAGAAGGACCGGATCTTCTTCTGGGAGGGAGTCACACCATCGCTCTCCATAAGCTGTTCTTCCCTGATGTTGGTAATGGTGTTAACCTTGTCCGGATCAGTTCTCACACCATCCGCACAAATGACATGTCCAAGAAATCTAACTGACCTCTTAAGAAGATGGCATTTCTTAGGGGCCAGCTTAAGGTTGTGACTCCTCAACCGAGAGAAGACCATCTCAAGACGCTGAAGGGCAGTTGCCTCGTCAGGCGCAAACACCATCAAGTCGTCCAAGTAACAAAGCAAGCTGCTGAAATTCTCGTCACCAAAGATCGACATCATCATTCTCATGAATGTCGCCGGACTGTTCGACAGACCCTGAGGCATCCGGTTGTACTCATGGAGACCAAAGGGCGAGGAGAATGCTGTGTATTTCTTGTGAGGCTCGTAGAGAGGCACATTGTAAAATCCAGAGGTCAAATCCATTGTTGAAAAGAGAACATTTCCACTGAGAGCAGCCAGGGCGTCGGCTTGGTGTGGCAGCGGGTGCGCGTCTTTAACAGTCTTTGCATTGAGCCATCTGAAATCAGTGCAAATGCGCAGGCTGCCATCCTTCTTCCACACCAAGACCAGCGGCGATGCATACTCACTGTTCGACTTCCGGATTATGTCCCTTTCTTCCATCTCATTCAGAGCAGTTCTTAGCTTCTCATACTGACTCGGCGGTACTCTGCGATAAGGCAAACGAAAAGGCTTCTCATCCACAAGGTGTATTTTGTGGACAAAATCGGTAGCTTCTCCACAGTCCATTTTATCCTTAGAAAAGATAGACTCATACTTTTCCACAAGCTGCAGAAGCTGATCTTTCCATCTGTCAGACACCTCACAACTGTCTAAGTCCAAGTCTTGTAGTCCTAGTCTGTGCAAGAGTTCCTTCCTTTGTTCAACAGACCTTATGGGAACAGAACCCTGTTCAAAAGAGTGGCTGTTAGACATGATCTTTTCAGGGGGAGACAGCTCTTCAACTGCGACACAGGGGTAGACATCAGCGATTTTACAGTTCTTCCTCAGAATCACACGCTTGTTGCTGGGGTTAATCACCTTGAGAGGAACCCATTTGTCACCCCACAATGATGAGACGGAGCGGCCAACCAGGATGTCTCTGGGTCTACACCGTGACTGTGTAGGCTCAACAATAACAGTGCAGCCTGCTGATAGAGGTGAAGAGGGAGGTAATTTACCCCACACAAGGTGTTCCTGAAGGGGTTCCAGCGTAACACGCTGTCTCAACTTCACTGTGCCAATCTTATCAGGCACCGCCCCTCCTCGCCAACGCTCAACATTGGAAAGCATGGATAAAAACTGTCTACAGTCATCATTGGTGACATCACCTGAAATAGATACAAGCCTCCAATACTCATCCGTATTCTTCATTACATGAATCAACGACTTAATAGCGTTACTGCCAATAATCATGTCGTCACTTTGGCCTGGAATAACCAGCGTGGGGATGAGCAGCTTGAAACCATAAAGAGTCACTTCCAAATCACAAACTGCTTTAGGTTGGAACTGGTGGCCCCCAGCACCAACAACAACAATGTCATTAGCTGGTTCGAGCTTCAGATCAGGGCAGGACTGTAAAAGCCGCGTAGCAGTAGCCTCACTAATAGAGCACGACATAGAGCCACTGTCGATCATGGCTCTCAGTGAAACTCCGCCCACAGTCCCCACAGTCGTATAAAACAAACTGTCAGATTTCTTAATTCTTTGCGTCATTTGGAAGACAACTGTCGTACCAGGTGGCGAAGTGGAGCACAGAGATTCATACATGGATCCCAGGTCATCGCTGTCGCAAGTGGGAGAGTCACTCAGATGATCCACACTTTCCTCCCTCAAATGTGGATCAACTAGTTTTCCGACCGTCGAGGGGCAGAAGACGACAAGGATCCAGGACAGGCACGCCTGGTGTGGTCAGGTGAGTGGCACAGAAAACAGAGTTTGTGATCTCGGCAGTGCATGAAAGCTGTGTGCGACATATCATGACAGACGGAGCAGGGCTTATCATGTAGGCCCTCAATCCTGGAACGTCTGGAGTTAGGCCGTGTGGTCAAACCAGGCTGAAAGGATCTTTGCAGAAGAACCTTCTCAAGCATGCCTATGAGCCGCTCCAAAGCAGCTGAATCTGTCGACTGTGGCTGAATGTGCTTCTCTGTTGGCTGGACAGGCAACGTTGTTGATATCTGCTGCGTATTCACTGCAACTCTCTCGGCCGTCGTGCTGCTTGAGTTCAACGTTCCTCCAGAGTGGGACTCACACAGGATTTCCTGGACCTCATTGGCTGTCCATTTATCAATTGTCTTTGATCTAAAGATCATGGCAAGCTCAGGGGAGGGACAGTTTTTGATGAACATTCGGGTGACCTCAGTGCTGGGGCTACCCAATGCCTGTCCTCGTTCCTTCAGGCGCTCAACAGCAAGATCAACAGCACGGTGCAGCCTAAGCCAGTAATCGAATGCACTTTCGCCTTTCTCTGGGAGAGTGGTGTAGAAGTCTGCCAGTGGAAGAGGTGAGCACTGAGCAGAGTCAAAGTGTCTCCTCAGGATTCCAAAAATAGCCTCAGGATCACGTGTGACATCTACGACACTGTTTCTAATGCCAACCTGGACCACATCCTTAGCCTTGCCTCTCAAATGAACAAGAATCTCCTCAGCCTGTTCTTCGGGTCTCAGACTCCCCAGCTTTATAAAGGCTCTCATCAGATCCTCCCACTCTCTCACAGAAATGAGATCAGAACCATCCCCTCTAAAGCATGGTGGGTCCTTAAGCTTCCTGTGGGACACAAATTGCACCGGCGCAGCATCAACAGCAGATGTAGATGACACAGCATGGAAAGGTGTGGCCGTAGGTGCAGGTAAGGGGGTACTAGCAGACGGGCTGAGCTGGGTTAAGATACTCTGCGCTACTCTCTGACCAACCAGTTGGATCACATCCCCCATCTGACTCACAATCTCCGTGGCAATAGTATCTGGGTTAGGAGAAGGTGAACTGTTGTTCTGAGACGTGTGTGACACATGGCTAGGGGGAGGGACAACAACCCCTTCACTGGACTGGGGCCCTGGGATCCCCTGACTATCCCCCCTAACAAAACCACGCCCACTAACAGGAGTGTCATAACGCAAACGCAAAGGGGAACATAACAACCCCCTACCCCTACCAACAACATTAGGAGTACTCGATCCCTCCTCTGTGATGTCCATCACAACAACTAGAATAAAACAAAAATGCTATATATGCTCCTTTTTAAAAAAAAAATGTGTCAGAAAGAACAACAATGAATCACAAACGTGCAGCGCTGAAACTGGCCCACGTTGCTGAGAGGAGTCCACCGTCCAAACACTCGATTGACGGCTCACGGCACCAATGTAACCCCTGGTCAGCTTCTCTTTCCAGCGCTGTGTGAATAAAACTCTCTGGACTCGAAGTGGGTAGAGCTCAGGCGTGATTTATTCCCCTGCAATAACATGGGACATGAATAACCATGGGTTTCAGCAACAGGATTCCGCCCAAACACAGCGAAAGCTTCATTGCTACTAACTATAGGCTTATGATCGTATAGTGGAACTCTTAGTTTTCCCAAATAAATAAAAACAAATATTGATTGAAAAATAAAATGGCAACAATACTTATCACGGAAAATAAAATAGAAACATTACTGCGTTGTGGTTTAGATAACAAAAGAAAAATTAATTCACTTAAATGCACATTCATGTAAATATAAATAAACCAAAGCCAAAATTCCCTTTTACGTACAATAGTAAATGGAACAATGCTGCCATCTACTGGGGAAACTTAATAAGCAATATGTCTTAAACAGAATTAGCCTGCAGCTCAACCATATACATGTTTCAAAGTACACATACCTGCAATAACATGGGACATGAATAACCATGGGTTTCAGCAACAGGATTCCGCCCAAACTATTGAGAGAAGTTTCAAAATTATTAGACACGACAGCCTCCTCTAGCTGTTAGCTGCTAGCTCCACGTGTCCATTTTTCTTACCGTCTAATCTATTAACTGCAAAACACGGTCATAAACCTGAAATCTACTCAAATACTACCGTATGGGCAGTTCATGCAGTTAGTGCACTGTCATATTAGCTTCAATGAGGATTTTCAAATATGTTTTAAACTCATGCTCTGTGAGAGCGGACGGAGAGGAACTTACCACAGCGAAAGCTTCATTGCTACTAACGATAGGCTTAGGGGGTAGCCCGTTTACCAGTAGCAGACTTCCGCTGCGGATTTTCAAAATAAAAGTTCCAAAATAAACCCATGGTTGTGATCCCAAGTTTAACAGGAATTTAACAACAACAAAACCATATCCATTCTTTTACATCGTTACACAAGCATATGGATTAAATCAGAGGCGGAGGCAGGCATTTGATACACCCGGGGTTTAGCCCTAAAGGGTAGTATGCATGTGGGATGGGGGGGGGGGGGGGGGTTAGAAATGGCTGAAAGATTTTTTTGAGTTTTGTTAAAAAAAGAATGACTTCATATAGCGAAAAATATATATCACATATGCAGGACACCTTAAACTAGGTTTTAAACTAGGCAGCAAGGCAGAACAGAATCAGGGCTGTATCAAGACACGTGGACTAAACCCCAATTCAACCAGACCCAGAACTGATCCGGAATTAAAGCAGGACTACAACAGTTCAAAATCAGGACTACTTAGGACTTAATCAAGACAGAACCAGAATCAGAACTAGATGATAGTAGCACTAAAAATCATCATAGAGCTGCACTACACTTATTTTTTAATTGTACCAAAGTCCACTATTTAGAAAAGTTTATATAATTATTTAGCCTTGTTGTGCAAACAAGTCTGCATAACTTAATAAATACAGAATTTGAAAAAATAACAAACCTAAAAAGAAACACTAGGTATGAGATACACGAGTACCTATGATACGGTGATACTTTTGGTAAACAACCATTTGACTAACATGTGTTTCTCACCTGCTCTTGTTCCATCTGCTCTGTCCTCATTCTCTCTCCCTTTCCCTCTCTGTTCCTCTCTCTCCCTCTTTGTGCTGACAATCAAGCCAAACACCAACATAATCAAATATGTTGAAACCAGATATTTACATACTCTTCAGATAAAATCACAAACACTTTTTTAACTGTAACATCAAATCAGACTAAATGTTTATTTTTTTTAGATTGATAAATATAAAAAACATATTTGTTAACTTTCTATCTGTATTTCTTAATTATAAATGGCACCAAATTGTATTCAAAATTGAGCCACACTTATGGAGCTCCACAATTCTTTTCCTGGTGTTTTGGTTTCCCATTTTAAAGAAACGGGCTCTGTGTTTTGCCTTATATGCATCCACAGCTGTGCCACCAATTTACTCACATGGACTCTACTAACCTATCAGAAGCTTCTTCAGCTCAGAACAGAATCGTCTGGAGTTTTCTTATTAATTAACAATAAACTTAGTGTATATGTACTCCTAAATTTGATGAAAGTGATAAAAATAGACAGCTCGGTCTCTTTATTCTGACATTTAAGTAATTCAAAAGATATTTCAATATTTAGGGGGGCAGCACGGTGGTTAGCACTGTTGCCGCACAGCAAGAAGGTCCTGAGTTCAATTCCAACATCAGGCCGGGGTCTTTCTGTGTGGAGTTTGCATGTTCTCCCCGTGTTTGCGTGGGTTCCCTCCGGGTACTCCGGCTTCCTCCCACCGTCCAAAGACATGCAGCTTGAGGGGATAGGTTAATTGGAAAATCCAAATTGCCATTGTGTGAATGTGCGAGTGAATGTGAGTGCGAATGGTTGTCTGTCCCTGTGTGTTGGCCCTGCGACAGACTGGCGACCTGTCCAGGGTGTACCCCGCCTCTCGCCCTATGACAGCTGGGATAGGCTCCAGCGCCCCCCGCGACCCTGAAAAGGATAAGCGGAAGCGAATGGATGGATGGATGGATGGATGGATGGATGGATGGATTTCAATATTTATTTACATAAAACAAAACAAGTTTACTCTAAATTAATGTTGTACAGTGAAAAAATGTTTTTGTGTTTTCCATAAAGTGTATGTAAATATCTGGTTTCAACTGTGAATATACTGCTGTGTATTGAAATTCCTCTTGTTTTGCATAGAAATATACTGAACAACATACAAAGCATAATATATAAAATAACATCTACCTGAGTTTTTTCTTTGAAAGAAGCCCCTTATGCCCATTCTTGTATATCAGTGCATTACTGAAACAGATTTATTTAGCCATGGAGGGAAACAACTGAAACTATGAAATAAACACATGTAAGCTAAGACTCTCTAAAGAAACAGCATTGTTGTTGTTCGGCTTTTCATTTCGCCATTTGTTGATTCACTTGAAGAGCAAGAAACGTAATATGGGTTAAGTGATCCATTTCTTTTGTGATACACTGTCATATTGACATTATTTGTACAGTATGAATGATTTGCTTTGGTATCTTCAGTTCTCCTCTGTTTGCCTGGCTGCGCTTCTCCAACAGCACACTCGCAGGCAGCAGCTCCCCCCGCCCCCTCGCTCAGTGTCTGAGCTCGGATCATACCAATATTAGGGGGGATTTACGCACAGTCGTAAATTCCCACAGTGTGCACTATGTGCTTCGAATATTGTGTGTAGTTTTTGTTTTATACAGTTATCAGCCAGGCATCTAACTATGAAAAAATCACACCCCAAAAGACCCCGGGCTTCTGAAAAAACAACCCGGGCTTAACATAAGTGTATGTATGCCGAAACATCCGGTACCCCCCCCCCAAACCCTAAAATGCAGTCATACTTCTGTTTTTAAGACCACCTAAAAAAGGGTCGATTCCAGGAAACCTTTAGGTGGGCTCAGCCTCTGATCATAATGCCCATGCGTAAAAGTGCCTTGCAGTAATATTAATTGAATATCCTGTTTGCAAAGGTAGTCGACCATTTTTAAATTTGCAAACCGTAATTTAGGTGGTTACACATTACAGTCTTGCCTTAAAACAGTCTCATTAGTTGAATGACCTGTTGCAGTTTTTAAGTATAATTCAGAATGAATAATCACAGATTTCAGTATAATACATTGGCTTTATGGTGGACTCTTTAGTTATTGAACCCAGGGCAAAGGATCAGCTATGTTTACCAGACACCGTTTCAGTCTCCTAACCACATGCAGTAGAGGTAGTCCACCAAATCGTCAAGAATTTAAAGCAGCATTACTCCATACTGACTGATCCATATTCATTTACAGCAAAATTCAAACTGAATAAAGGCTGCTGCTGGCCAGTGACATGTAACATCCATTTGACTTGAAGTCACCTGGAACTGTAGCTGTGCTGTAAACAAATAATGAAGCCAAGTGTGACCAGAATAAGAAGAGCAATCTTCAATATGCTGAAATAATAAAGTACACAAGCTCGCTGGCTGGTAACTAGCAATAAGCCAGAGGACTGATGGCTTGGGAGGCTCATTAATATAACTCATCACTAGCTTAATATTCATTAAGCAATTTAGAGAGCAAATATGCATAAGCATATTTCCTTCGGGATTAATAAAGTATTCTGATTCTGATTCATACACTTTCTAAGTGACAATGATGCCCTGCATTTGCAAACCAATTTGCACTTTTGCTCTGTTTCAGGCAAAGTGTAAATCTGCACCACTGATTTGTGCGATGAAATTTTGTCTTTTTTTTCTGCTGCAGCAACCAAAGTCTGATTTATTAATGACAAACTAGCACTAGATGCATCATGACATCAAGAACGCTGGACAGTTAAATGTGTTTTCATTCTGTCACATCTCCAGTCAATGAGTTGAAAAATGATCACATTAGATGACGATTTCAGAAAAGTGTCTTAGTACTACATCTATGTGACAGACAAATGTGGTTGTCTGGTGTAAATTCACATCAAGCGAGTGGACGTGGTGTTTTCAGCGCCTGCACACGCTGTCCAGTTAGCCCGAACCGCTTGGAGTATTTCCAGCAGAGACAACACATCTGATGCACGCTCAAATTGATTCTCCTGAAACAGTCCGGAGCTTGTGCCAGAATGGCTCAGCTGTGCTTTCGTGAGGTGTCCATTCATCAGCATTTGTTTCATATGGGCAAATGTATTATATCAGTGAACTTCATGACATAAAGGGTTGAAAACCTTTATCTGCTGATATGTTTGAAATATTTGAAATGTTGTGAAGCACAAGGAGAAACAAGTTTATTGCATGAAACTTTCAGGGGTGTCAGGCAAAGGTAAAGATACTGTTTGACATGGATTCCCTGGCTCTGTGTCCAGACTGCAGGGTATTGGACTTGGTCTGGATGGCTGATGGACAGGGGCGCAGCAGACCAATCACATGATCAAATGACAAGATGCTGGCTCGTAACCGCTTCCTCCTCCTGGTGGTGGTAGGTGGAGCAGCGCTGGCCATCCTCAGCCTGAGCCTCCAGTTCTGTAAGTACGGTGTGTTTGAAGTGTGATGTCCGATTTTTAAAGATCATTCATGTAATGAGTGAAGTGAGTGATTTGTTTTTTTTGGAGGGGTCGGGATCATGGACCATTTATTTTATTTTTTATTTTGAACTCTTGTTGCTATTAAAGAAACACTGAGGTATAAACTAGTGTGTTTTTTCTGCTATTTCCTCTTAAGTTGCTTCTGTTATTTTTTTCTTCTGCTTGTGGTTTTGTCTTCACACATGCATATCCTGTCATTGCTGTCCCATTCAGGAGACCCCATTTGTATCTAAACAAAGCAGAATCCCCCATTGACTGTCTATTAATAACCAGCAGCACCAGTGGCCCTCTGTTGATACTCTGTCGCCCTCACATCTGCTGTGGAATGTCTAGGTGAACTCAATTGTGTCTTTTCTCAATCAAGTCATTGTTCAGCATCCCCTTCAGGTATTGTCTAGATAGCATATCCCGGCCGGCCGCAGTGAATGCAAGGAAACCACCGCTCTGTAAAAGGAGACAAGCTTGCCCCGCTCTGGATGTGATTTGCAAGTCGTGCTGGTGAGAAAGGGAATATTGCTGCTTGATGAAGCAGATGGGGTGTGGTGAACAAATTGCAAAGCTGTTTTGCGCTGGCTTCATGAATACCCCCGAAGCAGCACAAGTGTTAATAGCGACCGCAAGCTTGTGTCTGGACGAGCGTATAGGATTAGACTGCCATAAATCACACTCACAGGATTATGCTGGTATTTTGGACTTTAAAATCTCCTGAGCTGTCCTTCATCAGCTGTTTTAACATTTTGTCCTCGTATAAAAAAAAAAAAAAGTCAAGTGTAAGATCGGGTGCTGAAATGACTGCATTTACTGCTCCTTTATTATTCCTCATATTTTGCCTTGAATGACACAAATTTGGAGTTTAATCTTTTGGAAAATAATGCAAGAGCAAGCTGGCTGTGACTCTTGCTCATCTAGTTATTGCACTTTGGGACCTTAAATCCAGACTGTTTTTCTCTGGCTCTCTCCCCTTCTCGCACATAATAAGAAGTGGTTGAGCATGTTGGAGGAAGCTGCTGTGTAAGTTAATATTAGTGCCATGCTATCAGTCTCATGCTTGTCTCCTAGACTGCAATTTTCTTGTTTGTAAAAGTGCCAGATACCCCTCTATAACTCAGTGTATTTAAAAATGTTATAAAGTGGAGATGGACTAATATATCAGCCAATATCAGCTTTGTTGACTGCGTGTTAGCAAATGATATGACATTTAGTGTTTAGCTGAATATTTTTATAATAAGATAAGATAAGACTTTATTGATCCCACAACGGGGAAATTTTTGCATCACCCCAGCTTAGGTACACATATATGAAGGAAATACAAAAATACAATTAAGTACAATCAATGAAAAAAAGTAAGATAATACACTATATACAATGGTAGCATACACAGTATGTGATTATGGATATAGTTGGAAATATGGAAGACATAAACTATATAGCTTGGAAGGTCATGGAAGGTCCATTATGCATGAAGTGGTGACCGTGGATGTTCACAGTGTCCAGTGACTTATGACATCGTGATTGAGGAGTTATAGAGTCTAACTGCTGTTGGGATGAATGATCTGTGAAAGCGCTCCTTCCTGCAGCGAGGGTGTTTCAGTCTCTGACTAAAGGAGCTGCTCAGCCCACTCACATACTCATGCAGTGGGTGATGTGGGTTGTTCATGATGGATGTCAGCTTTACTAACATCCTCCCCTCACCAACCACCTCCACAGACTCCAGGGGACATCCCAGCACAGAGCTAGACCTCCGCACCAGTTTGTCAATCCTGCTCCTGTCCCTGTCCGTGCATCCACTCCCCCAGCAGGCCACTGCATAGAAAAGGGCAGATGCTACCACAGTGTCATAGAATGTCCTTAACAGAGTCCTGCAGACTCCGAAGGACCTCAGTCTCCTCAGCAGGTGGAGTCGACTCTGGCCCTTCTTATACAGGACGTCTGTATTTGTAGTCCAGTCCAGTTTATTGTTGAGGTGAACACCCAGGTGCTTATAAGAGTCCACTATCTCAATGTCTTTCCCTTGGATGTTCACCGGTGTTGTAGGGGGTGACTTCCTCCTGAAGTCTATGATCCTTTGTCTTGCCGGTGTTGATTTGGGTCATTTCATTTTGGTCATAATGGTCATTTCATTTTGTTTTCCCACAAAAAACAGTAGAAAACAAAAATAAACAAGCAAAAAGACACTTTTTTTTTTCTTTTTAAAGGTACAGTGAATAATTTGCTGAGGTTCTTTGATAGACAAAAAGAATGTTGTAAGTATAAATATACATTGATTAATGTGTCTTCCAACAAACTGATGCATTCTTATTAACTTAGAATTATTCTATTGAAAATATATAGGAGCGGTCACCAGTGTGTGGAAACCACCATGTTGCTCGACCATCTGGAATACAGTAACTCAGTTGGATATCAAAGTTCCCCCTAATCTGGTTTTATTTATGTAGTTAGAGACCGGGCACATGCATAATACGCCTTTTAATTAATTCAAAGGTTTAATATTTGTGCATGTATAATTTTCTCATCATGTCTTTCTCCATGTCCTCATCATCTGCCGCCTCCACTGCTTTCTCTCCTTCCTCATGTCCAATTCATCCTCTCCACCTCAAGCTTCATGTCTTGAACTGAACTCAGAACTCTTAACACATGAAAACATGCATCAACATGCTTGCTTATTTTGTCATAATTACATACGGTCAGCAGATTAGACATGTGGCCCTCCTGTCTCCGGACGCCTGACAACAAGCCAGCTAAACAACAATAACAACTGCTTATAGGCTAACATGACGCCAGCTAATATTAGGCTTGAGTGTCCTAAAATCACACGTATCTTCTGATAAACAGTTTGACCACATTCTCACATCGTATGATACTTTATGCACCAAGTGTAACTAAGATTTTACACAGTGTACATTTAATATTGGGATCAGCCCAGAATTTCACATTCATGGCATCCTCATTACTTGATATCGTCCTTTTCATTAACAGTATTAAATTCTCTGGTTTCTTAGCAAAGAGAGAGTTCTTGTGGCTTATCAGGACTTGTATTTCAGTGTGGGATTGGAGATTTGACCCACAATTCAGTCAGTCAATGCAGGAAATTCCTACACCCAGCTACATTGATCTAATAATGTTCAGCCCAACGTTACCCCCCTACTGGTGCAGAACAGCTGGCCAGAAGCAGTGCAGAGGTAAATCGACATTCGTCCTGGACAACACTTGGCACACATGAGTATCAGGTCTCTGCTTTTTGATACATTCTTGCTACCTTCAAAGATCTGAACATGAAGGAATACAAACATGGACTCACTGGAGGAGTCTCACTGAAGGTCAAGTCAGCAACTTAAATCCACAAGCTCCTCAGATAGCTAACTAGAACTATTAAGATCAATCAGCAGTCTAAAGTATGTCAGGCTAACTGGTTTACCAGCATATCCATGGCTTAGTCTTATAGCAGTCAAATGAATGGTTGAATTTGTAAACTATACAGTGCTATGGTGCTTGTGCAGATGTGCCAGATTACCGGGAAAGAACAAAGCATGCCATGGAGACCAGAGGAAAGACAACCACCAAGACAAAGATAGACAAAGCACAAATTACAGCAGCGTTGTAGTTGGGAGGAGTGCAGCAAAACACAGTCTGGAAAAAAAGACCTGTAGTTAAGCTCACAAGTAGCAATCCTCCCAAGACCACTGTTTATGTTTAAAACTGCCCTCACAAACCTTTTTTTGATCAGTAATACTGCTGAAGAAAAGCTGCTGTCATCATTTATTCATCACAAATAGAAAAAGAATTGAGCCATTATCCAGAAAAAGCATGGTACGAAAGCATGAGGGATTTTCTCCTCATGTTTAATAGATGGTCAGCTTCTGTTTTTGTTCCACTTTTCTGCTATTGCTCGGTTCATCTGCTCCAGTGCTGCTCTTCCTTCTTATCCCCAGCCTGCTTTTAAGAAAAAGCCCATCCTTATTTTTATTGTTGTTTGTTGATCATTACGGTGAGAGACAGAGTCACTGAGGATTATTGATAGCGGAGTAAATGAGCCTGTCTGGCTCCAGACTACCTCAAATTAAAAAAACCAATACATGCTTTAGAGCTCGGCAGGCAAAGGTAGGGGAAGGGACTGACAGGGAACTCCCAGAGGACGGTGATGACAGTGTTCTGGGGCACTCCAGAGAACTCAGAGTAATCTATTTTGAGATGTAAGCAGCGAAAGTAAAGGTGATGCAGAACTTTGTGAGAGTCAAGCACTTCTAGAGTGTCAGATTCTGTGAGAGAGGACTGCCATGGGAGGATATAAAAGAAGAAGAAAGGCAGGTTGTCTGTGAGGTTTACACAACGATAAAAGAAAGTCCCATAAGTATACCCTTCAAACAAAGTGCTGTTTGGACGGATCAAAAAAGACTGAAAGCTTCTTTTCAGTGTTTTAACAGGCATGGGCATCACTTGACTTTTTTTTTTTTTTTTACTTTGGAAATGATAATCTACCAATGAGTGTCCTTAAGTGTTTAATAGGCATACCTCCAAGCACATGTCAAATTCCTCTCTCCACATTTCTCACATTCCTTCCCTTGCAGTCACTACCAGCGACAGTGATGGTGTCTGAGCAAAATCTGGATATGCTTTTGAGCTACCAGTACATGCAGTGAAAATGCTATGGAAAAAAAAATCTTGTGGAAGGGATTGTACTCAACGGCCCACTTGGCTTTCTGAACATTTCTGAACAGCTGATTCTACTCTATAATTTCTGTGGCCATTGAAGTTCCACTTAAGAAACCACGCCTTCATCCAGCGTCTATAATTAAAGCATTGTCTATCTTTTTGTTCTTTTTATATTTATTCTCCAAATAATTATTTTC
Source organism: Mchenga conophoros (assembly GCF_057382185.1). Classification (NCBI taxonomy): domain Eukaryota; kingdom Metazoa; phylum Chordata; class Actinopteri; order Cichliformes; family Cichlidae; genus Mchenga; species Mchenga conophoros. The sequence goes on along the minus strand of NC_140539.1, from coordinate 8,545,506 downwards.
CAGCCATTATTAGCCCAAATGTGCAACAAGAATCGTGTCATTTCAGTCCATTTCCAGAGTTGCTGGAGCAGAGCTCACCAAAGCGGAAAACCGTGAACTATGACTCCATCGTTCATGAGTCTTAGTGTGGTTTTCAACACCATCAATCTTGGTATCCTCTTAGCTGGAAACCATCTGGAACGTATGTGGTCTGGCTCTCGTTTAGAAATGTTAGAACTGCTAGTCTACATCTTTATTATTTAAGGTTAAATATGGTGAGGCTCAAGGCTCTGTTCGTGGTCTTCTGTTTTTCTTGCACTATATAAAAGCGTTGCCCTTTTGCTATGGTAACCTGCTGATCATCATTCCCTTCCCTGAAAAGGAAAACAGAACAAATAGAGTGGAAGTCATGGCTGTATGAATACAGTTGCATTACTTTTGTGGTGTAAGAAAAGCTGTGCAAACAAGTAAAAGTCTTTCTTCTGCTGGAAATCATAATTGAAATGCAACCCCCCCCCCCAAAAAAAAACAAAAAACAAAACAAACATCAGTAATGGAGTCAGTAATTGTACATTACTAACAGCAGCATCTGTAAAGCTGGCACTTTTATTAGTAGACCAAAGACAGCTGTTAGCAACATTGTCATTTTTATTATCATGTAAAGAAGCTGCCCATAGTTTCTCTTCACCTGCTATTTTTGCACACATTTTATGAATGAAGCCTGTATAGCGATACCATCTCTGTGATATCACGTTACACTATGACTGAACACAATGCAGCTAAAGTCTCGGACCATATCATTTGCATCCACATGATGATATCTTACAGTACGGGCATCTCTGAAGACACACATTCCACACTTTTCTTCTACTTATTCTAGACACAGTTCTGTTATTGGTTTACAATAAGTGACGCCCTACAGAGCTGAAAAATGAAGCTAACGCAGAAGAAAAAATAAAAGCAAGTTAACAGACTGGTATATGAAACATTTTAGCCTCTTTGAATAGTTTTCCCTTTTATAACAGCTTGTTCACCTGCCCTTTATATTCATTATTGTCAATTGGTTATAGGCTTTCAACATGTATTCTAAAGAAGTCATCGGACATGACCACAAGGTGCGTAACTGAACGTATCTATAGACGTCTGGGGGCATATAGACGCTGACTTTTTATGCCAAAGTACAAAAATTGTTACAGCAAAAGTCACTCTCTTAGAGTGTATCCTACCCGAGTGTCCAAAACTCCCAGCATTGGTAGACCGTGGACAGAGTAGGCATCATCCCTCTGTAGCAGGAATGTCAAACTGCTTTTACGTTACCCACTTTAATCTTAAGTGGGTCAGCCCAGTGAAACTTCCCTTTCTGTCATTCTACAGAGGTTTCTCTGCAATTTAATCCTAGTGATGTGTTAATATAACATAGTAGTATATACGTGTTATAAAATATAGACTGAAAAAACAGGAACTTTTATGTCATTTAATTGTTTATTAATTACTTTGGTGTAGTATGGTCATCTGAGCCTCCTTCACATTTTTCAAAGCAGTCCAGTCTTGTCAGGCCAATTCTGGCCCCCAGGCCTTACGTTTGACTCCCCTCTTCTATAGGCTGTTAAATACCCCAATTCTTTCATCTTTGGGCTGAAGGAAGAACAACACTCGGTGTCTAAATACTCAATCAACAATCTCTTTATTCCATACAACACTTTGAGCATAAAGCGTCCGAACAGGAGGGTCCGCCAGATCTTGAAATGTCTGACAGTTTCTCACATTCTTATAGCTTCAGCCTCCCTCCAAAGTCATAAAACCTAAACATCCACATTCTTTCTCTCTCAGTGAGCCTAAGTTATGACCATGGCTTCCTGTGTAGTATGTTCTGTTCTTTTCTAATCAGACAAATAAGGCCATTATTCTCTGAAAACAGTATTTCTTATAAATCAGCAGTGTAATGCATCATAAAACAATGCAATTCATTCACAATAAATCAGCAGTCTAACGTAATACAAATCGGTCTAATAAATCTAATAGTTGTCACCTTCTTCTAAGTCAAGAGTTAAATGCAACGTAAAACTACATAACGATTTCACAATCTTTAATTAGGGGTATAATGTGGCATAAGATAATATAATAATCTCACAAGGCTCAACTGAGACTAGCCTTTACTGATAGTAAGAGCCCATCAAATACAGGTGTTGCGCTTAAAAAACATTCATTACATTGGGTGGATAGAAAATACGGAACATACGGATGTGGTGTTTGTGAGTGTTTGCTGTGGGGCTGTTTAGTCGCTTGAAGTAAAACAGGCTGATGTATTTTGATGAGATTGGATTTCAGAGTAAGAGTCAGCTTGCTGCAAATGCATGACAAACAACATTTAGACGGGTATTGAAAATATGACTTTAGAGAAGATGTTCAGCCTTTCCTGCCAACATTTCGATGCTATTACTCATCCTCAACAAAACAGCTCAAAATACTGCAGAGCACGATACGAATAGACCTAGTGTAGTATAGATATGCATTAAAGACAAATTGTGGTGCGGCCTACATTTTTAATGCAAAGCTATTCAACTGTCAAGCATACTAAATTAAATGGCTTCACTAATTATTAAAGTGGCCTGTTGTAGACTAACTGTCTGCACTGTTCAGACATATTAGCTGGAATATAGATTGAGAATATTCCCTCACTCTATCCATCAGCTTTCTCTAGTGCTTACTTTATGCCAGGATGTATGAGCTGAAATGCATCCCAGCATGCATTTTGCCAAATGCAGGCTTCTGGAACGGTGCCAGTCTGTCATAGGCGTAACACACTGACAGACTACCACGCTTTACATTACCTGTGTGTTTCATATGGTTTATGACCTGTGGGGCTTTTTGCCCATGTGGTGTTGTTTGTTTGGCCCAGCGTTAACACACTTAGTCAAGCAAGGAAGAGTAAAAATTGCCACAGGTGCTGCAGTTATTGTCCTGTGAAGTCAAAGTAGTCCAATCTCAGTGAGTAGTATAGATTACATGTGAGTTTTATCATAAATTGTAAATACAGAAAAATCAGAGTCTTGTGCATGCATAGCCTAATTTTTTTTCTGGTAAATCTTTTAACCATACAGATTCATTTAGAGCTTTTGAACTGTGACGGTCATGCAAATCATCAGTGTGGTTCAGTTGCTAGGACATGGCAGCTGTGCATGGCATGATAATGGCATAACCTAAGTACAAAACTAAGCTGATTAGGTTGTTGGTATTGATGTTTAATATAGATGCTGTAGACATGGACATGCATTTTGTCCTGCAGCCCTGAACTCTTTCTAGGACTTAGATGACAGAGCTGGATGTAAGAGATCAAATGAGGTATCCTGATGATTTTGATAATTGGCCTTGGGGTCTTGCATCCCCAAGGCCAGCTAAACCAGACCGTAGGTGGAGTAGAAACCCAACACTCATATTTGCATTTAACGATGATTTAGCATTTCCATGTTTTCTGTTTGTTTTCTCCAGATGGTTCAGTTTCCACTAACATTTATATAATAATTCTAACCAAAGAGCTGCTTTGCCACCCTAATGACAAAATAAATCCGACCAGATACCGGGTATTAAAAGACTCAGATCTATATCGGGGGCAATCAGGAGCTTATGGGTGCTTTTGCTGTAACACTGACCATTAGTGATTAATGAAATGCGAACCACGAGGATGTTAATCTGTTTCGTCCCTGTGGATTGTTTGTAAAGCCCCATAGCGCTGCCTCCTCCAGCTGTGAATGATTTCATTCTTGATGAGCTTTTCTGTCACGAGTTGTTCCATTCACGTTCACTAGACATAAGGTGAGGATGCAACAAGTCCTGGCTGCCTCCAGCTGCTCATTATGTCTGTACTATGAGTCAATATTTGCTCCATCTTTTCCACTGGGCTTTGGTTACAGCAGTGCTGACAGTACAGTGTGCTCTCAAATTGGGTACTATAAGTGGGCACCCACCTTCTTGATTTGAGGCCAAGCCACATTCTCTGAGTATCTTTATACTTCCATAATCACAGCGGTGCTCTACTTGACACAGATGTGTTTGTGTGCATTTCTGAGGCAGAGCCGCCTGTTTGCCTTGAGGTAAAAATCAGGCTGCGTGTTTATAATGATGGCCTCACACATACTCAGAGGTGGGAGAATTAACAGGGCAGACTGTTTAGCTTTGAGTTTGTGAGTCAGGATGCGTGTATGTTTGCATGCTGTCACCTTTGCTGAAAACACTCAGGTAGCCCTCTTCTCAGGTCTGACGGAGGTGGAAGGATACTTGGAAGGCATGTTAATCGAGCCACATTTAGCATGTCTGCATGAATTTGTTGTGTCCCGTGTGCGTAATGCTCTGTTTGCCGTTTCTGTGTATGCACGTGACAGTGTCGGGCAGGGAGTAACAAAAGCCCCATTGTGGAGGCAACTGTGACTGAACTGGCCTCCAAACGTTTGGTTTGTCCAGGCAGACTGTGTGTGTGTGTGTGTGTGTGTGTGTGTGTGTGTGTGTTGCTGGGAGGTGGTGGTGGTGGTGGTGGGGGGTAGCAGTGTATGGGGCACAGTGAGTGGAGGAGGACAAGTTATGGTAATGAATGAGCTCCAGTGTGTGCAGTCAGACCTCGAGCTACTGAGCGGTCGTCAAAATGCTCTCCACTCGTGTCGCTGAGCTTGTCGTTTTTCTCATTTGTGGTGAGTTTATGTCCAAATTCAAAACTTTTCATGAAGACTTTCATTTTTTATTTACCAAGACAAAGACATCAGGCTTTGTCTTGGTAAATAACTGTTCTTAGATGTTCTTGCTTGTTCTATGTTCTAAAAGTCTACCAGCTTTTCTAGTATTTGTGTACTACAATTCTTAGACGAGGATTATCATGACAAACCTGTTAAGAAGCATTGACAAACACCTGTGACAGGTTGTGCTTTACGTACATCAGCTGCACAGATTGTGTGTGATAATATTGTTGTGCTGCTGAGGGAGATGTGAGATATGGCTCCATTCAGCTACTTTTACTAAAAGCAGAGCTGTTTGTCTCACTTTTTAAATATTTATTGAGTGAACTATTGTGTTTTCCTTTTGATAATATTTACTTCTAAACCTAACTGAGTGGAAAACTCATAATGCACATGCACCAAAGTAAAACAGAAAAAAAGGGATTTAAAAGATACTGATGTTGCGAGTCAGTTTGTTCTAAAACCAAGGATCCTAAAAGCAAAAGCTCATGCGCTTTAAAAACAGCAGCCAAAGCTCACATTTGAATAGCTGGAAGCAGCAACAGTCTGGGTTTTCCAATTGATAAATGCCTTTAAAGGATTATTTAAATCGGGTTAAGGTAATAGGCAAGATTTAATTTTGCACATATGCACAATGGTTACATTGATGGGCCATGAGGATATTTAATGTCCTTTCAGAGCGGGACATTAGAAAGTATGGAGTCTTTCACAGACAGCTCACAATGCATGTGGCAGTTAAACAAATGGAAAACACGATCCTTGGAGCAAAACTGCAAGGCAGTTCATTTGTGTAGTACATTTCAATAAAGTGGAAATTCAGAGGGCTTTCTCAGGGTTTAAAGGCATTATGGTAAAATATAAAGCAGGCATAAGGCAATCTGAAGTTACTGTATAAAAAAGGTGTAAATACTAGTGTGAAGTACAAACAGAAGTATATATTTGAGCAAACTGTACGGTCTTGATGAGCCCCGCTGGAGACACGGCGCTGTGTAACATTATTTACACTCTGTTGTTGTTTTCAGTCATTTCACTCTGAGAAATGAAAACTCATTAGGTCTTTTATGATGAGGCAGACAGTGGGCCTCTCTTTTTCTTCTCTGCAGCAGGATGTAATGTTTACACAGTTGACTTGCCAGCCTGGATTGTGTGTGTGTGTGTGTGTGTGTGTGTGAGGGTGGGGGTGGGTTCAGCCTCTTTTTCTTCAGGGTTGGATCCATTTAAATGATCCTTCCAGTTCCCACTGCCGCTCCACTCTCTTTGGACCATTTCTCCTCGGGTTCACAGGTCAGCCAGTGCCTAGGCAACACTGTGGTGGCAGTGAGGGGGTTTTAGGATACAGAGCTGTTGACATGGAGATGAACTGAGATGGAAATGGTTTTCTCAGATGTCTGTGTCTTGCTACTCCATTATTTTGTGGTTTTACTTTTCTCCTCTATTTACCATTAGATGAAAACCTTTTGAAACTCGTGCTGCCAGGTTTTAGACTCCATCTTATTATTATTACTATTATAAGAAGGTACCATGATGGCACCATGTTCAGCACTATATATTTCCCTGTCAGCTGGCAGGACCAGGTTACTGTTGTGAGCATAATTGATATCATAAAGTTGGCTTTACAACATCCTGCAGGGACCCACGTAAGCTACTGCCAAAAATAGAATCCAGTTTTATGGAAAACACTTTAAATGTTGTACACAGATTAATGAAATAGTAAAGTCCCATGTTGATCCCTGGGCAGAAGACAAAACAGTACTATTTAGAGTTCTAAGCCAGTGAAGCTGCTCACTATGATGCTTTAGATTGATGTTTTTCAGTTTTCCTAATTCTTTCATTTCTCTTTCTACCTTTACTTTTAACTTAAAAAACATATATATACTGTATTTCTACCTGTTCTCATGCCACTTTGTTTCTCCACAGTGAACCTGATCCCCACCACACCGATAGTGGAGGAGCGCCCTTTCCATGCTGCGGATGGAGGTATCGGGGTGGCTGTGGGGAAGAGCAGAAAGCGAGTGTTCCCACAGCCTCACACCCAGGAGCCCAACCCCATATTTGAGGCTTATGGGTACTGCAACATTCCCAACCGCACTGAACAGGCCTGGGAGGGTGAGACCTGCACAGTGACACAAAATCTGATTTAAGCAAAATCTGAAAAAAACCTTAATGCTGTGTGTGATTGTGAGTTTGGTTATGTGAGAGACATATTGTTGAGGCCGGCTCTCTCTTTGCACGAGTCAGAAGCAGATTTGATGGACAGCACAAAAAATGCTTAATTTAGTAATAATGTCAGCTTTAGTGTGTCAGGGCACGAGGGATGTGTTAATTTTGGAGACGTCACTTCTCCTGGACTGCATCATCTGTAATGCTGCAGCTCCATCTCACTACAGCACAGCTCTGTTTCTAGCCTGAGGCAATTATACAAATATTCTGCACTGCTTGAGATGAGTTACACAAGCAACCGCTAATTCACTGCGTGGTAGTTTCTCTCACCGGAGGAAAATAAATCACGTTCATCATTTAGATTTATTAGACCACCTGTCATAAGAACAAGAAATAATAAATAATCATATATTTTTTTAGACAGTTTCAGACACTGGACAATAAATCACTAAATACTGATTTTCCTGTTTGGCTATGCAAGTAAATAAGTGTCATTTTGCATCTTAATCAAAAATTAATGTTCTTTTTTATATTTTTCTTTTTTCCACACATACTTGTGGATCAACCATTACGGAAACATAAAAAGTATTTTTGCTACTTGTGTTGATTTATAGCATCTGTGGCATAAAGCTAGATTTGACAGACACTGTGCATCCAAAGTTATTAACATGCGCAGTGGTGTTTTTTTTGTTTTAAGGTGGTGAAATGTTCCCAAGGACACACACTCATTTCCCTGCATCTCCTATCTTCTGATTTGACTTTTAAATAACTCACTTACACTCACAGTCATACACTCACAGACAGTGCTCCAATTTCTTTGATGTGTCTCGTGTTGCTGCCAACTCCAGCCTTAGTTGATGCCCCGAGCAGAGCACTTTTGCTTCAAATTGTCTCAAATCTTGTGATATTTTTTGTATAGTGCACTATATGCTAACTATCTCTGCCTTCAATTTGGTACTAGGTTAAAACAGTGAATTTATGAGAACTTTAAAACTGAAAATATTTCTCCCTTGTGTGTCAGAATGAGTACATGTTGGACTATGTAACAAAAACAACAGTGATAGTTGGGGAAACAGCTCTGTGGAGATTGCCAGAAACTCTACGGGAGATAATTCGATGTACTTGTCGCTAAGAGTCACACTTTGTAAAGTGATTGAATTGTTGATAGAAAGAAATGAACATACCTGCTCTAATTTCTTATCATCATATTCCTGCTACATCCTAATCTAACCACAGTCTTGATGCTTGGATAAGTAATCTGATATCTGCTAACAAAAGGGAGAATAATGGCGAATAATGGTGCCTTTTTCCACCGCATGCATTGGAAAATTGCTGAAGATGGTCTCCTCTGACAGGTCACAGTCCTGCTGACTACAAGCTGCTGTCTGTCCATGTGATGATTCGCCATGGTGATCGCTATCCGCTTTATTCCATTCCCAGGACCAAGCGACCCGCCATTGACTGCACCCTGTCCACTAGCAGGTACACTCACGTTTCCCATTAGATGAACAAATACAACCTGCAGCATTTTTTATTAATCACATTCTTATTCTAACATGATGCTACAATAAACCTCAAGAAATGTTTTCTGGACTGATCTAAAAGTGTAGCGGAAGCTGATTAGTGTGGTGTTTTACTCTTTTAACAGAAGGGCAAGAGCATGAGTGGCATAACTAAAGTGTTACAGTGGTTTCTACAGTGTGAAAATGAAGGCTTTGTGCCCACTGTTTTAATTAAACCAGATTGGAGAATAGTGCTTCCTTAGCAGTAATCTCCCAGCTATGAACTCTGGCCCCCTTTGTCTAATGGTTGGCAGGAAGACCTGATGGGAAGTGGGTGAGAGTGAGACACCAATTACTGAACCAGGCTTTGATATCCTCCTACAAAAACTGCTGGCTAGATAACAGCTGTCAGAAAATGAGCTCAATGAGAAAGCAGCTTTAGATTTTTTTTTTTGTGTGATGTTCAAGAGCCTCACAGCAATTAATTTGCATCACAGTTGGTAAATCAGGACCTGTATAAGCATTAAACATATGAATACCCCAGACAGTCGCTTGGTTTTCCAGCGATTGCAGGCGGCAGGACAGAAACTCCCTATAGAAATGCGTGGAAGCACACACACACACACACACACACACACACACACACACACGCAGAAATTAATATTGTTATCTTCCTTTATTCATTATGCTCCATTCTCCAGACTTTACAGTGCGTCTGCTCTTCCCGGCTCTGCAGCTCAGTCAAGAGGGGGCTAGACAAGGCTTCCTGATAGGAAGTTATTAAAAGCCAGCTTTCCCCTGTGCTTGAGCTTCAGAAGAGGTCTGCTTCTGTGTGGTTGTGTTCACTTCAGTTATTGCAAATGCACGTTGCTATGGCAGTTTTTCTTGTTATTCGGTCAGATGGGTTTTGTGCACTCACACTCTGTGGGATTTTGGACCATATGGTCAATAAATTCTCTGTGACCGGTCGTGTGTTTGGGCTGTGTACCTGGCTTCAGATTCAGTCACTTCTTAACTTAATTCTGCACCAAGCTTTAAAGCAGCAACATCAGCTCTGCACATCTGGACAGTGCAGGCCACATGCCAATCTCTCAGGCTGAAACAAAGGGTTGCATTTCAGATTAGTTAGTTGCAGCTGATATGCAATGAACATTTGATTATTAAATATAAAGCGTCGCTCTGGTTTAGGCGGTTTATGATCAAGTACCTGCAGGAATAGAATAGAATAGAATGCCTTTATTGTGACTATACGGTTGTACAATGAGATACAGAATAACAGCGTTCCCATCAGGCGGAGTGGCAATTTGTTTTTAGTGCTTATTACTGAATATTGACTTTCAAAGATTTTTGTTTTGTCTTTAATAAAGTAGTTCTCTACTTGGATTGTATTTTTACCACATAAATTCATTCACAAAGATATGTAGATCCACATATATGAGCCAATGTTTGTTATTTGATTATATATTTGTGTCTAAAGTGAAATTTAAAATGAGTAAAGAAGAGATGGAGGAAACACCTTCCACCAGGTTATTGGAGTTTGTTCTTCAGAGGCAGGACTTCCCTGTTGGCAACTCTACAAAATCAACAACCAGCTGATCTAAGCAGAGTCGGGCAGAGCATAAACAGTAATCCATGACTAGTTGTGACAGAAAAGTAAAAATATATTTAAAAAGCACTGTCACATCAACTTAGTAATATGGCCATGCCCATAGCAAAGCTAGCATATAGCAGCAGATTTTGGATTTGATGCGTTGTCTTGTTGTTTGGTGTTGAACTGCCTTCACTGTGGAAGAATTTAGTGTTATTTGTATTCAAGACTCAACTTGCTAAATATCTCAAGTTGCACCACTACCCTAACTTCCGTTCATTGTTAGTCCAACCGTCTGCAGTGGTACAGTACACAGTGACCATGGTGCTACACATGACATATAACAGACAGTCAACACAGGACTACATAAAGTGCAATGTTCAAAAATTGCAAAAAAAACCCCAAAGATGGTGCAACATCAGACAGAACAGAGCGATACAGACACAAGACAGTGCAGTCACAACAGTGTAATTAGAAATGTGCAAAAGACTGCGTATTGTGTAAAAAGTCTCAATACTCAGTCTTGTACTATAATACTACTACCAACACAGAAGTGTCCCATTATCTTCGTGTTTATCGGTCTGAGAGCATCCCCACTCTTCTTGTTTTGCTGCTGACCAACTGGTCCTGACTAATCCTGACTCTTCCCGTCTCATTACATCACGTCACATTCTCCCTGCTGGCTGCAGTGCTGTGCGTTTTGCTGTTTTGAGGCCCTCTGTATCATTCAGATACACCCCTCTGAGTGGATCTCTCTTGATTTTTCTCCACCTCCACCGTCTTGGATTGCAGATGGTTAGTCCTTCTGATCTTGTGAGCTGCACGACCACTCTAAGCAGGACGACTGGTTCTTTGCTACGGAATCATCAAAGCTACTTTGCAAATACATATTCACAGAGGAGCAACTAAAAAGCAGAAAAAGCTTCATGCACACATGTATACATACCAGCAGACTGAGATAGAAGCTCTTTAAATGTAAAGTTATGTACAGAGAAGCCTGCACAAAACTGCCTGGTTCTTATCTTCGCCCAGTGTGATATAGCAGCCAGTGACAACACTTTACAGGCCCAGGAACAACTTCTTATGGATGCAGTGCTTCTCTCTTATGACCATAATTCCACGGTGCCGCTCAGGCTGCCCAGGAACACCACAGAATATGATAAAGTCCAGCATGTGAAACCTGATAAGCTGAGAATGGACAGGTTTCCTAACCATGCTGAGTTTGCTGATAACAACCCTTTGATTGAGAGTGGGCATTATTTAAAAGGTCTAGACACTAAAATGCTACAATAATATGAGTTTCCTCAGTTTTATTTATGCAGGATTAGTTTGTGGGGAAATAGCTCGTTCTGTGCAAAGTTCAGCATTATAAGGGGCATTTTAATGCTTATATATATTTAGCTGAACCATCAACTTGCTCTTCTGTCGCCACACATTTTGCATCTCCCCGTTAATATTCTGTATAAACACTCACCTCTTTTCATTTTTGGCTGTAACTAAATGACCATCATGACAGTGTGTTTCATTTTTGATGGCCATGTTTTCAGTGTCAGTCCTCAGTCTATTTAGTCCCAACTGAAATATCTCATCTGTTAAAGATTTATGAATAAATACTCCATCCATCCATTTGCTTATCCTTTTCAGGGTCGCGGGGTGCGCTGGAGCCTATCCCAGCTGTCTTAGGGCCAGAGGCGGGGTACAGGTCGCCAGTCTGTCGCAGGGCTAACACGTAGACACAGAAAACCATTCGCACTCATAGTCACGCTAACATTTTCTCACGTTTACAACATGGTTTAAATTAAAACCACGTTGTAAACATGACATTTTTATGGCTGAATTTTGGCATTTTTAACCTAAGAGGTCATGGGGATGATCCACTTGTGAAGCAAACTTCAGCTTTGTTTCAAGGGGGGTTGGACACTTCCTTGTTGGCTTCGGTCCCAAACATTGCTGCTTGCTTGGTCACCACTTCAAAATTCTTTTCAGGTGTAGATCTCAGAAAGATTCATAACCCAGCTGAAATGCATTTGTCTTGCTTTGGTGAGTCTGTTGTATGTCTTGGTTTATTCTGGTAATAACATAGGTAGTTCTGTTTTTATTTAGACCAGCATGTAATTACAGGGATCTCAACTAGCATATGCCCTGGGCAGGATCCTTACAGAGAGCTCAGCAGTGTGTGTCCTTGTGTGTGTGCGCCTCTGTGTGTGTACCCTGGCACCAGCTTGTCGACCCACTGTCTCCGTCTGTGGTTAACTGAGCTCTTTCATCGGGGAACATCTCTTCTCTTCTTCTTCTGCTTTTTCTTCTTCTACCAATGCAGTCTTTGTCCAGGTTTTTGTCTCCCTGAACCAGTCATCCGATTTGCTTTCATCCCAGCTTTGACCACACCATCTCTTTCCCTTTTTTATTTACCCCACCCCCTCCACTCATGCTACCTCTTCTTTCCTCATCTCTCCATCCCTTCCTCCCGCCACACTAATCTTTCCCCCCATCCCATTCAGTGATAATAATCCCTGCTTAATGTAATTGGGCTGTGTAATCTTTGGTTAGCAACAATCAGCCTAATAGACAGCCTGGCTGGCTCTTTGTCTGCACTAGTGTCCCCATCCGCTGACATCCAGTCTCCCAGTGTAGCCAATTAAAATGTGAATTGTCTCAAACTCCCTAAAGCAAAGTCATCAGTTGATGGCACCGAACTGGAGCACTTGTGGGCACTGAATAGCACATATTCAGTGTCGTTTAAGGGAGTATTAACTTGTGATAATGCAGAGAAAGGTTTGGTTAAATGGTGACAACAGCTGCTGATGCAGCATGATAGGAAAAGGCAATAATGATTAAAAAACTAAGAGTTTAGTGCTGTGAAGCCTTTGTTTTGGCATAAAAAGCACAAACTACCCATTGTCATCATGCAATTGTCCTTTGTAATGTAGCTGCTAGCTGTAGAGCTGCGTCACAATCACAGGCATGATTTAAGGGTAATGACGGCTCTGTGTGCGTGTTGTTTTTTTGTTTTTTTCTAAAACTGCTCATTCCCGAACCAGTATGTAATCACTATGGAAACTGTGTATGTGCGCATGACCCGTTTTAATCTGAGTGAGCTGAACTGCAGCTCCCTCAGATTTGTTATATTGAACTGTAATCTTCAATCATCTCTAATCTACTACAATTTGGATTGCTCCTCTCGCTGCCCTCATCCCTACGTGTTTGTGCGTGCTTGTATGCGTGCTCGAGTGGGTGTTAGGCTTTGTGCGTGTGTACATGTGTGCATTTCTCCCAAGGCAACAAATTCTTTCATCTTTTTATATCTCCATTTCCCGTATTGCCTCCCACACATATTGAACAGTGCTGCTGCTGCAGAGCAGTGTTGTGCTGGAGAGACACCTGGTGGTGAATGTGGGGAGTGGCACCACATGCTGCGACTGATGATTATTTTCATTACAGGTTATCTTATCAGCTTTGTTAAGATTTCTAAGATGGCAAATGACAATTTCATAATTTTTTCATACCCCAGTGTGATGTTATAAGATTATGGAAATTGTATAATACAAAAACATCCTCACATTTTGGAAGCGCGCTGTACATTTTATTTTATTATTTTTTAAATATAATGCAAACATAATACTGGCAAGGCAGTGAGAAGGGCCTGGTTTGAATCCACCATCCTTTCTGTGTGGAGTTTGCATTTGTTCCCCGTTTCTGAGTGGGCTCTCTCCGGGTACTCTAGGTTCCTAACATGCAGTTAGTGGGGTTAGGTGTGAATGTGAGTGTGAATGGTTGTCTGTCTCTCTGTTGGCCCTGTGTGGGAGTCTGTCCATGGTGTGGATCTGACTTGAATAAGTGTAAGAGGATGGATAATACTAGCAGGCTTCATAAAAATTACTGCAAAGCCTCAATACATAGACTTAAGTGATGCATTGGCTTGCTGTTTTAGCTTTACTGCACACCAAGAAGGTCCATGGTCTGAATTCACTGGCCCTCTGGGACCATCTGTGTGGAGTCTGCATGTTCTCCTTATGGCAGCTTTGGTTCTCTCCGGTCCACAGGGAGACTCCCACAGTCCAAAGACGCGTTAGGTTAACTGGTGATTCTAAATTAGCCGTAGATGTGTGTTGGTCCTGTGGTAGACTGGCAACCTGTCCAGAGTGTACTTAACTTTTTGTCCCATGACACCTGAGGGAGACCCTGTGACTGTGAATTTGATAAAGAGAACAATGATGGATGTTTCAGCTTTACGAGTGTTTCATGTTTTGAGGGGGAAAAAGCATTATTATATTAATACCTTTCTTTAGTTATTGTATTATTCCTACTAATTTATTAACCTTGAGGATTTTATAAACAATTCATTATGTAAGTCAGATTTTCCATTAAGATTTAAAAGGGAGTATTTGTATTAATTTGTATTATTAGCAGGATTAAAATGAGCAAGCATCATGTTAGCAAAAAGGTTAGACACTCAGGGGTCACACAGCTGCCTGCCAATGGTTAAAGCTGAAATATGAACAGGAAGTTCTGTTGAAAGGTTAGAAGCAGTTTAGAGAGTTAATGTTTGCCTTTGCAATGCTGCGTTATATGGTGTAATGACATGAGCTAAAGGTTATTCCATGTGTGGATCTACTGGATGACTTTTTTTTTTTAAAGAAAGAAGAAAGAAAGAAAGAAAGTGTGTACATTAAAGCAGCTTTAGTAAGAAAACGCTGAGTAAATGTTTAAGATTGAGCACAGTTTAATTAATCTGTCCTCACAAATATTGCTGTACACATTTGCTTGGTAAGTGGAAGGTTGTTGGTTCAGTTCCAGCTGGAGACACAAATCCCCTGTGGGGCTGTGTCAGGAAGGGCATCCAAACATGCAGCACTGCCCACTGTGGCGACCCCTTGTGGCAGCAGCCGAAAGTACCTATAAACAGAACTATTTGAAACAATTAATCGCATTCAAATACTCTGTTTGTCACCCTTTACTGAACTTGATTCGGGTATTGTGTAGAGTTGCTGAGAATGAAGCTCTGCTTGGTTATTTAGATGTTACATTGAAGTCACTTATGATTGAAAATATTATGATTAGTTTGAAATATTGTAATTGGACTTTTTAAGTCATTTTAAATGATTTAAACTCATTTATCATCATTTGTCAACTGTGACACTTCTGATCAATTTAACGATGTCTTTAAGATCAAAAAGCTGATCTCCGTTCAGAAACAAAGAGCAGCTTTTAAACTGTCACGTATTTCAGCTGTGTGGGGAAACCACATCCACCTGAGCAGCAACGGAGGCTTAAGTCTGTGTTATGTGAACATGAGACCATGGATTACATCTTTAACTCCTCTTGTCTTTTCTACTAACCCTCAGGAAACCCTCCCACCCCCTGCTGGACCCCTTCATCCATCACATGGGCCTGGGGGGTCGCGGCCACTGGGAGTCACCTCTGGGCTCGGTTCCTCGTCTGCCCAGCCACAGTGCCTGTGAGATGGGAGAACTCACGCAGACAGGTGACAAGAGCAGTTGAACCGAACTCTTACAGACATTGTTATGTGTTGAGTACTCACATAATTTATTCTACATCATTCATGCCACGTTTCATTTTCCCATCGTTGTCCAGGTGTGGTGCAGCACCTTCGCAATGGGCAGCTCCTCCACCACGCCTACAAACAACACAGTCTCTTCCCTTCTGATTGGGCGCCCCGTCAGATCTGGGTGGAGACCACAGGGAAGAGTCGCACTCTTCAGAGCGGGCTGGCCTTCCTCTACGGTTTCCTTCCGGACTTTGATTGGACGAAGCTGACCGTGCGTCACCAGTGGAGCACGCTGTTCTGCAGCTCGGCCTGCGACTGCCCTGCCAGGAACAGGTACCTGGAGGAGGAGCAGAGGAGGCAGTATCAGCTCAGAGCGGCCGATACTGAACTGGAGAGAACTTACATGGATATGGCACGAACTTTGGGTCTTCCCACTCGGCAGCTCCGAGCTGCAAACCCCATAGACTCCCTGCTGTGCCACCTGTGCCATGGCCTTTCGTTCCCATGTGTTCCCATAGGGGATAGTGGCGCCGGCGGATGCCTGACTATGGAACAGTTTGCCGTGATCCGACGGCAGCAGCTGGACGATGAGGTGCACCGGAGGAGAGCGGGGCTGTACCACAAATACGCCATCCTGGCGATGTATCCCTACCTCAACCGAACCGCCGCCAAGATGGAGCGGATCGCTAAGAGCATCGAGGCTGGTCGTGAGCCTCGTTCCGGGGGCGAGGAGGTCTTCACTCTCTCTTCAGCCCATGATGTCACAGTGGCTCCATTGCTAAGTGCCCTGGGTCTCGAAGAAGCCCGGTTCCCAAGGTTTGCAGCAAGAATTGTCTTTGAACTGTGGAAAAGTCCCTCGATGATACAAGGCCAAGTAAAAAAGAGAGGTGGAAAAGGTGAGAAGTCAAAGGCCAAATACGGCGAAACATTCATCCGGGTGCTGTACAACGGCGAGGACGTGACATTTCACACCTCCTTCTGTCGCCCACACGACCGCCACGTCAGCCAGCCTCTCTGCCCTCTGAAAAATTTCCTGTCTTTTGTTAGGAGAGACATGTTCAGCGTTGTCAATGCCACCTCCTACAAGGAGGCCTGCTACAGGCGCCCTGGTTGACAGACTGAGAGGAGGGCGACTGAGTAAAGCTTGATGGCAGATGGTTGTACTTTCATTTAGAATGTTTTTGAAGACGGTGTACTCTTACTCTGCTCGTAGTGTCTCCACATTTTATAACATAGTCCTTTTACATTTCTGAGCATGAAGTGTGACACAATCACACACAACATGACCTTCACTTTATAACCTTTCTACAAGCGTACGATCATTTTATAAAGATCTGTTCTCGACTCTATCTGTACAACACAAACAATTCAAGGGAAGTTGAACAGCACTCAGCCACTTTATTCCAACATTCCATGACAACTTGAAACTGCAACATTTCATTATTTCCAAATGCCTGTAAGAAAGAGGAATATTGAAGCTGGAAATACTATGATGGGAATATTTTGTGTATAATAATGTATTTCAGTCAAAACTTTGGGCCAGTTTGAGCTGTAGAACTCAAGATGACCAAGTTTTGTTTTAACATTTAATCTTTGCAGCAGGCTTTGTTTTTAGCAGTAACATTCTCACACGTTGCCGTGTGTCTTTTTATTCTTGGCTTCATTCAAATTGTTTGCGATACTCTAATAGTGACAGTTTGGTGCTATTAGTAATCACGCCCCTCTTCTCATTTTGGTCTTTCTACTGAGTCTAATAAACATTTTTCCGAACAGACGTACGTTACTGTAAAACAGTAAAATAAATGCCGTCATGTTTTAATGCTCTGTTCTTAGTGTTTTTTTTTTTTTTTCAGCTATGACCCATTTGGTTTGGATTTTAAATACTGAATAAACAAATAAAAGCTGTTTCTAATCTTACTTTGTCTTACTGGTGATTTTTTGTAAAGCGATGATATAAAATCATTGCATCTAAAATGTACCCAGTTATATTAAAAGTCGTTAAAAACATTTCTGCAAGAATATCAACAGATGTCGTTTCATACACCTGTTTTGTCACCCTTGTAAAAATGTCTTGCTTTAGGTGTTAGCTGATCCTTCTACCACCATCTTCCATTTCAACTCACTCTTTTTAAAAAAAAAAAATACTGTCTCTGATTTTGACTAAGCCATTTCAACACCCTGGATTTCCACTTCTCGGCCCATTACTTGGTGGATTTTCTGTTGTTTAGGATCATTATTCTGTTGAAATGGCTCCCTCAGGTCCAACTTTCTGACTGATAACTTGAATTATCTTCAAGCATATGCTTCAAGCTGCCAAATGTGTCCTGTGTTAATGAAGCCAAACGGCTCTTTGTTTCATCTGTGAGAGTAGATCCTCCCAAAAGGCAAATTGTTGCTTTAAAGTCTTTATGGAGCATGAATGTGTGTGGATGGCACACAGTTCACAAAGCTCAAACCTCTTTCTTTCTACACGTTTAGATAAAGACAGTTCCAGGAGTTTCCCTTTGATTCTGGGATGGACAGTCTGTATTAGATCTTCTAAAATTGCTTGTCAGACATGAACATCTACAAACATTAGATAATGCTTTGGATCTTGGCACGATTATGCCCCACACTGACAGTGAAGAGACAACAGTCGCTATATTTGACATTCACCAGGTCACAAGTTGCCCATCTAGGGTTGGGATTGGGTTTTATTTTGGCTTAATCTTCAACCACTTACAGAGTTTCCTATTTGTAATTCCCACATGAAAAGGCTTTTGACAAAATAAACTAACAATAAAGGCAAAATAAATGTATGAATGTATTGAAATGTAAAGTGTGAAGAGAGATTCTATTTCTCGGCTGTCCTGGGAACGCCTTGTTGTTCCCCCGGACAAGCTGGAGAAGGTAGCTGGGGAGAGGGAGGTCTGGGCTTCTCTGCTTGGGCTGCGCCTGCGACCCGGCCTCGGATAAGCAGAAGAAGATGGATGGATGGAGTGAAGGTGTGCCTCTACAACATGAAGCTAAAATAAAACCCAGTTCCATCCCTACATGGGTGACGACCTCATGGATATCAAAAGAGAAATAAGGAAGTTTTCTATCATTCACGCCTAACCTATAAAACCTGATTATTATTGTTTTGAACCTAAAGTCGTGTAAAAAGTGTGTCTTGACTGATCTGCTGTCTTGTTTAAATTCTTTTTATCTCCCTCTATGTGTGGCTCTGTTGGTTTCCTACATATCTGTACTGAATTACAAGTGCTAATTATAGCTATTTTAGATACTTTTGGGTGGCTTTAGTTTGAAAATATCTGCCCTGTAACCTTGTTGCTTTATAAAGTTGAAATTACTACCGTCAGAGAAATCTGGAGTAAACACTTTCACATGTAGGAAAAGTAACTGAACTGAAGGTGCTTTCCTTCACTCTGTGCCTAATTTGCTCAGTACTGAAGTGATAAGAGCGGGTTGTACTGCATAGACAGTAAAATGACACCACTAGGTGGCGTATTAGCTCCACAGACCATGCATACCTATGCAGTCTGACCCATCTGCTGCTATCAGTTATCCACTTTGTCAGCAGAGCTGCAGGGCCACACCACAGAGGCAATCCATTTATATAAATGTGTGCCTATTCCTCACCACCGGACGAGTCATGTGTCATCATCATTAGGAGCATAATACATTGATGACAAGGTATCTATTGTACAGCTCATTTTCAAAAGTGCCTCAGCTTGTTCGCTGTGTTTTTTTTAGTCTTTTCCGAATCCTCTGAATCAGGAGAGTATTGACTGGAAAAATGCAATAACATGAATGAGTCGGTAAATTACATTTGCAGTATATGGATGTGATATTTGTCCTGGCGGTAGAGGGCTATTTGGTAGTGAATAAAAGCGTGCACAATTGATGCTGAGGACAGATTACAAATGTCATGTGCTCTAGCAGGAGTTTTTTATTTAGCCACGCTGCAGTCTGAGGGGAGGAGGGCTTGCTGTCGTTTTCAGGAGCCGTGCGAGTTTGTGCTGAGTTTCTCAAAGCGTATTGAACAGTTTCATTGAGTCGCTGAATCTTATTGTCAGACAGGAGTCACTCCGGCATTTGAACAGCAACGCCGGATTAAAAATCACTCAAATTGCATCCTGGCACTTCGTGTCTCAATCCCAAAGTTCAGGCAAACTGCAAAAGTCTATGCAAATTTATTCCCAAACGTTTCCCCAAGCCTCCGAGGCCATTTCCCATTTTATACCATGACGTCAGGGCTGTTAATGATAGGAGCTAACCTCCTCTGGACGGCTTGATTCCTCCCTCTTTTGTCCTGCCCTCTCTCACCGACGCCTTTCCCTCCAGGCCCTGACACCCCTCTGCCACCCACGCCACTGATGTCATCCTGCCACAGCGAGGTGGAGCAGCAATTTCCTCCTGCCACAACTTGCTTAATCTTTGATGTTGCTACGCTGCCTCCGGCTTTGGGTTATACACCGGTGTCTATCACCCTTCTGTGTGTGTGTGTGTGTGTGCGCGCACGCATAGACAGATCACGGTGAATGTATCTCAGTTCCAACCTTGTGTGTGTGTGTGTTGACCTACCAACAATGTCCACTTGACACAAAAGCTGCTGTATAGATTTCCAAACAGACCCAGAACAGTAACAGAGGCTGCTGAAAACTGGGATGTGTGTGTGTTGTTTTGGATAGATGAGGGCAAAGCAGCTGACTGACAGCTCAGACAGTAGGAGAGGAGCATTGCGGTCAACGCCAAGGAGAAGGGAAGATGGAAGAGAGGGAGAGGCTGTGGTCATGGTTAGATATTAACCTCATGGAATTATCCCCGGACTCTGCTCGCTCCCAAAACCACAGTTTACCAGCCACTGGTTGGAGGAATTAAAGAGAGATATTAAATTTCATGTTGTGAAGAGGTTTCAGAGCGGGAACAACAGCTACCAGGCTCAGGGCTGAAGGAGGCCTAGTGCAGACCGAAGGGAGCAACTTCCTCTGTCTTCCCACGGTTTCATTCACTGTAACTCATAAGAAATGAGCCACTAAGAATACATAAGAGAAATAAATGTCCCATGCTCTCAAGGATATTATCTTTACATGTTTCATTGTGGACAGTTTAACAATTTACTGTAAATCGGGGGGAGATTGTGATTTGGGAAGCTGTGATGCTATACTGTCCTGATGCTGAGATAAAGACTTTTCAAAAGAAAAGTCTGACATTTTACAAAGTGCTCCGTTACTGTAAACCCCCCTCACCCAAACCCAGGCTACATTTTTGGAGTCGCTGGTATGTGTTATAAAAGTAGAGTGCCTTAAATGCGCATTTTTTTAAATGGGGTAACTTTTCAGTTTCTCTGTGATGTTGGTGGACATTTAACTGATGAGTTTATGGATAAGGCCATACTGATGAAAACATAATTTTTTTCAGTGATGGTCCTTATTAGCGTCAGAAAGGAATTGGGTAAACAAATGAGTGTGCAGCGTCTTTAGGTTAATATCTGGTTTCAAAACACGAATATAGCAATGACAAAAATGCTCATATCAAAGGTTTACAACAGGACTTCACTTATTAGTGGATGATACCATGCTGGCTACATCTATGCTTTATAATATATGGCCAGAGCCAGCTTGCTGTTTGCCTGTGTGCTATGCTAAGCAAGCTATCTCCTACAGTGGGGCAAAAAAGTATTTAGTCAGCCACCGATTGTGCAAGTTCCCCCACTTAAAATGATGACAGAGGTCAGTAATTTGCACCAGAGGTACACTTCAACTGTGAGAGACAGAATGTGAAAAAAAAATCCATGAATTCACATGGTAGGATTTGTAAAGAATTTATTCGTAAATTAGGGTGGAAAATAAGTATTTGGTCACCTCAAACAAGGAAAATCTCTGGCTCTCACAGACCTGTAACGTCTTCTGTAAGAAGCTTTTCTGTCCCCCACTCGTTACCTGTATGAATGGCACCTGTTTGAACTCATCATCTGTATAAAAGACACCTGTCCACAGCCTCAAACAGTCACACTCCAAACGCCGCCATGGCCAAGACCAAAGAGCTTTCGAAGGACACCAGGAAAAGTATTGTAGACCTGCACCAGACTGGGAAGAGTGAATCTACAATAGGCAAGCAGCTTGGTGTGAAAAAAATCAACTGTGGGAGCAATCATCAGAAAATGGAAGACATACAAGACCACTGATAATCTCCCTCGATCTGGGGCTCCACGCAAGATCTCATCCCGTGGGGTCAAAATGATCATGAGAACGGTGAGCAAAGATCCCAGAACCACACGGGGGGACCTGGTGAATGACCTGCAGAGAGCTGGGACCAAAGTA
The DNA here is from genome assembly GCF_057382185.1 of Mchenga conophoros. Lineage (NCBI taxonomy): Eukaryota > Metazoa > Chordata > Actinopteri > Cichliformes > Cichlidae > Mchenga > Mchenga conophoros. Next base: position 8,523,739 of record NC_140539.1, on the reverse strand, counting down.
ACAAAGGTCACCATCAGTAACACACTACAACGGCAGGGAATCAAATCCCGCAGTGCCAGACGTGTTCCGCTGCTGAAGCCAGTGCATGTCCAGGCCCGTCTGAAGTTTGCCAGAGAGCACATGGATGATACAGCAGAGGATTGGGAGAATGTCATGTGGTCAGATGAAACCAAAGTAGAACTTTTTGGTATAAACTCAACTCGTCGTGTTTGGAGGAAGACGAATACTGAGTTGCATCCCAAGAACACCATACCTACTGTGAAGCATGGGGGTGGAAACATCATGCTATGGGGCTGTTTTTCTGCCAAGGGGACAGGACGACTGATCCGTGTTGAGGACAGAATGAATGGGGCCATGTATCGTGAGAGTTTGAGCCAAAACCTCCTTCCATCAGTGAGAACTTTGAAGATGAAACGAGGCTGGGTCTTCCAACATGACAATGATCCAAAACACACCGCCCGGGCAACAAAGGAGTGGCTCCGTAAGAAGCATTTGAAAGTCCTGGAGTGGCCTAGCCAGTCTCCAGACCTCAACCCCATAGAAAATCTGTGGCGGGAGTTGAAAGTCCGTGTTGCTCGGCGACAGCCCCAAAACATCACTGCTCTCGAGAAGATCTGCATGGAGGAATGGGCCAAAATACCAGCTACTGTGTGTGCAAACCTGGTAAAGACCTATAGTAAACGTTTGACCTCTGTTATTGCCAACAAAGGTTATGTTACAAAGTATTGAGTTGTATTTTTGTTATTGACCAAATACTTATTTTCCACCCTGATTTACGAATAAATTCTTTACAAATCCTACCATGTGGATTCATGGATTTTTTTTTTTTTTTTTTTTTTTTTTCACATTCTGTCTCTCACAGTTGAAGTGTACCTCTGGTGCAAATTACTGACCTCTGTCATCATTTTAGGTGGGGGAACTTGCACAATCGGTGGCTGACTAAATACTTTTTAGCCCCACTGTAGTTGTAGCTTTTTCTGTAAAGAAATGACTAAGAGCAGTATTGAGCTTTTTACTCTAACAGTTTGTTCAGAACAACCAGAAAGTGGAGTTTTATGTGGCAAGGTTACTTAGAAAGTCTAACAGGGGGAGATTCTTTCATAAACGGTTGATTTTTCTAACAACACTAGCAATCAGAAATTCAACTCAGTTCAGCTGATTTAAATTTATATAGCACAAGACAACAACAACCTCAAGTCACTATATATATAGCGAAAACCCCAATAATCTAATGACCGCCTGTGACCAAGCACTTGGCAACAGTAGGAAGAAGAAACTGCATTTTAACAGGAAGAAACCCTGCAGCAGAACCAGGCTCGGGGAGGGACTGCCATCTGCTGCAACTGGCTGGGGGCTGAATCAAGGAAGACAGGAAAAAAGACACACTGGGAAATTGGCTGCTAGCTTTCTCTCTATAGGCAGCTGGAGGAAAAAAAGAAACTATAGGATGTCCTAAGTTGTGCTAACGTGTTGGGGTGGCTGTAGCTCAGGAGATAGCGCAGTGAGCTACTGATGCAGGGGTGGGCAATTCCAGGCCCCGAGGGCCGGTGTCCTGCAGGTTTTAGATCTCACCTTGGGTCAACATATCTGAATCACATGATTAGTTCTTTACCAGGCCTCTGGAGAACTTCAGGACATGTTGAGGAGCTAATTTAGCCATTTAAATCAGCTGTGGTGGTTCAAGGACACATCTAAAACCTGCAGGGACACCGGCCCTCGAGGCCTGGAGTTGCCCACCCCTGCTGATGGAAGGTTAGTGGTTCGATCCCTGGCTCCTCCAGTCTGCAAGTATCCTTGGGCAGGATCCTAACTCCAAATTGCGCTCTGATGCGTCCATTGGAGTATGAATGGTAGTTAGGAAGCACTACGAAACATAGAACACAGTGATTGGGTGACTATGTCATGTTGTATAGAGTGCTTCGAGTACTCTGAGAGAGTAGAAAAGTGCTATATACAAATTAGTCAATTTACCATGTTGCTGTTACTTCAGGTTGAGGTTATACTCCGCTTTCTCTTGGGGGTTAGGGTCCAAAAACTCTAGCACGATTTGGTTTGAAAACAATATAACTCTTTTAAAGGAAGTGAATAGATTTCCCCAAACATCTAAATAATCTCTTAATGGTTATTATGAGGTACGCTACATAAGGTGGTAGTTTTATAACGTAGTGTAGTGTGCTAATGTACAAGCTAGTCAAACTCCACACTATCAGCATGTTAAAGCCACTGAGAAAAGAGAATATTAAAGGGTTTTCTAAAAAAAAAAGGGTTTTGCAGTCAAGCAGCAACCTTTCTTGTAAAAAAAATAGATCTTGGAATTGAAGGATTTCTTGTGGAAATCCTCACCCCCTTTTAAGTTATATTGATGCTATGCATACCCACTAAGCTAGCAAAAGTTGCACAGTAAACACACAGGATTTATAGTCTTTGTGCTAATCTAAGATAAGTGTTAGGGAGCTATATCTCCTGGCGAAGAGAAATTATATTCCTTTTAAATTCTTCATAAAATACACACAAAGAAAATTACAGCATTGTGCAGAGTATAAAAGGTATTATTGGTGGGGGGGGGGGGGGGGGGGGTAAGGTGAAAAGAGTTTGTGTGTTGGGCTAAAAGTTAGCTAATTTGCAGTCTGTGTGGTTTGTCTGTCACTGTCTAGACTGTGCCACCTCCATGTTTTCTCAGATGGGAGGCTGTGTTACGCCCTTTAGATACGCAAACAACACAGCAACGAAGTATTTGTCCATGGGAGGGGAGTGTGTGTAGTCTTTGTACAGTTTAAATGCACGTTGTATTTTATGCTCCTTGTGTGTGCACTTTACCTGTTTGTGATTTATTGAGATGGGAGCGAGTTCTCATTAGCTAAAATAATCAGGATTTATGAGTCTCTCTGCGCTGTAAGCGACAGGCCGGAGGCTGCTCCCCACACTGGCGCACACAGCCCGGCTAACCGAGTTTGCTCATCACTGTCTCGCTCCTCCATCGAGGCTCATTCAGTCAATCATTCATCAGTTACGCACACTTTAGAGTAATTTGTGCTTTTTTACTTTTTCTCTCTCTACACACATTCTTTGAGCATGTCTAAAGTGTTCCCGGCTTCCGCATGAGCAGTTTGTCTTCGCGCTAGTCTTCCCCTGATGTCCATGCTGACATCATTTGCCCGTCTGTGATGTTTGCAACTTTATTATCTTCTCCTGTATTTGTCTGTATCGTCTTCCACTGTTAGCTGTTACTCAAACCAGGTCATTGTGTGTGTGTTTGTGTGTGGAGGGTAGGTGTAGTATTTCTTTTTCTATAACGACCAATTTGAGATTTAGTCCAGGCACAACCAGTAGGCCAAAACGTGATTTCTCTCATCAGTTGGTGAGTGGTTGCTGGAGGCAGCTGTCACTCCTGTCGCTGACTATGAAACCTTCATTTACTCAGGCCTAAAGACATGTCATAGACACTGGGAACTGCAGGTTGCTGGAGAAAAGTGTATTCCACAACTGGTTGGCAAGTGGTTGATACCGTGCTCTACCAAAAACCTCCTTGCGATTGCATTGTTCGCTAGCAGGTTGCTGCGGTAGTTTACATGGCACATGCTGATTTGTCTGCAAAGATTTGCAAACTGCTCACCAAATGGTAGTGAAACTGAAAAATGTGACACAATTTTTAAAAACGAGCAGTAAGGCACAGCTTTCAATTTGAAGACAGGTGTTTGCAGACAAAGCAGCATCTTTCATGCAGACTATAGGTGACTGGGTTAATCTGCTAGCAACCAAAGCTTTTACAAGGAGATTTTTGGGTTGGCACACTTTATGTGTACAATTTCACCAGGTGATAGGCAGCAATCTCCAGCCAAGGTGAACGTGGAAGTTTGCCTAACCAAGTTTGCTAGCATTAGCTGCTAACTAAACACTCCCCCTTCTTTTCCAGTTATAGTGCTAAAAAAAACCTACCACAGCAGCGACTAAAACTCTTAGTTCCAACTTCAGTATTCTTCAGACTTTCAGAAACCAATGTGATGTCACAGTAACAACTTCCATCTTTTATATACAGTCTATTGGTACAGCTCTCGTATGATGGGACTTTTTGGAAAGTACTCTGTGTTTTAGTGCTTTTAGAGACAAAAAATTTCAAGGTCATGCTCGCATTTTACAGTTCAGGTTAAAGTCAGGTGTAGGTTAGGTGTGGGGTTAGACTTTTAGTTATGAAGCAATGCATTATGTTACCATGAGGCCAAAAAAATCGTGAACTACATGTGTGTGTCTAAGATCCCTGGAAACACCCTCTCGAATGTAAATGGCTAACAACCCCCCTCTGCATCTTTCAAGAAGGAAAAGCAGGAAGAGAAGGGAAATGAGACAGGCAGACGAATGACCACCAAACACAGTCGAGTGATAGACACGCATACAAATATACAGCAAGTCAACGGCGAGGGACTCAGAGACAGAGTGAAGGAGGAGGAGGGGATGGGATGGTGGGGATAAAAGCGTTCAGTAAAATGGGTCAGGCCTGTCTGCCATACCAGGCACATACACACAGTGTGCAACCCCGAGAGAGAGACCCAGACTGTACAACATGCTGCCGAGAGGAGAGACGGCAGGAGGGGAGGGAGAAGTAGAAGGATCACAGAAAAACAGACATGGAAACAGAGATGAGCTCAGATATGAAAGTTGCAGTTCACTCAAATCACACAAAAATATGTTCTTACGTGCCTTCCTATAGCGCTATAGGCTAAAGTGATTCTGTTTATCTGTTGTGCACGTTGAGATCTCTGAGATTTCCGTTTACACCAAGAACAACGTCTTCCCAGGAAAACAAAGTACTTCAATTCAGAAGTGGCACCCTCGCAGGACTCAGGTTAAGGACGTTAACACAGGAAAGCACTCAGTCATTTTGATGAGGCGAAGCAGGAGGTTTCAAATGACTGAAAGCTGATGAACTGCAGCTTTGCTGTATTCACTGTGCACTGGCTGTGTGATTTTTCAGCAAACTCTCAGTTTTCACCTTTTTGGCAGTTGTATAGTCGTGGGAAGCGGGGATGGTGGAGATGTCAGGTGACTGTGTGATACTGTACATCTGGGTATCAATCCAATACCAAGGGCAGGGCATTATTGCCGATACTAATATTGATATCAATACTTTTAACATATAAAGGCAGCTTATATAATGAGTTATAAGGTTAATTATTATCAGTTTGCAAATTCTGAACACATTTTAATGACCACTGTGATTTTTACTTTCTTGCAGATTTAAATTAGTTGGATTAATTTTGATGACAGGTATTCTTTCATGGGCAAAGGTACAAGAAGATGAAATCTGTTCTTACTAAAGCAGTGTACCTGCTTCTTTATCTGCTGGACAGTATTTTAAAAAAAGACAACCTTAGCTTTTAGCTTCAAGATCACACCACAGTTCTTTTTCATTCATGTGTTGTCATTAAATTTCCGAATGACGGGTCTGACGGGACGAGGAGGAAGTTGGTTTTGACCTGTGACTAAAAGAGCCTCGCGTTAGACTCTGACCCGCGATGCTGAATGAGGTTCTGCCGGCTGCTGTTCAGGCCGCGCCAGTCATTTTTTATGGTACGCTGCTCGCCTGATGAAAGGACGCGGGCGAGTTTGTTTGGTGGACTGGAACTGCATCAAAGAAAAGAGAGAGAAGAAAGGAAAACGAGCCAGGCTGTCACTGAAGTGAGAACTGCTCCGCGGCTGCTTGGCTTGAACAGATGAAAGGGTTAATATCATTTGACAACACTCAACAATGAGTAATGACTCCAAAGCCTCCCACTCCCCTCCATACCTTCACGCTGTTTCACTTTTTTTCTTTTTTCCTGATGCGTGGCTTTATTTGCCGTACTGCTTCTGCTACACTCTGCCTTGTTTGTCTCCATTGTATGCACAGCAGCGTGCTGCGTACCGTCTGTATGTGCCTAGGTAAACACGTTTTGTGAATATCAGTTAATCCATCACGGCCGTCACGCTGAAAAGTTTCTCTCCCGCAGGGCCCTGCGGTGCTGCGGTATCAGGTGGAAGAGTTCCACTTCCTGTCTTTGTGGGCAGGTTCCTGGCCGAGAGGGACAATCTCCCCACTGGCCCCTGGCGAATTGAGCATGCAGCCCTTGGGTGACACTACCTGTTCTGCCACGGCCCTGGATGGCGCCACTGTGGGGCTGGTGGAAGGGTGTGTGTGTGTGTGTGTTTGTTAAAATGGTGCAAAAAGGAAGTTGCAGTTTGTTTTCTGTGGCCTGAAATAGAACTCTTGCTAACATTATTTCATTATTTGCACTCCTGCTGGTGTAATAGCAGAAATTCAACAGTGGTGTTATATTTTGGTGTGAGGTGGCAATCACTTTGTCGTGGGGAAGGATTCATGTCAGTATCTCCCCCTCTCACACACACACACATTTGCACAGGCGAGCTGCACAGATTTTAAATTGAATCTCTCTTGTCCGCGCTGTGGGTGACCTTCCCATTCAGAGCTGAGGAATGTTCCAGAAAGCCAATACAGCCACCGTGATTTCATTCTCATGCAGCCAGCCGGTGACAAGCAGGGAGAGAGATCCAAGAGACAGGGGGGAGCAAGGAGCCTCATACTTTCTGACCTTGTATATGATTATAGAAGGTGGCCCAGAGGAGCTGGTCAATTCTGAACGGACTCTCGTGGGTTATTAGATATTATCCACGTGTTACATGGAAATTAATTAATTTATATTTAATCTGGGAAAAGAATACAACATCTTCTCTTTGTGTGTGGGTAAAAGTCTCTAAGAGCTTCCAAAGTAATGCGCTATTTTCACTTATGTGAACATGTTACTGTAATAATTTCATTTCGTGTGTGCGAGGAGATAAATGGTGGAGCATCCTACAGCTGGATGTTGCTGGTGTAATGCAAACCGCAGGTAGGACAGAAACAACAACATGCTAACACAAAGCTAGCCAAGAACCCGGAGTCATGTTAAAGCTGAGTGAATGGCGACCCCAGCTCAGCAGCCAGAGCCTGGATTTCAACAGGTACCCAAAAAAGGCAGTGATTAATTATTTATTTCATTGTATGTTTCATTGTATCAACAACTGTGAAAGTGTAACAGTGCATAACTGTGGATACAGCTTTCTAACTAAGTCAGCTCACACTAGCTGATAGCTGGACACTCAAAAATCTTTTATATACAGTTTATGTTTTTAAAATTAATGTCCATCTTTATCCAACTTCTACAAATATAACAGACAACAGACTTTCCACGCCTAACAGCAGAAGACATGTTTGCTTTCAGATGTGATTTAATAACACTTTGTTTCAATCACAGTATGCCTTTTAAGCATTCAAAATACAAAGAACAGAGACTGTGACACATGAGGCTACTGTGGTATTTTCACACCGACGTGGCCTTACAAAAACACATCAGAAGAACTCCCACCCTGGTGAGGAACAGCCTCCCCGCAGATGGCTTTCTCACCAGCAGCGCACTGAAACAAAAGTTCACTTCTACCACTGTGGGTGGAGTGAGGAGGATGAATGCATCAGCAGTGTAACAAAGCCTCAGAAGACCAAGATTACTGCATTGGAACAAGAAAGGGAGGTGGTAGTGAAGACGAACTGTTAGACTTTGATATCTGCATTTTTATCCAACGTCTGTAATCTTGTTTAGCTTTTTGCATCAAATTGCTAAATAGTGTAACGCTTAAATAGAAAGGCACAAATGAAAAAGGAGAATTAGGTAAGTAAAAATCAATTCAAGGTCAAATAAAAGAGAGAACAAAGTGAAAACTCCAAAGCAATAATCTCCCGTCAAACCAGCAGGCTAATGGGGCCCAAACTATTTCAGTCTTGACTAAACAAAAGAGAGACAGCGCTTTAATGAGTCTGCCACTCACCAAGAGACAACAGCCCCTTCACTCTGAAATCATTTCCGAGCTACATGCTTGATAGTTCAGCTGTGTGAGACTCACCTTGAACTCAGGCGATGTAATCACTGTTTATTGTCTCTGTCTCAATTCCTCAATTTATTCTGTTTCTGTGCTTTATGAAGCTTGAGTAACAATCATTGCTTCAGTCATATGACAACAAGGGAAGATGAATCATATTGGTGAAGAGACAAAAAAAAGAAAAAACTCTGCAGGTCATCATGAAATGTATGTTTCTCAAAGTTTTGTGATATCGTGACTTCGGGGCTGGTTTGTGAACTGCTTGGTGAGCTAATGGCTAATGTGTTAGCAAGTCAGGGTGTGTACAACATTGTATTGTTTTGTTCCATCAGGTTTTTGATCTATGATGTGTGTTTATAAGGCTAGGATTAAGCCCTTTACTATTACCTACGATTTAGACTTCTAGGGCCATTACACATTGACACAAAATTGTGATTTTTTTCAGATGCAGACTTGTCATGTAACGTATAGAAATACCAAAAATGTTGCCTTTTTGGTTCATTTTCGTCCTCAAAAAATGTGCTTCATTAATAGGTGAGTTCATAAAATATTTTTAATGCATGAAATATTCTCGCAGATTTTATGTGTTTGGCGTGCATGTCTTGTTAGGTATGCTAGCATCAAAGGGGCACATGGGTTTTAGCTTCTTTTGTCACGAAGTGCTACAGATTGGTAGATAATGAGGATTTTAGATCGTTCTTATCAAGCTGATGTAGCCTACATAGTGCAATGCAACCTATGTCAGTGCCACACTTTCAAAAGACTAAGATGATGATGGCAAAAATGCTTACTCTCTATGTGGTTATACACCACTTTGCATTTAATGATTAAACTCTGGCTTGCACGGTGTTTCTTATCTTATCTTATGCAGTCTTCCTCTCCATAGTCTAAACTGGTTGCGGCAGATGGCTGCCCCTCCCTGAGCTTGGTTCCACCGGCTGTTTCTTCCGGTTAAAAGGGAGTTTTTTCTTCCAACTGTTGCCAACAAGTGCTTGCTCATTCTTGAGGTTTTCTCTGTAATATAGTAGGAAAAAACCCTAAAGCCCTCCACAACATAACAGGCCTCGAGTCAGCTGTTTTTGGGATTTGGCTCTATCTTAATAAAATTACATTGAATTGAACTGAATGTAGAATATACCCGTGTTTTCCATGGAAAGTGCTATTAATTTAATAGAATTACAATCAGTAATATTTCTCTGTTAGGAATAAGGAAAAAAAGCATTACACCAGTTTTAATTTGTCCAGATAGAAATGTCAGGGTAATTTATGCGTAGAGAAGCAAATGTCAAAAAGAAAAGGAGGCACATGGAAAGAAAGGAAAAATGAGAATTAAAAATATGAAATAATGGCACTGCTCTGCATGGCTTGCCCCCCCCCTCCCGCTACCAAATAAATTCTGATGCTCTTTTCTGCCGATAAGAAGCGCCATGGGTGTAAGATCAATAAGTCTCAATTCTGCTAGTGAGCATGGCTTTACAGCATAAATCTATAGCACTGTTTTGAACTATTATTACAAATCCATTGCTCTTGTTTTTCCCTTTCCCTGCTAAAAGGGGTGGGAGTTTGTTGAAACAATGAGAGTAGATCAATGGCTATTGCAAACAAAGCACATCCCGTGGAGCCCCCAGCATAGGTCAAGCCCCAAAAAAACCAAAAAGAACTGCTGTATTATGATTAGTATGATTCAATAGTTCTTCCTCCGTTGGCTCCTCTGAGTAGTTTACACTCCGAGTGGCTTGAGGGGAAATGGAGGGATGTTTCTATCTATCTTTCAAGAGGTAATGAAGTCATCATCTCCCGGTAGATGTGTCCTGACCCCGTTGTGTCCTGATGGTGAGTCATCCGCCTGTCACTCTGGTCACAGACTGCACACACATAGGCAGATTTTTCTCAGCACATGCTCAAAGCCTCTCTCAACACCATGCTTCCACTTCCCTCCTCCCGTTCTGTCCTCGTCTGGTTTACAGCCCCATCATAACAAATCACCGATATTCGACATAACACCATTAACACAGATATACACACATCAGTAACATTAGGGGTGAATTAAGCGTATAGGAAGGTGATGTTGAACGTAAACGTCCAAACACAGAGGAGTTAATACTGCGCACATGTTGCCCTGACAATGGAAACATGACATGATTTGATCTCTGTGTAAACTTAGCTGACTTGAAGGAATTATGGTCATTTAGATGGCCACCCTAGATTAACACTGTACATGTGCACACTATCAGCATGCTGTACATGTAGATATGTGGTGTTGCACATTTTTGACACTAACATGGGGAATATGAACCAGAACCATGTTTCCTGGAGAAATCTTTATTTACTTAATGCCTGTTTCTCTGTGGAATGGGAAATGTATTACTCATGATAAAGCTTCATGATTTAAATCTCTTATATTAACTCATACATTTCTGTGCAAAAGTCTCGAGCCACCCCTCATTTGGGAAAGAGTTGCAGTGACTTGAAACGTGGACAAGCATCCTTGGAAATACTGGGGATACCAATACATGAATGATAGGGTTTCACTCTATTTTTCTATCCCAGTATGATTTTGCTGCATTGGGAGTATGCTTGGATCTCCAAACCCTGTAAGAGCATGTGTCATGTTTTACATACAAGTGTAGATACTCATTATTCTATATATCTTGTGACCTCCTGCTTACATACTGATAATGTTTTAAACCACATTTTTCACATTTCGATTCATTGCTCTAATAGATTTGTTACCATTAATTTTAAGGCTAGTTTTTGTGTAATTTGATACACCTCACCCCTTTCTTAAGAACAGCTTCTTGACAGCAACCCTTCAACTGAGCCCATTTCTGATGGTTTGGGGAACAGTGGATGGATCATCATAAGGACCTGATATGTTTCTCAGCTCCTGTGTCAGGTGTTTGCTGAATGTTTTTCCCATCACTTTTCAGGAAGTAACTTTCAAATCATGTTCATCTACTACAGATGCCAAGATATATATATATATATATAAAAAACACCCAGCACGCCCCTGCTGGTGGTTTATACTTCAAGCTTGGGTCCTCTACCAGAGGCCTGGGAGCTTGAGGGTCCTGCGCAGTATCTTAGCTGTTCCCAGGACTGCGCTCTTCTGGACAGAGATGTTTGTCTGTTTAAGCTTACGTTGGCTTTGGCAAATTCATTCGTGATTCTCTGGCAGACGTTTTGCCCAGTTCTTCTCTGCCAAGAAGCAAAAAGAATGAGTTAAACTTAATTGGAGTTAACCAATGATATTTTTTTTAACATTACATTAATTATGACATCTTAGTTGTAAATGAACATCTTTTAAAGGGAAATAGCAACTTAGACCATCATGGCCTCGAACAACACAAGATGGTCACAAGAGGAGGCATTTGGGACGGGGTAAGGTTGGTTTATGGCAGGGGTGTCCAACTCCAGGACTCAAGGGCCAGTGTCCTGCAGATTTTAGATATCATCCAGGGTCAACAAACCTGAATGACATGATTACTTCATCACCAGGCCCCTGGATAACTTCAAGACAAGTTGATTTAGCCATTTAAATCAGCCGTGTTGGATCAAGGACACATCTAAATCCTGCAGGACACCAGCCCTTGAGGCCTGGAGTTGGACACCCCTGGTTTAAGGGAAGCAGTATCAACACTAATACCCCTTTCCTGGTCTAAAACCATGAACATGTAAAAGAAAGGCAATACCAAGGTTTGTAAGTGCAGTTAATGACTTTCAAATACTTAATTAATCAAAAAAAAAAAAAAGAAAACAAAAAAACCCTCATTAGTCTAATGTGTTACTGAGTAAGGGGATACTGCCTAACTGCAGCTCTGACAGCATACAGAGAGCCACAGATGGGGACTCTGGGAGAGCCTGAGAAGCAGAGGACAGCTGAAGTCTCTGTTTGACAGCTGCCGCAGCTCTCAAATGCGCGGAATTAAATAGTTGACATAGTTTTGATGGAGCACTTTCACGCCCCTCCCATTCGCTCTCTTTCACAGAGCAAGCTGGCCGACAGAATATAAACACGTATTAGTCGTATGATCTCTCATCGACACTTAATGCCACAGCGCCGGGTGTTAACCCACCACAAGCCGTGCTAATGCACTGTGGTGAACGCAGTTTTAAGTGACGACGTTTAATGGTTACAGTCACTGAGACATGTCCGCATGAGTTACAGGATGTACAAAAACTACCAAAGAGTGCCGTGGTATCAGTTTAACTGCGTAGTCATGGAGACCGGAAGGAAGGGCTTCAAATGTTTTGTCCGCATATTTTCCACAGACCTGTGAGGCTTGATTTAGTCATGGCTCAGGAGGTTAAGTTCCTCTGTAATCACATGACACAGTATGATGGGTTTATGAACACGTATCTATTCAGCTGGGATCAACAGGTTTATTAGTGTGACGGGGCAGAGGGCGGCAGCGGTAAGGTGTCAAGCTCATCCAGCCAGCGTACAGTGTGAGTGTGTGTTAGTATGTTGAAGCGCCTGGGGTGCCTCAACCTTGTCAAGTCATGATGGAATCTGTAATTGATAGACCCCAATAGTTGCCGCTTCAATTTTCTTTTGCAGTAAAAACCAATAGTGAATTTCTTTTTTTTTCTGTCCTCATATCTGAAAGTACAGATTTCGTTTTTTGGCTGATACTCTTTGCTCGCCCACCCTCTTTCTATTTCTCTCTCAGTCTGTAGCTCACTCTCTCTCCCTCGTCTTCGTTGACCTTGCTGAATTCCCTCCTCCCCTGATTCCGTCTCTTCCCTAATCTGGCAGCTTCTCTCTCTATTGATCGTCTCTCTCATTCGATTTCTTTCTCCCATTGTGCCACATCTGATCTAACTTCATCTGCTGACAGGTTTCCATTGCTGTATTTACACAGTTAACAATTCTTGTCTTTTCTCATTACACAGCTTTATTTCCATTGTTCCAGCCCCCATCCCCAACATGTATATTCCTCCTGTTGTCATGATCACCAAGTCTTTGGTGCTAATTGGATGATTTCGTGATGGGAAATAGCCAACCATGCTGCTTTGATCCCAATTTGTTTTTATGAACTTTTGCTGAACGGTAGGAGGAAAACACTGATTATGTTCCCTCCAGGGTCCGTAGATGTTTTGAAATGTTCTCTGCTTCATAATTGATTTCCTTTCTTTGTCCTACTTTGTGTGTGCTCATGCTTGCGCTGCAGAAACGTCCATCTTAGGACGTCTGGTGGTGAGCCAAACACTTGGGTCCCATAAAAAGTTTCACCAATGCTTGGATATCATTCATGTAGTTTCAGTGGCAGCTTTGTGAACAAAAGATAAGCATTAGAAATCTTTAATAAACCACTGCTCTCCGTCCCTCCTGATCTTTAGCTATTTGTAGCATCTCGCTCAGCTAGAGTACGATCCATTCAGAGATATTATCTACCCACTTCTTCTGTCTCAAATTACATTGTTTTGCAGGAAAATCTTGGCAAGACCAGATGAGCAGGTGATGTTGTGATGGTGCGAAACCATAGGGATGTGCGACATCATACCATACCACGTTCCTCACCAGGTCCAACAGTGACATAAGCCCAAACATGTCCAAGAGCTCGAGCCTTGTCAGCCTCCAACAAGAAGCTCGGATCATCTTCAAAGCACAATACTTTGTAAAATATATAGGAAAACTGTTCCCACTACAGGTAGAAACAACAAACTTGAGGCCAGGCTACGAAGCCATGCAAAAGGAGTACGGCGCTAGCAGCTGATGACCTGTAAGCTAAAAGTAAACAAATGAGCCGACTGAGCATTGCTGGAAAACTTGCTGATACAGTTACATGGCAGTAAAGCAGCTCATTAGAAAAACTCCACCAAAGATAGAACATTCCAGGTAGAAAATGTCATTTTCAGCTTTATTGTGTGCCTCCTGATGAACTACAAGGTTAAATGACTCATGTTATTGTTAATCTAAAGTTTTAAGCAGTTATAGTATACCTTAACTTAAAATGTCCAGGAAAACACTACCTAGGCCACTTCTGTGCTTACATTTCTTTGTAATGCTATGTCGTTAGACTGCTGCTGCTAGCTTCTCGTGGTAGTAGAGTCATAAAAAATGTCTTTCACTATCAGTGAAGATATCGTTAGATTTGACATTTTTATGGTGAGCTTTTGATCTGCAGCAGCTGCTTTCAGTCCCAAATTCTCTTCTTCTCTGCCATCTTTAGCTTTGGGTTGGCTACATAATGAAACAATATCTGTTAGCATTATCTGTTTAGCTAACCAACTAGCAGGTGCAATCCTTTAACCTGCGTACATTACATTACTGCTTACATCATTACTTTTGAGCAATATCAAACAAATGCTACCTGGTTTCATTATTGCAACATAACCACAGCAGACCCGATGCGGTTTTTATGCTTTTCAGTATCTTTATTAACACTCCGGTTGCTGCTACAAACGCACGGCTGCAGCTTTCCAGCTCGCAACTGAACATACACACAAACAGCAACAATAACCCAGGAGTTAGCCCACACTTTAAGCTGGCGAGGTGTGATTCCGGATGCCGCCCGGGTGCGTTCACCTCCCCTGGAGCGGCACCACAGACCACGCCCTGCCACAATTATCTTTAAGAACTGGCAGACATTTCTCATGCTTCCAAACTGGGAAACCCATACTAGAATATTCATAGCCCATTTTATTGATGGCTATGAATAAGTAAATGATAACACTCATAGATAGTTTTCAAATCTAATGTGCTGATTTTATTGTTTTAAATGTAATTCACATCATCATTTTTTAATACTATTTTATTATTGTTTTTGCTATTTGTGCTAATTTTATTATTTTAAATGTCATTTTAATAACCATTTTTTATATATATATTTTACTTATCTTATATTATTATTATTATTTTATTATTATATTATTTTCTTATTTTTTAACATGTTCAATGTATCATTTTTGGCATGTCAAGTGTACAGCACTTTGTGTTCAGCTGGTGGCTGATCTGAAAGTGCTATATAAATAAATTGCTTGCTTTCTTGCTCAAATGTTTCCATGTTTGGCAGTTTTATTCAGCGTTTTAATACAGTCCATGTGTTAAAAACAAATGTTAAAAAGAGTAGCTAAGCAGTCAGTGGATTGCACAGTACACACACATGGGAAACATACTGCTCCTGATGTCCTAAAAGAAAAAAACCAAAAATCAATAAAAGCTTCAGCAGGTTAAATGTGTGAGCGAAAGGAGGTATCTACATGTACCTGGGTGCTGAGCTCTAAAGACATGGATTGTTGAATTCCTCACACCAGTGTTGGTGAATAGTCGTGCCTGTGAAATCTAATTATCTGTGCTTGGGTACGTTTTTATCTCACAGACCACTTTTGACACAAATATAATTCCAGAATTATCCACTTTTGCCCAGCTGACTGCTCATGTAGTCGTGGGTAAAACTGTTACATGTGGTTAACCTGGCTGACTTTTTTTTACTTGTCTTCCAGGTGGAAATAATTCAGTTTAACTGAAAAGTATTTATATATTAATTAGCTGGTTAATACAGGGTAAATATGTAGTAATATGGCAATAGTAATCCTGCAGTACTACAATAGCCCCACATTCAGCTACTAGTTACATGGGTCGAGTCTAGATGGGTAAATAGTACTAATGAAAAAAAATTCCTGATTTTTGTTTTGGGTTGAACTCCCCCTTTAACAGCTGACTACATTTGTGTCAGAACGGCCGATATTCCATCAAACGGCACGTCTCTTCGAGTTCGTGAGTGTGCTTGTTCGACAGCTATAATGTTGACTGAGTTGTTCACTTTGATGCACCCGTGCTGATCTCGGGAGAAATGCTTACAGAAAGTTGGAGGGAGTAATTATAAGTTTGCCCTCCTCTCCATAAGAAAGTTGCAGGTCTAGTTGGTCCAGTCATCTCTGATGGAGAGATAAAAGAGGAGGAGGAGAAGGAGGAGGGCTTGATCTCAGCATACATGAGAAATAGATGACTAACCAAATAGGAGGGCCCAGCCAGCCATGACCACAATCAATGAGCTTTTTCTAAGTGTCTTCGATTTAGACTCACACTCCTCTCTCCAAGGCAATCTCATTCTCCATCTTTCTTTCTATCTCTCTCTTTAAATATATCTATATATCTATATATATATATATATGGCCATATACTTCACTCATTTTCACCAACTTTTCCATTCTGTATCCTTACCTTCTTCCCTTTTCCTCCCCTACATGATATGACTTTATTTCAGTCTCTTTGTCTCTCTTCTTATCTTTTTTCTTTCTTTCCATTTCCCTTTATCATCTTTTTTCTCTTTATTTCCCCCTCTTCATGTCGTGATCTTCCCCTCCTCTCAACTCTCCTCTTCTGCCTTCATTCATCCATCTTCTCCTTCTTTGTACTTCACTTTTCCTGTGTTGTGCTCTGCAAATGCCCCCCTCCCCCCGTACCGAGTTGGTATTGATTGAGCCTTCACAGCTTCATTAGGATTCTCCCATTCACCTTGTTGGATGCAGCCCTGGGGCAGTGATCCAGCAGGGCTCTTGAGAGCGAGGCGCGCTCAGGTTACATGTCAGCTCTTCCCATATTTCACTTTTAGCCGACTTACTTTGCCTTATCTGCTCATTCCAGGCTGCTGGAAGTGTGCTTCAAGGGTGTTCCCGCCTCACACCTCTGACTTGCCCCATCCTGGGGTTTACTGTCATGAAGATGTGTCACAGGTAAAATGGACGTGAAGACTCAATTAAGGAGTGTGTGTCGGGGGGATAATTTGCATTCATCAGAGCTCAACTTCGGAGCCTTTTTTTAGCACTTGTCTGTTCTTCTTCAGAACTTCATGTGTTCACAGCGTTCTTTGATGTCAACAATATTTTTTGTGATAAAAGGTGGATAAAATGATGACATGAGGTTATTGAGAGCAGCATTTAAGGACTGTTCACCTTTTGTAACTGCGCAATTCAGGCTCATGAGCCCACCTGAAATCACATGACTAAAATTTCAGACACAAAATGATGTCTAAACCACGATAATGAAGGCGGAAAGCCACAACATGCTATTACATTTTTCTTATCACACCATCCCATTAATTTCATTTATAATTAATGAAAGAACAGACCTGAGATCATCAAAATTACTGTCTGATTACGGAAAAAGTCAAGAAAAGCTGTGGTGTAGTCAGAGGACATGCAGAGACATGGTGTGACAGGTGAGATAGAGGGAGATGAGCCAATGTGGCGAGCCCTAAAAGAAGCAGCCAAAAAAGTAGAAGTTAATTACATACACTTAATGACAGGGTGAAAATAAAAAAACATATATATAACATTTTAATGTAAATATCACAAAATACTTTGCAACCTACATCCTAAAATCATAAAGGCGCAAAGTTTCCCAAAAGCAAGCTTAAAAAGAGAAGTTCTGTTTAAAGACCACAGAGTCCATAGAGCCAGCAGGTCCTGGTCACATGACCTTAGGATCCTGCTGGAGATGTATGGATGTAAAAGTTCACAGATGTACATGCAGGGCTCTAAAAGTCAGAATCAGAATGCTAAAATGCACCATAAAAAACATCAGCGTGACATGTGAAAGAGAGTGTTAGGGGTCATGTGGCAGCGCTCTGAGGCTCCAAGTGAACACCAATAATCTGAATGCCATGGAAGCTGCTAAGTTGTGCACCAGATACACTTGCTGACACACTTGCAAAAGGAACTTGAAGGGGACTGAGCCATCAGCCTTTTGCTTGCAAAGCAAATATGTTTGCCATTACACTATTGGAGGAGCTCTAGTGAAATAAAAGCATGGATAGAAATCTTCAATTAATAAACATAAACATGAACTGTATTCCCTGATGGAACATTAATTGTTTTTTTTATGTATTTCAAAGCGGAGTCTAATGATCTTTCTACATCAGTCAATGTTATTCTGTAATGTCTACTTAAGGAAATCCTACCTATTACCTGCCCACCTGCTTTTGCAGTGTTCTTTTAAAATAACATTCAAATAGATCAAATATGCGTTTTTTCCGTTTTGACCTAATTTATGTATAATCTCAGGAATTAAGAAAGACTAACTCCCAGCTTTTGATTTTTGGAATCCCCTCCAGAAGGGATGTTGGATCTCAAGCGGTTATATCCAGATATAATAAAAGATTTGCAACATTTTTCTTTCTGAAACACCTGTGCAAGCCTAATTGAAATACTCTGAACACTGCTATCATATTTCTTGCTGCGTTAATGTAAAAAAAGAAAATCATAACATATGAAAATTATGAAATATTTGGTAATTAGTCATGCTGCATAAACACATAAATGAATCATTTAATTTTACTTTAAATGCCTGTGATAATATATATGCAGTAGGTATGAGGTGATCTCCTGTTCGGGGTCATCTTCTCAGCCGTGGTCTCGTTGCTTTCAGCACAGCTGGTATTTTTAGGGAGCTTAGGCAACAGATCTGAGATGAATAAACCAAACCACAATTTGGCCAGATGTGGCATACCATCACATAAACACATAAACAGGGTCATCACTTCCAGACCTGGCCCACATCTGGTTGACATACACCCTCCCATGACACCAGTCAGTCAGAAGTGCCAGCTTGATGCCCGATCTGGGCCAGACCTGTTTTCTATGGGCCTGGGCCACATAAACCAAACCACAATCGGACCAGATGTGGCATGCCATCACATAAACAATGTCACCATTGCCAGACCTGGCCCATATCTGGATGACATACCACTTAGTATGCCAGAAATCCGGCGTCGACCTGTCTGCTATGTGGGTACACGTTGAACCATCCTTGGGCAAATTACTGAACTCCTGATGCACTCCTGTGTGAATGTGTGTGACAGTTACAAAGAGCTCAAAGGCATACGATAAAAAGCCACTGCATGAATGTGCGTGTGAAAGGGTGAATAAGGCTTTCAGTAAAAAAAAAAGTTTGAAGTGCTTACAAAAGCTCAATAGACCTACGATTCCTGTCCATTTACCACTCGCGATGTGCAATTTTATCAAAGATCTGACACGTTTGCTGTAATCAACTTCACTTTTTGGAAGCATCATGACTGATGGTGAGAGCTGAGTAGGTACAATCAAGCAGTCCACAGTTTCCCAAGGAGTAGTTTAAGCAATATTGACAGGGTTAGACTTTGTTTAATGCTTTGTGAAAACAACTTACAGCATCACCATTTTGACACACTGGATGAGATCCCATCACAGAGGCACAAATAAAAGACGATGTAACTGGACTTTAAATAGCAGATGTTCTAAAAATGATCCACAAGTGCATGTGGAGGTCACTCTTAGTGAAAAATAATAATAACAGATTGCATTTATAAAGCACTGTTTGAGACTTTACAATTCCACTATTCATTTACTCTCACACACTGGTGGAGGCAAGCCACAGCTGCCCTGGGGCAGACTGACAGAAGCGAGGCTGCCATATCACACCATCAGCCCCTCACCAGTAGGTGAAGAGTCTTGCCCAAGGACACAACAACCAAGACAGGCAGAGGTGGGGATCAAACCGGCAACCTTCCTGTTACAAGATGAGCTTCCCAACCACCTCAACCACGGTCACCCCAATCAGCTGAATCTGAGGTTAAGGGATTTCATCTTTTGAGCTCCCAAAACTTGTGCCCAAAAGCTACAAACCAAACCATGAGCCAAAACGTTATCCGCTAACCGAGAAGGTAAATAAAATTGATGGGATGTATCATTTGGTATGTCAGGATTCAGGCAGACCTGAGAATGGTGGCAAACACTGAGTGCTGTTCTTATTCAGAGTATATCTGACAGGGCTTGTGGGCACTCTTGTCAGCAAAGGTGAGCATTTACTCTGTTGCTCAAGGAGCTACGCCTCATGAATCAGAGTGGTTCGAGTGCTGGTGTAGAATAGGGCAGAACACGTCAGATCTCTGGTGTCTCAAACTCTTAACACACACAGCTTAATAAGAGCCACTGCTAAGATCTGCTTATTATTGCTTTTGAATGAATGAGTGCTCTGAATAAAAAAGAGGAAAAAATGTGAGTACATTTTAAAGGTCCATTTAACACAATTTAATAAAAAGTCAAGAGAGAGCCAAGAAAAAGACCCCTTTTGCCCAATATAGAAGCAGATTATCTGTCTTTACAGGAACTATCTCTGCTAAAGCTCACGTCTTATAAATGGAAACAATTTCCAATATGACATCTACATACTTATGGAGCACTTACAGCAGGGAGGGTAAGAACACTCAGCCTGTCTTAACACTAAATCCAAATATAACTCTGTTGCTGCTGTTTTGGTGGGTCGTCCCCCCACCACCCACCCCGCCTCTTTGTTTTTCGATATTGAGCTTTTACACCCTTTCAGCTGATGTCTCAAGCAGACGATTCGTCACGCCTTTGCCTAAATATGTCAGAGTGCGGCGGAGAGACAAAAAGCAGAAGCAGGAGATGGAAAGTCTGTCATGTGGGAGTCAAACTGGGAGAAAACGGGGACACCCCTCCCTCCCTGCAAGACACATGCCGATAACCCATGCATGCACGCCTCCCGTCCTATCAGATGTGTGTAAACACAACCGCATTAGGACATTCATTCACAGACAGTGGCCTTGGTAATGTGATAATGACATGGCATTTTCCCACAAAAGAAACATCACCGCTCTGCTTTGCACTTACTTTTCCCAACATTGCTTCATTTAAGCGGCTGGGCTGTGATGTTATGCAGACCCTGTATTTGAGATGTGTGTTTGATATGTGCAACTGTATGTTTTCACTGGGCAGCTGCCGTCTGCCTTCATGCGCAGAGTAGACTGCTGGATGATATATTGTGGCGCTGTTAATGTAGAAATCGTTTTTTTGGGCTCTGGTTTGAACCCATATACACCGCCGAGTAAGGAGAGAGAATAGTGCGGTTTGTTAACACTGTACACAAGGCGCGTGGTATTTCAGATGAATTGATTTCACTGTTCATATTTCATTAATTCATTAAAAAATGTAACTATCAGGTTAAGAGTCCAGTTGGTGGACTCTTAATGTGCTGACATAATCATTTTTATAGGATTCAAATGTGATTAAAGTGAAACAGGGCTCCTCTAACTCTCTTACAGGAAATATTCCCACATGTCTGCAGGAGGCCAGGCCTAACTGAGACAGCGATTAGCCAGGAGAGGGGCAAATGAATTCAAAAACTCTTTGACTCCAGTCAAGTCATAAAACGTTTACAATGTCATTAAAGGTCGAGTATGTCAAATCCCACCACTAGATGTCAGTAGATTGCAGTCAACTGAGTTCTGTTTTCTTACACTTCCCAATTCAAGTGCATAAGCCTAGCTACATGGATGCTATAGGAGAAAAAACTCTAGTTGCTGTTATGCTGTAGTGAGAGTAGGCTGTCAGTCCATCGTTTACCCCAGCTGTCAGTATGTGTCCACATCTATTTACTCTGGAGGACAGTGTAAAACTGTGAATGGAGTCTGATATGAGTCGATTAGTCAGCGAAGCTCACTTCTGTCTGATGACAGTGATGCTGAGGTGAGTTGTTGAGGACATCCTGAACTTTTCTGTCAGTACGAGCAGCTGTTTTTGGCGCTGTTAGCCAGCATTAGTGAAACTTACTCTGAAGTACATCTAACATTGTTGGATGTACTTCAGTACATGTACATCTGTCTAATCTGCTGTAACTGTGAAAGTATTGGGACTAAATACAGATGTTTATGCACGTTTTCATGTGTTAGAGCACTGACTTTAGTTCAGCAGATGAGGTTGGCAGTGAGGAGAATGCCTAAGAGTTATTTTCCGCCTTTTGCGTACCAAGTGTTACAGTCGATAGTCTCTCTCTTGCCAATAAAATAAAACACAATTAGGAAAGATGGCCATGTCCATGGCAGTCACTGTATTCAAGATGATGAGGCAATGGCAACATGGTGATTTCCACAAAGCGGCACCTGCTCCTGTGTATATTTAATGGATAAATTCTAAGTTTGAGGGAAGGCAGCAAGTGCAAAAAGTTAAAAAACAAAACAAAAAACAAACTGATTGTTCCTTTAAGTAAACATTAGCTATTTTATTAACCAACAATAGCAATTCCTGCAAGAATAGTGGAGATCTGAAGTTCTGATGTGGAGTAAGGATTTTACTAAACTGAAACTATGGCAGCAACTTTAAATTAAATCCAGTGAAAGCTTTATACAAAGAGGAATTCAGACTCTGAACGTGCAGGAGCACAATGGTTAGCTAGTAGACAAAATCTCTTTTTCTCAGAGATTCAATGAGCCATCGAGCATTTATCAACTTAAAAACTTCATGTCAGAAAGACTCGGAGAGACTTAGCAGCTTAAACATCCACAGACTGTTATTTTAGAAGACTTAACAACATTCTTCTAACAAGAACTTTCCTCTTCAAGTAGAGTGAGTGAAATGTGCACATCTCCTTCTCTGTGTGTTGTTTTAATATTGACAGAACTGTTCATATGCCTGTGTGCATTTCTATAGGTTAAATTCTACATTGAGTCTTGCTTGGCTGTGTTTAGCTGCTTGAGCACCAGGGGCAGACCCAGATAGGCCAGAAAGGCAAGAAATAGACAGTTTTAAATAACAAAAAAATGTTGGACACTATTTTTATATTTTCAGAAGCCAAGTAGTCATAGATAAATTTGTCGATTACTGCTGCTTTGTCCTGATTTTGTTGTAAAATATATACTTCTCTTTTAATTTTGATGATAACACGGCATGTGCAAGTCTTGCATGTGCATGACACAGTTATGTGTAAAATTATATCACTGACCTCAGCAGCGTTATTGTCTTACTTGACCTGTTTGGTTGTGTTTTTAAAAGAAAAATTCAGCTCACTTGCCACCTGTCGCCTCCAAAAAACAAACAATGCAACTTAGAGAGGATCAGATCAGAAAAAAAGCCTATGGTTTTCTTTTAGGGCTTAGGTTTTCTCATGTAGTTTCTACTCTTGGTCATATAGGAATTGGAGTTCAATTTATTGTAATTATATAGACATATAAGGCTCAAGGCACCTTATATTATAAGGTAGAAGGTAAAGACCTTACAATAATACAGAGAAAACTCCAACAATTAGATGAGCAAGTGCTTGGCGACAGTGGGAATTAAAAACTTCCCTTAACAGGAAGAAACCTCCAGTAGGACCAGACAGCCATCTGCTGTGACCGGTTTCAGATGAGCAACAGTCCAGGAATGACTCATCTATATATTCTCTTTTTCTGGTTTACATTTTCTTTTCTTTTAATGTTTTGTTTTTTTAAAAAATATTTTTCTCCCTGCAAAGATCCTTGTTAGTAGAATAGATGTGCAACAGCAGTAAAACACAATGCCCATGCTAATGAAGACAACATGTAAACGTTGTGCAACAATTTTGGGAAAAAAATAAAAGTATAGAATGCATCAAATAAATGGTTGAAGCATCTAAAATGAAAACAAAAAACAGGTCACTTGGTCACAGTTCAGCTCAGGTGCATACAGATAGACGTGTGTACTTTAGTAACAGACACATTATAACTCACACACCCTGGTTATATATATGGTTATGTTAGTGTAAGTATCCATGAAACATTTCACAACAATTTAAAAACACAGTTATTCTCCCAAAAGTAGAATGAAAAAAAGTGATTTGTTCATTTTTAAGAATACAGCATTTATCACCTTTTCAGTCTGCATACACAGCTACATGCCCTCGAGCCTATATCACTCAACCCCCTTGTGTGTCTACGTGTTCCCTGACATATATGCGCTCTTGTGAAGTGCTGTTTAGTGTTAAGTACCTTTCTGTGCCGCCCTCCGCCCTTCCCTTCTCCATCGCCGTGGGGAATGATGTAGGGGAGTTCGGGAGGGCTGCCGCAGTTCTCCCGCAGACACTGTGTTTATTTAGCCTGACATTCCTCCACTGCTCTCTGAACGGGAGAGCCGGCTACTCTGCCTAGTCTCATCCTAACTCACGTCCACCCCGTCAGAACCAATGACTTTTGAAGTGAGTGTGTATGTGTGTGAGCAGATGGCAGAACATAGACAATATTCCAGCACATATGACTATCTCCTCTGTGTCATGGTTACCAGATCTTGAGCGTACATTATGGTCTTTATGCTGCTGTGTGATGAGCAGGAAGCCATTACGCTTGACGACGGATGGTTTATATGTCGGGCTCCTCGCCTCACAATGAGCTTCACGCTAAAAGAAGAACCAAAGCAGCGGTCAGGCTGGTCTGTCCTGTGTCACCGCAGTGGGAGTTTATTTATCCTTCAAGTCTCATTAAGCCACTGACTTTGCCCTGTGCGCATTTTGGATCATCGAGTAGCCACAGTCCACGGGGGCCTCTAATGAGTCAGTGGAGTTTTCTGTCGATGCCTTTCACGTGGACGTCTTTATTTGCCCCTGTTCAGGGTTTCTTCTAATTGATATTGAGTGCCGACTCACAGTTCAGTTAGCGTGTGTTGAACTGCTTGTCGCTCAAAATTAGCAGATTTTTACAAGGCAGCCCGGGCGCCGATGTGTGCGCCCAAACCCGTCCTTATTATGCGGTCAGCGACACAATTTACAATTCACTTTCTTCACTTCGACTTTTGGCTGCACGGGTGCATTTCTGCTGTACCCTTTTTGGGTGAACTTTCTGTGTTTTATTCCTTCTGGAAAGCTCAGTAACATATTTCACTCCGAGTTTGGGTTCAGAGTCAGAGTATTGGCTTGCTCATTAGAAAAACTCACCCACTCTGTGTTCGTGTTTCTTTATTGCTGTTACTATGTGTGAAAATGTGATTTAAATCTGTCATGCGCCATAGGTTTGTGTCATTGCCGCGGCGTGCGTGTGTTTCGTTTTTCTCCACGACCAGTTGCTTCTGGCCTGTCTCACTCGTTACCCTGTCATAACAAGCACTTTGCCGCCGTATTTCACCTTACATGCATACAGCCAACACACACACTTACACACATTCTGACTTTTCCTCACCTCATTAAGCTGCAGAAGAGAAGAGGCAGAAATAAGGGAGCAAGAGGGCCGTAGAAATGGACAAGAACGAGAAAGCGCGAGGCCTTGAAAGCCCGTGTTTTATGTTTAATGCTTTTTTAGGTCATCCTCTAGTGCCGCAACCTGTTAAGTCATCCTCTGTTTTGAAGAACTCTTAAATCCAAAGTGCCAGGTCGGATCTGTCAGGAGGGGCCCGGGCATGAGAGATAGTGGATGTAGGTGTGTGTACGTCAGACAAAGTTTGTGTGTTCACTAAAAACTCCCACTCTGCCTTTCACATATACAGGCACGCATGGATGAATGCACAAGACACACATATACTATATCATCCCTTCCACCTCTGAACCTCCAGAGACACACACAGACACACACACACACACTACTTCTCTGAAAAAGCCAAAGGCCCGCTGTGATTTTACAGGGAATGCCTTTCAGCCTGGTAACTCAGTCTGACTCAGACTCTTTACAACAACCGTGCAATTCCGTCATGCGTGGCCCGGGACACACGAGCAGCCGCTGGATGAGAAGCTTTGGCAGCTGTCCTCCCCTAGCCCTGGACGCTCACAGTGGGACTTGACTGCGGGGAATGTGATAGCAACCTTGTCTTAGCGCACTAATGCAGCCTCCGCAAACACAGGATGGATAGCCTGTCCGCAATGGCTGCCGTTCAGACTGGAGAGCGCTGCTAAACGCATATCCTGCAAGGCTTCTTATGTGTTGCACTGTTCCTGTTGCTAAGTTATGGTGTGGTTGTTGAGCATGGTCCCCAGACATGGAGACGAATAGATTTCACTTGTTTTTTAAGGATATGCAATACAGTCTGGCCTCAAGGTCGGCCACATGGCTTTTTCCCTTTGGGTCTGTTTTACTGATTGGGGGAAAGTTAAATACTACCAAGTATTCCCCAGGTTAGGTTAGATGTACACATTTTAAAGGTTAAGTTCCTTTTGAGGCTGGGCTTTGCTATGAAAGCTAGCCAGGAGTCTCCTGCGGCTAAAAAAAACAATCAATGAAATAAGTCATAACCACTCATGACAATTATCAAGACCTGCAAGAAATACAATATTCTTCTAGATTTTGTGGATTTAATGGACATGTAGTGTTTTTTAAATCAGTAATTCAGGTCTTTTAGATATATGGAGACAGCATTTCTTGTAGCTTGTGAGGCTGCTGACATTTGCTAATTGGTCCTAAAGGTACATTTGAGGGTAACAGAGATGTCATTAGTCATTAATAGGGAGGTTTTGGAGTCATTTTTCATAATACAAGTACTGGACAGTTGACCTGATGATAGTAAAACATTAAAAGTTCATTACAGTACATTCATACACAAGTTCACCAGTGATATTTATTGGATCCCAGTCTGATAATGGGCCAATTATGAAATTCTGTGATGTTGTATGTTTAGTATGTCACGCTGCAGCAGTGTGTTGGCAGAACCATACATTCTGATAGAAGGAGAGCTAACAGCTCATCAGGCTAACATCAGTTAAATGCAGTTTATAAGCAAACAGCGGTCAAGGAAGCTGATAATACCTGAAAACCCAATAATGGCATTTTTTTCTGTCTCACCTTGTGGTGCTCCTGTCTTGTTCTCCTTATATATATTCTGTGGCTTTTATGGTGAAACAGAAATAACTTTATAAACAGTCCTTAAAAAAACAAGTAGACCTTCTCCCATGAAATCAAATTTTCTGTTTAGGAATGTAAAATAAATAAATAAAATTATATGCTGTAATCATAAAGGCCATAAAGGGATGGACATAGTCTGCAACAAGGCTGTGGTAGACTATGACCCAAATGCAAAGCAGGCTGGATCCATGCTTTCATGCTTTCTTTGCCAAATTCTGACTCTTCCATCTGAATGTTGCAGCAGAAATTGAGACTTATCAGAAACTGACCCTCATCAGTAGGGATGGGAGCTTCTGTTCTCCCGTTTTGGTAAGCCTGTGTGAATTATAGCCTCTGTATGACAGAAGTAAGACCTGGTGTAGACTTTAGCTGTTGTTGTCCATTAATCTGACGTTTCAATATGTTGTACATTCAGAGATGCTCTTCTGGATACATTGATATTCAGAAGAGGTACCCTAAAGAGTTCTAGTTTCTTTTGCCTTTCATTTAGCTTAATGCAGGTACTTACTATTTTTTCAACCATTCTCTATAAATCAAGGGGATGGCAGTGTGGGAAAATCCAGGTAGATCAGCAGTTTCAGACTCAGCAGGTGTCAGGCATTACTCAGACCTGGCAACAATAACCATGCCAATTCAGCAGGTTGCCTTGATCATGCCTAAATCCACTAAATTGCTGCTATCTGATTGGCTAATTAGATATTTGCATTAATGAACATTTGGACAGGTGTGCCAATGAAGTTATGTGTAAATAATGTGTCTTATTTTTATAGTATTTTAATCAGGATCAAACTGAGAAACATGTCTGCAGAGCTATGCTAACAGCATAGAAAACTGAGACTATTTTACTACATACTTCATTTGTACTACTAAATAGAATAGACTGAGTTTAAATAGACTGAATTCAAAGCTCATTAAATAAAAACCGGCACTATGGCAGCTTTCCTCTTGTCAGGCATCTGGTTGTGCCATTGTCACTGGCTGTCAGGGGGCTGGGGTCGCCGTAGCCCTGGGGCTCGGATGCCAGTTCGAATGTGTTACCTGTTTTGCCCCTGGGTTGCTCTGGTTTGACAGGTTCCTGTGTGCAAACTACATATTTTCCCTATCCTGCCGACAGCGAGATAGATCAATCAAGCTCAACCAGAGTTTGGTCTTGGCAGCCACAGTGACAGACATCTCATCCTTTATCACTGTCGGAGTACCTGTGATGGATGAAGAACTAAATTGCTGCTATTGGATGAACTGTTGAATCATTAGGAGTGCATTCATAAGATTCAGTGGTGCATGAAGAAAAAAACCTAGAAACAATTCTAGAAATATGACAGAAACAGATGATAAAAAAGAGAACAGGTCAAATAAGAACTGAAAGACGGCACAGAAACACTTCGACCACCTCTATTGCTCAACAAAAATTCCACCTTCATGCTATCCTTGACCCCCCCCCCCATTTCAAATTAAACTCTACATTCTCCTGTCTTGCTGTTCCCTCCTCAGGAATTCTCCGCTTCGTTCCAATCATAACTACAGGAAAGAGAGTTTTGAAATTTGGGGGGGGGGGGTTGGCGGCAGGAGGTGATGGATGGCTTTTCAGCGCCATGTTTGCACAGTGCATAGCTGTAGCTGCTGACGGGAGGGGAGGGGACCGTCCACCACAGATGAAAAGGGATACCCGCTGATTGCACAAATATCGCTGTTTATGTGTTAAACCAGTATACGAGGTATGTTGTGTGGACAACAGTCTTTGGTAAAAAAGAAATAAAATGAGTGTTGTGTGTTTTGTGTTTGACGTAGAGTTATTTGTCTCTTGGCTTTGGCCAAGTGATGGGTCTGCAGGGGTCTAATGTTTCTGCCAGATGTTTCTCCCTCTGTCCTCATAGATCTTTCTTTCTTTCTTTCTTTCTTTCTTTCTTTCTTTCTTTCTTTCTTTCTTTGTCAATTCAGTTGAATTCAGTGGCATTTTATTAGCTTACTGTAACTCTGCAGTCTCATCTGAACAAACTCAACACAAAGCCTGCAGGATGAAATATATCCATGGATCATATTAGTGTCAATCTGATACATTTTCATATCCATAAACAGTTTGTTCTCAAGCGATGGATGCAGTACTCCCCATCTCTATATGAACAATAGCAGTGTCATAAAATAATGCAACACCAGATATGGATTATATATAAACCTGAAGTCCAAATGCACTTTCCTAAAATGTCACTCAGAAAAACACATCACTTTGACCTCTTTCAGGGCTGCAACTAACAATTTACATTGACTTATTGATAAACAATGTAAGCTTCAGTCTCAGTTTTGTAATTTGTGGCCGCTCATCTTCAAGCAACAGAAGGAGTATTTGCCAGGTGCTGTGTTTTACTCCGTACAAAAAGATAAATACTGCATGTTGACACAACTACAGAAAATCTTGATTTTCCATGTTTCTCTTGAGAGAAGCATCAGCTTTGGTTTTGACAATCAGAGGGAGTAAAACTGGCTGCACTGCTTTTCGCAGTAACCGCGTATCTGCCGTAGCTCTGAAACAGAAATAAACTCTAAACGTCTAAAACAAGCTATGTAAATATCGGTTTAATCTTTCCTTTACATTTGTTGGCTACAGACTGGATTAATACATGGACCATACATCAAATGGATGGCTGTTGTTGTGAACGTGTTTGTATTATGAGATGTTGAATTACGTCTCTATAAACCCAGTTTGATGCTTATGTTTGATTTTATATTTATCCTTTGTTTTAATACCAGTTTAAAGTGTCACTCCATATCTTCTTATATATACAGTGCATACGTGTTTTAGTTTAAAAAAGCAATGCTTTTTATTAAAGTATTTCAATGATTTGAAATAAAATATATAAAGTTTTAGAGAAAACTCCAGTTGAAAAAAAAAGATTGACTTCTGGTTAAGTATCAAAAAAAGATAAGTTATGACATAGTGCTGGGTTACATCTACAGCTAAGTTTCTACTAAATTTTCTATATTTTACTAAGTTAACAAGATAACCACAAATCCTTAAAAAGTTTCATAAGCACTGAAGTAATTAATTTAAAAGTATGGCCTTAATTGATGAGGAATTGATGTCTTCACTTAACAGAACATCTTACTATTCGTCACTGATTGAAGAAAATAAGAACAACCCCAGGTTTCTCTTCAGCCAGGCTGACAAAAAGTCAGAGCTCTTTTGAGCCAACCATCCCTTTAACGCTAACTATTAATGACTTCATGAACTTCTTCACCTATAAAATTCTTATCATTCGAGAAAAAATTACCAATAATCGTCCCACAGATGTAATATTATCTACAGCTACTTTTAGTACCATTGATGTTAAGTTAGACTCTTTTTCTCCAATTGATCTTTCTGAGTTAACTTCAATAATTACTTCCTCCAAACCATCAACGTGTCTTTTAGACCCCATTCCTACAAAACTGCTCAAAGAAGTCCTGCCATTAATTAATTCTTCGATCTTAAATATGATCAACCTATCTCTAATGATCGGCTATGTACCACAGGCCTTCAAGCTGGCTGTAGTTAAACCTTTACTCAAAAAGCCATCTCTAGACCCAGCAGTCTTAGCTAATTATAGGCCAATCTCCAGCCTTCCTTTCATATCAAAAATCCTTGAAAGAGTAGTTGTCAAACAGCTAACAGATCATCTGCAGAGGAATGGCTTATTTGAAGAGTTTCAGTCAGGTTTCAGAGCTCATCACAGCACAGAAACAGCTTTAGTGAAGGTTACAAATGATCTTCTTATGGCCTCTGACAGTGGACTCATCTCTGTGCTTGTCCTGCTAGACCTCAGTGCAGCGTTCGATACTGTCGACCATAATATCCTATTAGAGCGATTAGACCATGCTGTAGGTATTACAGGTACCGCACTGCAGTGGTTTGTATCATATCTATCTAATAGACTCCAATTTGTGCATGTAAATGGAGAGTCCTCTTCCACACTGAGGTTAATTATGGAGTTCCACAGGGTTCAGTGCTAGGACCAATTCTGTTTACATTATACATGCTTCCCTTAGGCAGCATCATTAGAAGACATAGCATACATTTTCACTGCTATGCCGATGACACCCAGCTCTATCTGTCCTTGAAGCCAGATAACACACACCAATTAGTTAAACTGCAGGAATGTCTTAAAGACATAAAGACCTGGATGGCCGCTAACTTTCTGCTTCTTAATTCAGATAAAACTGAGGTTATTGTACTCTGCCCTGAAAATCTTAGAAATATGGTATCTAACCAGATTCTTACCCTGGATGGCATTACCTTGGCCTCCAGTAACGCTGTGAGGAACCTTGGAGTCATTTTTGACCAGGATATGTCCTTCAACGCACATATTAAACAAATATGTAAGACTGCTTTCTTCCATTTGCGCAACATCTCTAAAATTAGAAATATCCTGTCTCAGAGTGACGCTGAAAAACTAGTTCATGCATTCATTACTTCCAGGCTGGACTACTGCAATTCATTATTATCAGGATGTCCTAAAAACTCACTGAAAAGCCTTCAGTTAATCCAAAATGCTGCAGCAAGAGTCCTGACAGGGACTAGAAAGAGAGAGCATATTTCTCCTGTTTTGGCTTCCCTTCCTTGGCTTCCTGTTAAATCCAGAATTGAATTCAAAATCCTGCTCCTCACATACAAGGTCTTAAATAATCAGGCCCCATCTTATCTTAATTACCTTGTAGTACCATATCACCCTATTAGAGCACTTCGCTCTCGCTCTGCAGGCCTACTTGTTGTTCCTAGAGTATTTAAAAGTAGAATGGGAGGGAGAGCCTTCAGTTTTCAGGCCCCTCTTCTGTGGAACCAGCTTCCAGTTTGGATTCGGGAGACAGACACTATCTCTACTTTTAAGATTAGGCTTAAAACTTTCCTTTTTGCTAAAGCATTTAGTTAGGGCTGGACCAGGTGACTCTGAATCCTCCCTTAGCTACGCTGCAATAGACGTAGGCTGCCGGGGAGTTTTTCCTTTCTCACTCACTATGTATTAATAGACCTCTCTGCATCGAATCATATCTGTTATTAACCTCTGTCTCTCTTCCACAGCATGTCTTTTATCCTGTCTTCCTTCTCTCACCCCAACCGGTCGCAGCAGATGGCCCTGCCCCTCTCTGAGCCTGGTTCTGTCGGAGGTTTCTTCCTGTTAAAAGGGAGTTTTTCCTTCCCACTGTCGCCAAAGTGCTTGCTCATAGGGGGTCATATGATTGTTGGGTTTTTCTCTGTACCGATGAAGCGCCTTGAGGTGACTTTTGTTGTGATTGGGCGCTATATAAATAAAATTGAATTGAATTGAATTGAACTTAACCTTTCAAAAGTCAAAAAATTCTAAGCTGTATTAGATGGGATTTTATTTAAAAAAAAATTCTGGTATTTCTTTATTCAATATGGTAGATAGCGTTTCAAACTTGGTATGATGGGAGGGAGTGGGAAAAAGGCAGGAGCAGGGTATAAAAAAACTAAGCATACAATGACAGCTTACATTAGATGGTAAGTAGCAGCCAGGTGCTGCTAATCAAATGCATTTAATTAGTTGATCATCAGCAAGTGTGATCACCTCTATAAAATCAGAGGTTTTGGCAGTTTGCTGGTCTGGAGCATTCAGGTGTGTGTTAATACAATTTCATGGAAGAAATACATCATCGATGATCTTATTGAAGCAAATGTTTTTTCCCATCAATGCAGGAAGGGTTTTAAGACCTTTCTAAGACCAGAAACTTTATCGTTCATCAAAAGTTTATCGTTCGTGAAAAACATTTAGCTGCCAATCTTCCATGGAATGATGTCTGAGCAAATTCAACCCAAGGTCAGACTGCGCAATCCTCAGAGAAACTGCAAAAAACCCAAGAGCTCCATCTCTGACTCTACAGTCCTCAGTCAGCATGTTAAATTGTATACTTCATGACAATACAAATAAAAAATGGATGAACAAGTATGGCTTGTTTGGAAAGGTTGCAGGAAAAAGCCTTTTCTCTCTATAAAGAACATAGCAGAAGAGCTTAGGTTTATAAAGTTGCATCTGAACAAACTGCAAGACTCGTGGAACAATGTCCTTTGGAGAGATCAGACCAGGCAACGAGGTTTGGCTATAATGCACAAACACCTCCTACCAACTGTCAAGCACGGTGGTGGCAGGGTGATCATTTGGGCTTGCTTTGCAGAAAAAGGGCTTGGGCACCATGCAGCCATTGAGTTAATCATGAACTCCACTGTACAGGACTCATAGGCCACCTCTCAAAAGCTAAAGCTTGACCAAAAATGGGGTCATCTAACAGGACTATCACATCCAGTCCAGAGGGTGTATTTTCTTTTTCACATGACAATAAGTCACTCTTAGACACTGAGTCTAGCTTCCTATTGGTCTGCTACATAATTGGTTTATATGCTGCCTTATGAGTAGGGATAAAGTTTGGTATAGTACTACTAATTTAGAACATTGTGACACTTACATTATTTAAAATAAATAACAATAAACAAAATCACTGGAGAGAACTAAATATGTGCATATTATATGTAAACTTGTTAAAACTATTCCAATTGAAACAGGCTCGGCAGAGGCAAAAACGGAATATCTATAATCGCACGACACGTTCAAATACTAGTAACAGCTTCTCTCTCCCTCTTTCTCTTTTCCTATTAATTCCTCTCTCCGTCGTTCTCTTCCCTTTCCTCTCCACAGCTGAAAGCGAGGTGATTAGAAGTGACTGCATGGGGTAAGAGAGGTTTCCGCTGACACGGGACAAGGAGAGGTCTGTGTGCGTTCACATGTGTGATTCAGGTGACTGGACTGAATGTGGCTTTCAGAGTGTCAAAGTGCAAGGAGCCCCCACCGGCTACTTACTAACCAGGGAGCAGAGGCGGATGACAGAAAGCAAAGCAGGGAAGGAGTTGACAGTCCGTTCTTTATACAATCAGGAATGAATGAGTGATCGGGGGGTCAAGAGGTCAGAGCTCAAGAGAGGACTGCGGGGCTTATACGCACATTTGAACTTGTTCAACGCGGGGCCATATAAGTCCTGCATGAATCACATGTCTAAAAGAATGGCGTTATAATGGAAAGCATGCTTTGTGGTGTTTTGAGGGGCCAGTTTAGGAACACACCGAGGTCTTTAATTGCCCTTCAAGAAGAAATGCCACGCTTTTATAAGCGCTGGCTGCTTTGTCTCTGTGTGTGACGACTGTATAGAATCGGGCCCGGTGGGTGTGTGGTTGGGTTTCATATAGCACATGCGGTCAAAACAACTTTATGAAGAGAAACAGCTATTGATTTGAGCCGCAGGCAGCCATATGATATCAATAATGGCTCTATCACACACACAAACACACACACCCCATTCAACATGGAGTCCATCAATTCTCTGCTGTGAACCGCCAATTGATCACACTGTGGGGACTGATACATCCTTCCCACTGTGCATATTTGTGTGTGTGTGTATGAGTGAAACACATGCTGCCATAACTCCATTGTGTTGTGAACCACATGTAGCCTGTCAATAATTCACAGTAATTCCACAGTTGAATCTTATGGTGTGGAATGTTTTTGATAACACTTACATAATAACTTAATTTAGTGGCCGGCGAGAAATGTCGGATTTGTTTTTCATTAAGTAAGTTCCTCGCTTGGTGTAATTATCTTTATTTAAACAGCACAAGAGAAAAAGTAATAATCCATTTCACACTGCAGGAAGAAATGCTGATCTTTGGGGCAATGATATTTGGGCTTTGGCCGCAAATGATCTGATGGTGTTGGACTCATCTTCAGGATATTTTGTGAATCTGTGAAATACAACCCAGCTGCTTCCTCCCTAGAAAGGCATTCAAGTTTTGCTGCATACAGTCACGATGATGTGCAATAGGACTTTTTTAGCCTTTGTTTGACACAACAGTACAGATGATGAGCAGGGATGACACACAGGAAATGGTCTGCAGCAGACTTGAACACAACAACTTCTAGTAGCCTTTAGCATATGAGTTGGCTGCTCAACCAGGTGAGCTATAGCAGTGCCGCCCGGCATGCTCACTAATGACTAATGAAGTTATGACTTAATAAAGCGCGCACAGCCTTGCTTTCAGCTTGGAGGCAGTACAAACCCAGCCAAAAGTAAGGATTATTTTGCACTGAGAGTCCGAGATAAAAATATGGAAATGAGTAGAACGGGTAAAACAGCAGGTAAATATTACTTGACACTCACACCTTAGCAGACTTTGCTGCTTCCAAGAGTCTTACAGTTCTAATTCTTTAGAGGCATTTTATTTCATCTACATAGGATAATGTAGATCACAACCCTTCCGTCAGTGGGTGGTGCTTTAACTATGCCTTAAAACTGGCATGTAAATCACAAACAAAAAATAATATGAAGATTCAAGTTCAGACACTCAAAATAGCAATTTAAAAGTAATAAAGGCTTTTTATTTTACTGGGCTAAATGTATTAAAAATTAACCGCTGCGTATCATCTTGCACTTTCTTCAGTGTGTGTTGTATGTACACTGCTCAAAAAGATTAAAGGAACACTTTGAAAACACATCACACCTCAAGAAGGAAAGAAATCATGTCGATATCTGTACAGATATGGGTTGTGTAATCTGTTAGGAATGAAAGG
Organism: Mchenga conophoros; assembly: GCF_057382185.1. Classification (NCBI taxonomy): domain Eukaryota; kingdom Metazoa; phylum Chordata; class Actinopteri; order Cichliformes; family Cichlidae; genus Mchenga; species Mchenga conophoros. Next base: position 8,488,674 of record NC_140539.1, on the reverse strand, counting down.
ATGCAACATTGTTTGATGGAAATATAAATGATGGACCTGCAGAGGACTGGACCTGCTCCCAGATCTGAACTCAACGAGCTTCTGGACTGTGTGAGGTGCAACCTGCCTGCTTCCCAGATGTCCCAGAGGTGTTCTTTTGGATTGAGATTAGGCATGCATGAAGGCCAGTCAGTGGTATCAGTTCTTTTCCAGGAAATGCCTGCATACTCTCTCCATATGGGGCAGAAATAACCCAGGAGCCACTGCACCAGTGTAGGGTGTGACAGTAGCTCCGAAGATTTAATGCCAATACCTAGTGGCAGTCAAGGTGCTGTTGCCTGGCCTGCAGAGGTCTGTGTGTCCCTCTATGGATATGCCTCTCTAAACTACCGCCACAAAACACTGAACGATGTTTCAGGCAGCACAACATTCTCCATGGCTTCTCCAGATTTGCTTTCATCTATGAAAAGAACAGGGTGCCAGAGGTAGACCTGCCAATTCTGGTGTTCTATGGCAATTCCAACTGGGCTCCACGGTGCCGGGCACTGAGCACCGGACTTGACAATGTTGGGCCCTTAGGCCACCCTGATAAAGTGTGTTTCTGATTGTTTGGTCAGCGACATTCATACCAGTTACCTGCTGGAGGTCACTTTGGAGGATCATCCTGATCCTACCTCCATTAAGGAGCAGATACTGGTCCTGCTGATAGATTAAGGACATCTCTGCCCTGTCCAGCTCTGCTCAGATAACTTCCTGTCTACTGGAATCTCTTCCATGAACTTGAGATTGTCCTGGAAGACAGCAAACCTTATTTGCTGTTCTTGAGATAAGATTCATCAAAGAGGATGCAAGTGTTGTTACTGCACTAGAAACTGTAAAAGTAAATGACATACATTCTGTTTGCTTTGGAAAATGGTGCCAAGATCCTTCTGTACATCTTGGAATGTCATGTATGTCCCAAATTTCATGTGTGTACATGTAATAGATAAAAGTAGCATCAGCATTACTTACCAGAAATTTTGTAGGGGCACATGAAACTATTTTCCTCACCTGGGAATTTCACCCTTGCACAAGTCCCAATAAAGATGTCCATTTTCAGCACGTGCAATTTAGAAAATATATTTCAGCATGTCTTTCCAGAGACTTAGCAGCTGTTACACATAAGAATCCATAGAGCTCAACAATATTTACAGCTCCCCGAAACCACTCTGTCCTGAAGACAGACAGAGTCCCCATTTTGCCTACAGTGTGTTCTCTTTGCTGCAGCATCATTGGACAAGACTTCCTCCACCACACAAATCTCAACTTGGGCTAACCTAAGGGCAGTCTGACCACTGCCTTTGAGTGTTACTTGTATCTGGTTGTGAATGGGATCCTCGGGGACGCGGTAAACTTGAAACTGTGCTTCCAATCACTCCAGAAAGTCAGACACCCTGCCTCTGAGAATAGAGGTGTGAGGGGCTTTCATAACATTCTTAGCAGAAAACAGTTGTCAACAATTGACCAAGTGGGAAGATTAAAATATTTCCTTCCAGGATTTCATTAGAAATATGGTAACAAAAACGACTTGGCTAGGGTGGGACTACAACAATAGCGCTGTTAAGATTACTAAACCTTTATCAGTAGATAAAGTATTTACTTTATCTACTGATAAACTTAAGTAAAAATGATAGTTACAAGTATCCTATAATACAGTAAATACAAGTATTTACTGTAAATTCCTAAGTTAATTTGTAAATTTTGTAGTAAACTGTAAATTGTAAATATTGAAAAACTTTTCTTCTGCCATTTAATGGTCGGGCATTGTACAGCTACAAGCATTTCACCCCCATTTCATACTGTGTATGGTTGTGTGTGTGTGACAAATAAAATTTGAATTTGAATTTGAATATCCAACAGTCATTATTTGTAGTAAAGAAAACAAACTAGTGTTGTCTCTTTGATGAATTCCCATGTTTCGCTGACTTATCCCACCTCCTATTGAACTTCATGGATCCGTAACAGGGACACTCCTCTTCGACTCCCGGTGGAAAAACAGTCATAACTACAGCTGCTAGAGGTCTTTGCAACTTAAACATAAACACATGTCATTATTGGACACTTGCTGAAATAACTAATACAGCCAAGAGGACATTCTCTGTATGAGCTAGTTCCCCATGAAATATGACTTGATGGCCTCTGTTTGGGTTGGAGATAGAGAAGCCAAATGTTTTTGAAATGATCCAAAACAGAACAGAATGCACTGACTGATGACCAAGAAGAGTCCCTTAATGGTAAAGTTACTTCCCTCCGGTTGTTCCTCTCTTTTTGTCATTTCCATGCATGTATGTGTGGCCATAACATTCCCAAGAGGCACTAGGAATGGATGATACAACCTCCAAATCATATCATGATATTTCAAAATCAGCTATAATTATATTTCTAACGATATAGAAAAAATACTGAACATTGTTGTATTGATGCTTGCAAACTGCAGGTAGCAGCATTTGTAAGTATAAGCAAATGAAGGCAAGTTTTCATCCTTTTCCAATGAGTCTCTGTCAATGATGTCACACTTCCTAATAGTCCGAATCTGCTGAAACGCGGTGCAAGCAGTAGCATTATAGTGCAATAGTTGCGACACAGAGGTAAAACGCAGGCACAAAACCAGCCAAGGTTTTGTTTTCCATGACAATTTTAAGTAAAACTCTAAAATGACTATTCAACACTTACTAAACAACAACTAAAGTAACTTAAGCTGCAAAATGTCCCCACATAACAAAACCAAAACTATATTCTACCTGGGATGTTTTGACTTTGTTCAAACTTTTTAACCAGCTGCAACCATATCAGTAAATTCTTCCTGAGGATCCACAGAAATTTGAGACCATGCTGGGCCTTCCTGACGACCTCTGATGTATTGGAGTTCCGTTGGAAATGTCGTCTGTGTGCAAACCCAGGAATCTGAAGCTGGACACCCTCTCCACGCACTCCCCATTTATGCAGTTGGGCTGCAGGTTGGACTTCCCGAAGTCAACATTCAGTTCTTTGGTCTTAGAAGTGTTGTAGACCAAGTTGTTGTCCGTACTCTGGACCTCATCCCTGTATGCTGTCTCATCACCGCCACAGCTGAGGTGTTAGAGTTGGTCTCAGGTAAGAGCGTTTAAACTCTTACTCCTATCCCTTTTAGATTAAGCAGTTCTTTCTCCTTGTTTCTAAAGTTCACATCAGAGGTGACATAGGGCAAAATTTTAGTGCATCACAGTTCATGACCACACCTACAAACTGAATACACTTATGGGCCGCAGGCACAGATACAGTAGAATATCCAAACTCTTCACAGAAGGGCAGACGAAGAGGTTTAAAACAGCCTTTTAGCTGTAGGCCATTGGTAATTACTAAACAGCATCCTTGGTTTATCTACCCACTTAATGTCTGAATAAAGACAGCTAACTAATGCTAACAGCATTCAGTTTCCAGTCGGGCTTTATTTTATTGTTGAGCAAATCACTGGAGATGGGCAAACTGTTGAGGACTTAATTCTTCATTGAAATTTACTGATTCGTTTTTCACTTTTCCTTTTGCTTCTCTGCTTTTTGTTGCTCTCCGAGCATTTGCGCTAACCAGTGATGGGAATAACAGCGTTGCAAGTAACGGCGTTACTTTTTTCAGTAACGAGTAATCTAACTAATTACTATTCCTATCGTTACAACGCTGTTACCGTTACTAACAAGAAAATGCGGTGCGGTTGCGTTACTATTTTTCAACAAACAGACCAACCGTCGCTTATATCAGTTGCACAGAAGTAGCTGTAAGTAATCTGGGCGCTACAGCTTTAAGCAGCTGCGCGCGCTCCCGCGGGCGGCAATTACTTTCTGGCAGACGATCACTTTTTGGCACAACACCCTTGAACTAGGGGGAAAACAATCGCATGAGTGCTGCTGTTTGACTGAGGAAGAATATAGTAGTCGTGGTAAGCCAATCACATGACCACTTCAAGATCACAAAGCAACAAGGTGATATATATCAGTTTTTAAATTGTGTTGATGGGCCACGTAAAACCAGAGTCATGATAAACAATATATACGCTGTGTTTTTTCCTCAGTATTTTATTCACGTTTGCTAAGGACAGCGCAAGCAAGCACTCTCTGCTTATGAGCAAATAATAAAAAAACAAAACAAAAAAACGTCCGTTCGTGTTGGTGGAAAAATGCACCATGTCAACCAATCAAAAAATAATAGACATGACATTGGTTGCAAATAACTTGTTCCTTGCAAAACTTGTGCATATGATTTTAAAATTCACAATTTATATTTGCATTTAAGGTTATGAAATATGATTCAATGAACATGTTTGTGGTTGTTACAGTGAAAATATCCTTTTTTCTACTCGAATTTGATGTTTTTTGTCTGATTTTAGATCAATTGTGTTAATACAGTATGTCAAAATGAAAACATAACTGTAAATTCAGACGCGTGAGGTTGTGCTGAAAAGAATACCAAGATACCAAGCAAGGCAAAGTAAATAGTTTTTAAAGGTGAAATGTTGAGGGAAAAATCAAAAGTGGTTAAAATGGCCAATTATACCCTGGACCCCAGAGGCTTGTTTTTTTTTTTTTTTTTTTTTTAAAGTAATGCAATAGTTACTTTTCAAGTAGTTAATTACTTTTAGAATCTTGTAACTCAGTTACTAACTCAATTACTTTTTTGAGGAAGTAACTAGTAACTATAATTAATTACTTTTTCAAAGTAACTTGCCCAACACTGGCACTAACGCTACCTGCTCCGCTAAACTTTACAACTTTGCTCTATGTCTGGACTGACAGGCTCGTCTATGGGTTAAGGTTGGCACGATTGACTCACTGGAGCATTAATTTAGCCTCATGTTATTTGATATGCATGCTTTTTTGTTAATAGCACTTACAATACAGAAAACAAAAATGAACAGCTGTTATTTTTCAGATAAATGAAGATAAAAAGAAACAACCTAGTTTTGTAGGGCCTGTAGACTAACAGGGTGTGTCACTGAGAGCATTTTCATTGCTCTGTGTGCTAAGGGCCTCTGGCCTGCATGTTTTGGCTTTGATAACATTGGTTTGGGTTTCTTGCAGTGTGGATGCACACTTAACCCAACAGCACACTTTGGCTTTATAAAAACAGCTCAGAACAATATCCGGAGGACATCAAATATCACCGAGTTGTGTTTTTTTTCCACCTCCCTCCACGCGTCTTGTTTTGCAGTTACGTATCACCCTGTGCGTTGCACTTCCTCTGCTCTTCGAATGAGATTCTCGAGGTCTTGATTTGATCTCCAGGCCTTCATTTCTCTCCCCGCCGTCTCCCTCAGGTGCATTGTCTCCCATCTGCTAACTCAGCTGTTTAAGTTGCAGCGCAGCCTCCTGTACTCCTCATAATTCACAAAGTTTGCTTTGAACCACCCCACCCCACACACACACACACATGCACACACTTATTGCTTCCGTGTTCAACCTTGGGGATAGACTTAGGGAAACAGTGAAGTAAAGACAGAGGAGGGATGGGAGGAGGGGGAGGAAAGGATGACTGTTCTGCTCTGTCCCTCGATTCATAATTACCTGGTGAGCAAAATATGTACGTTTGTGTGTGTGTGCTTCTGCGGTGTGACCCATTGGGGTGGTCTTGTAGCCTTTGTGCAGATTAAATGCTGATGCAGAGTGGAGACAGCTGGGCAAAGTGAAACTCAGGTCATTAAGGTTCTACTAGCAAGAGCAAAAATGACTACCAACACACATACTCACATTTATCGCACAACTCAATGAGCCTTTTATTTTGGAAAACAAACAGAGTAGTCTTAAGAAAAAAGAATAAAAACAGTGCCGGTGACAGGCCCTCTATGGGGTCTGAGGATAGAGGGATGAGGGAGGAAGGGGGAAGGTGTCTTAAATAAGCTAGTGGGTTGGAGAAGTGTGTATTTGTTCAAGCAAGCGCTTTCGAGTGGTTCCAAAACAAAGTAGGGGATCAGAAGAGACCACTCTGCCCCCAACACCCGCTGTCCTGCTCTGCTCCTCCCGCCTCCTCCATCTCTCCCCTGTCAGCATGCATGTCCAGTTAGAACCCGGGGGTCCTGTAGGAACTGTGGGCCTTTGTGCTGCGAGGATACACTTAAGAAACCGCATGCAAGCACACCCCGGTGTATCATTCCTGAAAGGACACTTTCACAATCTGTTTAAAAGTATGTCTGCTGGAGATTCACTGCAGTGGTTCCCACACTTTTCCCTATCAGGGCCTGCTGCACCACAGATTACCATTTAGCTAAATGCGTCCCACCCAGCAGATATGCGCTGCTACTCAATATGATATAGTGATGAATCTGTGGCAAATCTTCAAGGCAGGAGCACATATTACTTCTGTGCTTTGCTTCAATAACAGATTGGATGTTGGACTGAGTATGTTCCAGTCAAGGACAGCTGGTGCTGACAGTGGGGAGAGGAAATATCATTATCCATACGCAACATAGAATTCAATGACGCTGCCTGCTTTATAACTTATCCAGCCGCTATTTGTGCTCAACTTTTGTAGCATTATTTTATTCATTTACTCTATATACTAGTTGTTCCTATACCTTTCTGATAAGCTAATGTAAGGCTGTTGAGATTTTGCATCAGGAATCACCCACTTCATGTCATAAAGTATTTCCCAGTTGGTTTGGTGTCTGTTTTTCTTTAATAAGCATCGCATTTCCTTGGTTTTAGTTAGGCCAAGAACCACAACAGCCTGGTTGCCCTTAAAGAAAGGTCTGATGCAACGTACAAGGTGCAAACCTTTCATACAAAAAGTGCTAGGCTTCATCCACTACTTTGATCATTAGACTTCTTCACTGTTTATCTGTTCCTGATGTCTCTTGGAGCATTTTTAATCTTAAATCTGTAAACCTGAATTCAAATTCAGGTTTGCTTTTATCCAAATTTAAGTTCTTCGTGTTGGTTTGCAAGGGATAGCTTTTAATGACATTAGCTAACTTCTTGGCTAATGTTAATCGAATCCTCAGACAATGACACTGGTCAGTTGCAACGTTGATCGTGGATATAGGAAGAACATTATAAAGGATACCAGATTGTGCTTCTGACTGTGATCCAGTAAAACAGAAAAAGAGTATTCAGAGTAAGAGCTGCACTGTCTAAGCCTGAGGAGAAAGCATCAGGTGGGGAGGGTGACCTTCATGGAGGTGTGTAACATGGTTTTGACTCTATTATAACTTCCGGAGAAATCTAAGAGAAAAGACTGGCTCATTTTCCAAAATTGACATTTAAGTTGATGTGTCACTGCTTTAATAACTCTGAGTGGGCATGCTGAAAATAGCAGGAGTGCTGGGAACAGTGGACAACTGCACAAAGGGGATAGTGACTACATTTAAATTAGGTATGCAAATTTTGATATTAAACAGATTGATTTTTTTGCCCATGTTCAAAAGGTATATGAAAAAAAAAGATGTTTAATAAAAAGGAAAGTCACTTGCTAGGACTCAGTTTCCTTTACATGTCTGTCAAATTCCAGAATATTCACAGTGAAGGTTGTAGATCCCCTCTCAAGGACCTCTTCTGGTCCCAGGCCTCCATTTTGGAAACCACCGCCTTAATGATTTATCCTCCCCAAAGGGCAATTTCTGCAAGCTACGTGCCTGGATGCAGTTTTCCGTGTGCGAACAGACGAGTGGGTCTGAAACTTTCTTTTGGAGGAGTCATCTGGGGCCATAGATTCAGTCAGGTGGCTGAGGTGCGCCACTGCGGCAGCTGTCAGGAGATGTGAAACGAACGCCCCCTCCGGCGGGCCTCCCTCCTAACTTAATTTCATTAAATCTGTGATTTGTTTCTGTTTGTGTGCCGCAGTGTTGGGAGAGCTGGGGGAGAGAGTGAGGGGACTGAGACCGAGGGAGGAAAAAAAAGGAGAGAGATAAATGAATGAGTGAGAGTGAAGCAAAGTATGTGTGAGAGAAACAGAAGGCATCGGAGGAGCGATTAGTGCGGTGGTATCCATCATTGGAGCTGCGCTGCTCTGGTCGATTGCCACGGACACTGAGGAATACTTCATCTGGTCCCACTGAGCGAAATACACACATGCGCGCGCACACACATATATCCATTTATTATTCTGTAGTGCAAAACACCAGCCACTTCTTTTTGTCCAAAACACTTTTTTTTTGCAGTTTTCCTGCACTCTTCCACCCTCTGACCTTCTTTCAAGTCTGTCCTGATATCGCTCCCTCTCTCTCTGAGAGCCTGTCTGCAGCAGCACCACTTCCCATCTCTATTTATTATGCCAGCATGCATATTGCATCGGCTGGTGTGTGTGTGTGTGTTTGTCGGTGCTTAGGTCTGTGTGGGAGTGTGTCTGTGCGTGCGCATTTGTATGTCACTGTGTAGCAAGCTTGCATGTCTTCACAGACGCATGTGACAGCTGGAGACAGATGTGTGAGTGTGAGGTCATAAATATCATTAAACTTACAGCGCAGCACTTTGCACAGTTCACTCAGGCTATGAAAACAAAGGCAAAACAGATTCAACCCCTGATCTTTATTTCATGAGCGTGAGCGTATTAGTAGTTGATCATTTTGGGGGTTTTTTCTTCTTCTTCTTTACAGGTTACAAAAAAACCCTAAAATAGCACATCAACATCTGTGGCAGTCATAGAATGGACAAAGTGAGTGTGGCTGACCCTTTGGGTAAAAATCAGACAACCTTGAAACAATTAGCCTTGCTTTTTACTTCTTCTCATGCCAACACCTTTTGTCAGATTTGTTCTGGAAAAGCACTGAAAGGAGAATAATAGACACTTAATTTCATTTAATTTGCTATTCTCAGTTCTGCAGTATGTCATCATATGAATCAGATGATCGAGCTACGTATAATCATTTCAGTATGATTTGCAATCACAACAAACTTGATTATTCATAGTTTTCTTGTGAAAGCATGTTAACACCCACCTGTGGGACAAAAACAAGGCTGGTGAAATGGATCCACCAACAAGCCACTTAGTTTGTTAACAACAGCCAGCCAAGGGTTGGTATAGCCTTGTTACTCAACCACAGCAGCCACATCACACCAAGCCATAATTTTAAATTTGTTGTGGTCACTGGGACATACAAACGTGCAAGTACAAAGTGGATTTTGATTAAAAACGAAATGTAAAATTTTGTGAATTTGCCCCCAAATATGGTTTTAAAATTCTTTCCTGCAATTTGTCCTTTTACTGTACATAAAAAAGGTTACAGAGCTGATAAGGTGTGATAGCTGTCACCTTTGGTATTCTATAAATTTCTATTCAAGTCTCCAAAAGTTGATTCTGTTCATCTGGATGCGTTTTCAGTGGGACAAAACGCTACGTCCAGGTGAACAGAATCAACTTTTGGAGATTTACTTACCTGGATGATTGAGAATACAAGACATTTGCAATACATTTCTAGTCAAGGTTTATCTGTTATTTTGCCGCTTTCTCACTACTGCTTCAGAAAGCTCACTAAAACATCTATGAAACTAATGATTAGTATTATTTAGCTAGCTAACTTTAGCTAATTAGCACTAAACATTGCATTGTCTTTCACATTGCAAAAACCGTCACCATTAACCCATACAAGTAGAAAGTACCTAGATCTGCCTGCACATTTGTCCTGGTGTGAGGATGGGGGGAGCAATCCTCCAGAAGATATATTGCTGAAGAGGTGCTCGGGAGTGACTGTTTTCAGTGATTTAAACACAGTGTTTGGGGCAGCTATCCAAAACACTGATGTTCATCATTTTGGAGAATGATTTAAGCACAGGCAAGTTTAGACCCGTTTTATAATCATTATAAGATTATATATTTTTTTGTTTTCTAGTTGAGTGAGGAAGATGGAAAGCGAGAGAGAGGGGACAGAGAGGTTGTACAAGAACAGGAAGAACGAGGGAGCAAATGGTGAAGTTAGCTGGAAAAACAAGTTATTTTCAAGGAGGCTTTGCGTGCTTTCCAGTAGCAAAAAATGTCAGTGCGCATTCTAAGGATATTGATATGAATGGCATGTGAAGGACTACAAACTTGCAAAATTGGGGTACATGATGCTCTGTGCATAAGAAAGGAGGGTTTTTACTCTATAAGTTTAATATGAAACAACTCTGTTAACAGGTCTATGGAGTGGCAGTGTGATTTTTCCAGTAATGTTACTTTAAATGCTTGATGATTTGGTAGATGGCCTCTATGTGATTAAGAGACTGAAATAAAGTTGTGCGTGTTTCTCATTTTATCTGCTTTGCCACAAATAGTTCTTTAACTTATTTAATGACTGAGCCTTTTCCTCAGGTTTGAAACTAAACACTCCACCTTAAAACGAATGAAATCTCTGATTACTCCCTCTGAATTATTCTTCAAAACTACAAAAGGTCGTCCAACTAATTAGGATGTTTATCCAACTGAAGTGAGGTTTGCAAATGTAAAAAGTGCTGATTATATTTGCAAATGGCATATTCCATTAATATTAATTGTTTCGAATGCGTTTCTGTATCGACAAGTATAAAATGCTGGTGGAAAATCAGATTTTCAGAGTTTATATTCCATGGTCAAATCTAAATGATAAGAATACAGCATCAGCTAGCAGCACTTTCAGTCCTGAAATATGTTTTGGATTAACACTGAAAAATCAATCAAAGTGGCTTCTGTTTTTCTTCTTCTAATTAAATTTTCTGTCCTGGTATGCGAGAAGTCCCTGCTTAATATTCGTGCCAAAAGGAATTGATGAATCAAAAAAAGGAAAGATGGGCATAAACTGGAAGATAAAATCAATTCATTGCTCGAGTTAAAGAAAACACAGAGGGTGTATTTCCAAGAAAAGAAAACAAGAGGGGAGAAAAAAGTTTGTTTGCTCGCTGGCGTTGGCCATGGCGTCTGAGAAGGATTTATATCCCAGCAGGGGCCAAGCCTGGCAGAAGGGAGGCGACAGAGGCTCGGTGGCGCATTGGGGGCTCAGCGCCACGCATAAATCACCCACCTGGAAGAGCTACAAAGACTGGCATTGGCTGTGGCACCACGCCATCGACCGTTTGTGTGGAAATGAGGGGAAAACAGCCGCTCTCCTAATGGCATGAAAATAACTTCTTTTTTTTCTCTTAGAGCTTGCCACATTAAAAGGCGATGCTTTGCATTGGGGTTCCGACAGGGAGGAAGTGAAGGAAAGACGGAATGAGAGGAGCTAAGGGGGACACAAAGGAAAAAGAAAAGAGAGGATTGTAAATGCAATGGCACCGGCTACACTGTGGACAAATCACCGATGGATGTCAAGCAAGACAAATGTGCTATGATCTCACATCCACGTCCAAGTGTGCTTTCTGTTCGATGTGTCGGACACAGAGTAAACTTCTGCTCTGGTCTCTTGAGTGGAGACCTGGGGAGGGAAAGTTGGACGCGGCTATGACCCACAGTGTGTTCCAGAGTTTTCCACCTTCCAAAGACCTGGGAACTGGACTGAGCACAGACACATGTGGAAGATGTCAAATCCAACAGCACGGCTCCATCAAAAAATAAACACTTGGACGAATATTACGGTGCTTACGTAATTGTCAAGGGTCAGGTGTTTACTTATTTTAGAGCTTAAACATATTAAACACAATGATCCCCATGCAGAAATTAAAGCATTACTAAGACTTATCCACAGTGTAGGAGCATAAATAGAGAAAGTGGTGAGAGAACACATGCAGGCAATGTGGATTTTGTTAAGTTTTCAAAGTATTGGGACAGAATCTTTCTGTTTTTTTGACAGAACGTCCCGGGTTTGTTCACAAATAACCATGTTTCAGAACTGTGTTGCGTAAATTCTTTGTTTCTAAAAAAAACATCCTACAAGTATCTGCGAACTGAAGAGATTACTCGTCTTGTTTTCCCATCGTTGCTTGATATAGAATTTCAGCTCATAAACAGTTCGGGGCCTCCTGTGTCGTATTTTTTGGTTCACCACGATCCAAATGTTTTCAGTGGGTGACAGGTCTGGACAGCAGTTTACCACCTGGACTCTCTGACTACAGAGTCATGCTGTTGGAATACATGCACAGTGTGTGGTTTGGACAGCGTCTTGCTGAAATAATGAAGGTTTTCCTTGGAAAAAACAGAAGTTATCTGGATGACAGCATTATGTTAGTGTTGTTTCCAAAGCCTGTAAATATTGTTCGGCATAACTAGGGCCCTTTACAGATTTACAGGTTACCCATTCCTTGCGCACAACCGTCAAGGATGCTGGCTACAGACTGGAGATAAATAATGGGAAAAACCAACATTTCATGCCTGTTTTCCACTATTACCTATTTGGCTCGACTCAACTCAGCTCTACTGGTCTACTTGGTCATTTTCCATTACAACTGAGTATCACCCACTGTGGGTGGGGCCATTATAGTAAGGCAGCCGCAAAGTGCCATGATGCCATTTGTATATATGGCACAAATAAATGGTGCTTGGAGACTTTGTGGTACAGTTTCACATTTTGGATCACTCCATCTAGCTCCCTCTGGATTCTGTTGTCAACCACCAAGCACAAAAACATCTGCACTTTGTCGTTCGACGTTGGTTTGTGTGTGGCCATTTCGCTTGTTGCCAGGTTTAAAAAATGGTGGGTTTGATTCTTGTAAAGGACCCCATCCAGTGATGTCACTCACAGGGCAATCCGATGCGTGCAGTCTATTGATGTCACATTTTTAAGTTAAACTTAGATACTAAAAATACCTTGACCTCACAGGGATTCAAACTAGCTCTAGGATGAATTTGAAAACCCTACACAGCCTCATTTTTGAGTTATCCCATTCAAAAAAACTTGACTTATGACTTTTACTTTGAGGCCGAAGTCAAAATTTGTTGCTGATCTGGCTAGGTGGCAACATTGTCCCATCTCCCTTTTACAGCTCAGGGGTAAAAAGTACTACGTCCAAATGGTAGGCCCTAAAAAACCCTAAAAAGTTGAGTCTAGCAAAGTAGGTGCTAGTTGAAGAGAGGCATTAGTTAGCGGTTGGGATACCAAGTGCTGCCAGAAATGCTCCTTGGCATTGATTCTCATAGTTTCTGAAACTCTGCTGGAGAGATAAAACACCATTTGAAATGATATTCCTTAATTTGATGTCGGTCAGGAGTGCTGTCAAACAGGTCAGTCAGAAATCTTGCACAGATATTCAGCTGTACTGTGGCTGTCTCTAAGAACTTTGTATTGATTTATAGTGACCTTTCTCTCTAAAGGGTTTTGCATCCATGCCACGCCAGAAAAAAATTTACTCAACAACATAGGAATAGCACTACAGCCCCCTCAGTTTTAGGGTTTTTCCATTGTTTGCTTAGTCTGCTTCTTTGAATGTTCAGTGTAAATCCACTAATCCTCTGGGCTTTGAACATCACCTTTTACAGCAGACTTAATGAACTCCTGTATTAGAGTAGCTGAAGATGCTATATCACATACAGCTTGTCAATAGATGTGTGTTGGGTAAAATACAAATGAAGACATGAACATTTTCTTTTGTTTTTTAAAGAAGACACCAGGAATATTCCTCGACACGAGGAGCAGAACACGAATACATGGATGACCCATGACTCTGTTCGCTGACATAAATATGTAGCATTTGCACGCAAAATGCTAAAATGCCATTAACATTCAAGCGGTGCTGAGTCCAGAGTGGGTCTGTGTCAGTGGTCCACTAACATCAAAGACACAGAGAGAGTCAGGAAACAGCAACAGAGAGGGAAGGGAGAAAATAATGAGAAGGAAAAAGACTGAAGAAAAGAAACTGAACCTTTGTGAGACAAGTGAAAGACGTCTATATGTAGAGCGGTGGGGACAGATGGGGAAGAGCAGGGGAAATGACATAAAGGTATTTCACAGAACTGAAGCCCAGCGCACAGCCGTGACAAGCTCAGAGCGCCTGTCGTTACCGCTGTCGGACAAAAACAGATGCAGCTCGTTCCAGTTTTCAGAATTAAATCAAAAACGGCAAACCACGGAGCCTTGTGGATCAGAACCACTGTAGAGTCACAACACGGGGTCTGAACAGCTGCAATTACTTTTGTCTTGCCAGACATCAAAGTCAGCAATCACAGTAGCTGTCGCTCCGGTTAGCTAAGTGAGAAGAGTCGCAGGTTTTCAGGCTGCACTGCAGTTACATAACAGGTCTATATGTGTGTGTTCTAGATGTGACAGCAGATTACCCCCCCCCAACCATCATTCCTAGGAGCCAGACTCCCTGTCTCGCGGTCATCTCGTCATCCAGATGACGCCACCTGTCTGTTTGTTTGTACAGGTGATATCTGTGAATCTAACAGAACATTTCCCCAGGTTGGTGAGAAAGAATCAATTAGCAACGCGAAGACAGAAGCGCTTTAGGCAAAATTGCACCAGAGTGTTTTTGGGAAACTGCAGTTTCTAAGATGCTCTTCACCTCACCAGAAGTCTGATTGTGTAGATGTCTTTAAAAAAATAAAAAAAACAACTCTGACATCAATAAATATTTTACTCACTAGCTTTGAAGTGCTAGTTTCATATCATATTAAATGCAAACGAGATGTTCATTTTGTAAGTTATGACCAAACATACAACCAAAAAAGGACACTAAAGTTGCCATTTTCCCTGTCAGGGTTGCAGAGGCACCAATACAAGCAGAGCTGCACAGATATCCCTCTCACCAGCTTCCATCTTCTGTTAGTGGGTCGATGAGGTGTTCCCAACCAGGCCGTGTGCTATTTGCAGCCCAGGTTATCCTCTCAGTTGGACTGCCTCTCAAATAAGGGAGCTTCTCAACCTTCTCAAGTCATTTCTGCTGCACATCCTCACGATTGAGGATTCCAAAGACTCTTAGCCTGGAGTCGGGCCTCAGACTCATCGGGGCTCACTTGATGTTTGGGCTCACAGCTGTAGAGCTCTGACAGAGCAACCCATCACCTTATGGAAGAGCACTGTAGATCAGGCAGTTTTCAGAGATTTGGTTCTAGATTATTGGCTTCTTCTTCTTTCTTTTGTGTTTCTTGTTTATATTATTCATTTATTTTTATGTACAAGCCACAAGTTGTTCAAAACATATTTTAAATGATAAAACTATTATTATTGATGTCTGTTTTTAAGTGAAGCAAACTCAAACGCTAACCCCAGAGCTGCTTTGTGCTTCCCCAGTGACTCGTACTACCTGCCATAGCAGTGTACAGGAGTTTGGTCTTTTTGTCCATCTCTAATCACTTCACGTGCATAAGTACGGCTTGAGGGGATTTTTTTTCCTCCATTTTTTTTCTTTTACACATGTACCTACAGTAACTTTATACTAGGATCTGAGTTCTTGTCGACATGGGTGACCGCACTTCAGTTTGGTGGTGCTGCTGCTGACATGCTGCTTTTGCCGCACATGTACAAACACGGTGGTATCAGAGAGGCCTTGTCGACAGTTTCCTCAAACGACAGAAAAGTATTGAACTTGAAACTCTTGAGAAAAAAGCACACCACAAATTTGAAAGATTTAAAGGGCTGTGTGGAGAGTTTCCAGAATCACATGGCACATGGCAAAGATGTGTGGATCGCTGTAAGTGTTGGCACAGGGTCATTATTTAGCAAAAAAGGCTGTCGACTGAATGCATTAGTAGAGGTGGGCAGCTTGATCCATATATCGACAGTATAGATACCAGTGCTGCCCCTCCCTGAGGCTCGTTCTGTTGGAGGTTTCTTCCTGTTAAAAGAGAGTTTTTCCTTCCCACTTTTGCCAGACTGCTTACTTATAAGGGGTCATATGATTGTTTGGTTTTCTCTGTATCTATTATTGTAGGGTCTACCTTACAATAAAAAGTGCCTTGAGGCAACTGTTGTTGTGATTTGGCCTTGTATAAATAAAGTTGAATCTCTTAAATCACGTTGCTCCCTGTACATAAGCTCTCTTTATAGGATACCCGATATTTACTTGGTATCGGATCAATAGCAAAGTCTTGCACAACATTATTGACTAGTTAGTATTAGGCTTTTATTGATTGCGTTAGTGACTTAGATCAGAGCACATCATCTGTGCTGAGGAGTCCCCATGTGGCAACTCTGCAAAGACACAATGAGGTGTTTGTGGGTCATTTAAAAAAAAGTGATAAGGGATTTAAGGCGCTACGTTGCTGCCTCAAAGCTAGTCTGAGGCAATTTTCAGTTAAGTGACAAGACTTAAAAATCACAAGCCATGACAGCTGGGGTTGAAAATCAGATGTCGGTGGAGCAGGGCAAGCCACGGTGATCGATGCTTAAGAAACACAACAACAAAACAAGAAGTGAGTCCTTGGCAGCTGACGTCATCCATCACACCGTCCGACACTCCTCTGAGCCGAAAGGGAAACTGCTGGATGCAGCATCAACATACAACGGATTTGATGTCAAAACAGTTGCAGATGGACATCGTATATATTTGTGTGTGTGTGTGTGTGTGTGTGTGTGTGTGTGTGTCTGTGGTTGGGTGGGTGAGGATAACTGATTTTAGTTGAAAAGGCTTTGCAGCTCAACCAGCACATGTCACTCAGGCAGCTGCAGCTCAGCAGGGGACCCAGAGATCTGCAGAACGGCTGACGGTCCGAATAACATGCAAGAGTGCACACACACACGCACACACGCACACACACACACAATCCTCCTTGTATCATAGTCTTAATGCTCCAGTCTTGTTGTATGTGTTTAATCGAGGTTGCTGTTCTGTGCGTGTGCACGTGTGTGTGTGTGTGTGCGTGTGTGTGTGCATGCATGCAGACTAAGCAGTAACTTAACACTCTGCTCTCTCTCGTGTGTGTGTGTGTGTGTGTGTGTCTGTGTGTGTGTGTGTGTGTGTGTGTGTGCGTGTAAGAGAGAGATAGTAGGCTGTTACAACCTAGTTCAGTCAATAGAGGGCACTCTAACACCTCTCTCTGTATCCACTTTGTCCTTCCTCATGCACACACACGCACACACACACACACACACACACACACACACTGATTCCCTTTCCTCCCTTTCCTTCTCAAGCTTCACTTCTCCATTCTCTCCAGTTGCATTGTTTACTGAGGCACTGATTATATTTTTAGGTTCTAGCAGGCAGAACCTGAATATAGGAGTTATTTCAAATAAGAAAAGGAGAAAAGCACAGAGCTTAACTTTTGTTCTTGCAGTCTGGCTCTGTTTGTACTGGTGGCGATGCAGGTCAATCTCAACATGTTTAATGTTGTTTACGAGCTATAAATAGCAGTGCATTAGCTGGTGGCGAGGGCTCTTGTGATGGCCCGGTGGACTGGTGGCTCGGCCGGGAAAAAAAACACACACTGCTGCCATTAGGAGCACTTTGCGTGAGTGTAGTAGTGAGAGAGAGAGAAATGTCTGCTTTTGGTCTACAACACTGTTTGTCTGTCTCCTCTTGATTGCATGACTTGTGTCAGCATATCCGGCGTCGTGTTTACAACTGGGACTCAATTCCACAGCCAAAATTTCCTGCCTCGTGGCGCGCTATCACTCCGTCGATCTGTATACACGCGCATATTTATATATGTGCACGCTCAAGTGTTATCACCAAGCGCTGCTAGTCCCCACTGTGGTCTCTCTCCAAACCGTGTCTCCTTCCTATTCATCCATTGTGGCTGAGAGGATCCCCCCCAACCACCACCACCACCTCCACCTTTTCACTCATCTTCTCCCTTTCTCTTTTTTCTCTTGCTTCCACAGCCCTAATTACCCACACTCCTCAAAGTGGCCCCTCCTTCGGAGCCTTTGAAGTTATTTTAGCGCAAATTCTACTTAGCTACACTGCAGACAAAACATGGAAAGGGCTTTGTTTGAGGGCCTCTGGAAGTGTGCAAATGTGTGTATGTGTGTTTCTTTTTGTCGATTGAATCAGCAGTGTCTCCTGTTTCGTGTGTTTATATCTAAGTGAATGTGTATACAAGAGAAACCTGCAAGGCCGAGTTTGAGTGTTTGCATACGCTGGTGAAATTAAGTCCATACATACCACATTTTTGAGATTGTATCTGTATATACTGTGTATGTATGTATGAGAGTCTATGCATGCAACTTTAAGGGCCATGCATGAATGCAGGCTTTCTGAATGGTCCGAGTACCTGCCACGGTTGGGTCGGATTGAATGCAGAGCCATCTTCTTTGTAACTAATAAAGACATACATTGTATTAGACATGAACTGAAATGATGTACTTGTGAACACTAGTCTGTTTTTATATGAGGAACTAAACCATTTTGCGGAAGCAGGTTTGTGAAAGTAGCATTTTCAGATTTAAGCCTGAAGGCCTTCACACGCTGCTGCGAAACAATCTGTTCACAACACGTGTTGTGAAAATAACACAAAATTCAGAATGTTTGGATACAAACTTTTTGTGTGACGTATATATACACACAGAAAGTTTCGTGATTTCATAAAGAAAAAATGTGTTCTTGAAAAATAAAGTTGTGCACAGTCCGCACAACAAAAACAAGAAATAGGTTGATTCAATTGACATAAGAAGGCAGGGGCAGGGAGAATTTCATGGTTTGATCCAGGAGTTGACTGCTTTTGTACATATTTCAGGATGTCAGTGGGACTGTTTGAGCTCTTGTTGGCAGAGCTGGGACCACATCTGAAGAGTCAGAGGAATCATTACAGAGAGCCGACTAACCCGGAGCAACTTCTAGCTGTAAGTGTGAGCTAAAATAGTATAACTTTATCATTTCCATATCACTGTGTATTCAGTAACTGTGCATATCTTGAGCTACGAGTGCACCTGTTGTCTGATTGGCCAGATCTGTTTATCCAGATCTGAAAAATCTGAAAAACTGAGCTTGGTTTGAAAAAGTAAATGCCACAAGTTTTTGTGAACAGCTGCAGTAACAATAGGTGAGTCTGAAAATTATTTTGAATGCATGAGATATTCACATGGACTTTACGCCTCTGGCGTGTATAAGCCTCAAGGGCGAGGGTTTTAATTGACTGCGCTTAATTGATCTGATCCCTTATCTTTGCAGCTTACTGAACAGCTTTCTCACTCATGAACCCCATTTATATGTGTGTTTATGTAGTGACAAATGTAGTGACCTTTTGGGCATCTTTAGCCAGACAGAAGCACAAATCATGAATAATTTGCTGGAGTGGGGAACATCACCTTTCCCCTCTTGTTTCTATTATTTATTAATATTACAATTTGCTAACATTGTGGTAATCCACGGTACCCACTGAGGCCCCTGGGGAGAGTCCTGCAGTACTTGTGGTTATGCGAATTTGTTGCAGCATATTCTGCAGGAGTTTGGAGGCTGAGCAATCCTGGGCTCTTTGTTGTGTCTCTTGAGTGTTCAGTGGGGTGCATTATTCTCCTGGGAAAGACCAACAGCATCACTGAGTGGCACAACAGATCAAGCTCAACATTAGAACCACTTGCCTAATATTGTGTAGGCTGTGTTCTCATCTGAGGACACGTTCTTGTTGTGTTCCTTGTCCTCGGGGTGGCTGCAGCTTAGGCGGTAGAGCAGGTCAGCTACCAACCAGAAGGTTGGTGGTTCGATCCCAGGCTCCTCCAGTCTGCATGCCAAATATCCCAGGATACTAACACCATGTTGCTCTTCGATGCATCCATAGGAGTGTGAATGTGTACGAATGTTAGATACTGAGCACTTAACAACCTAGAAAACATGATTGGGTGAATAAATTAGTTGTATAAAGTGCTCAGAGTAGAAAAACGCTATTTAAGAACCAGTCTGTTTACTTGTTAAAGGTTTTTCTGCAATATGGCAGGAGGCACTATTTTCCTGTGAGAGACCAATGCTGTCAGAGTGTGCTTGGTCTGCGACAATGTTAAAGTGTGTGTGAAGCTGAAATCATCATCAACTGTAGAAGAGAGAAACAAGCTTTATTGGTCACATACACAATCATACAGAGTACAACACGCAGTGAATTGTGTCATGTGGGAGCTGCGGAAAAGCTGCAGACGTAGCCGCACCATTCCAGGGCTTGGTGTTTGGCATGGGGGGGGCTACCCAGGACCCTTACTGGATACTGGGAGGGAATTGACTTCCGCTCCAAAGTTGTGTGGTCTCACCACTACACTATCCAGCTACACTACTTAGCAACAAAGTGTCATTCACTTATGAGTGCTTTTAATGTTGTGGCTGATCAGTGTATTTCACTAGAGTTTTGCCAAAGAGTTTAAAATGTGTTTTCTGACATTTCGGCATTAAAATGAACGGGCACAATCAAAATGTAGAGAAATCTTACAGTTTGATTGGATGAAACTAACACTGCTGCATATGTATATTAATAGAGGGATGTCTACAGGACTCTGTGTTGACTCTGCGTTATATTATAATTTCTATTACATGTTTGCCCTTAACAAGAAGGAATAATAATAATAATAATAATAATAATAAAATTATTAGCAGAAAACCTGCTAAAGTTAAAATAAAAAGTAAATAATAAAGTGTTACGTATCTGCCTCCTAGCAGATACACCTCTGATATAAATGGGCGATCGTGGCTCAAAGAGTTGGCAGTTCGTCTTGTAACCGGAAGGTTGCCGGTTCGAGCCCCGGCTCGGACAGTCTCGGTCGTTGTGTCCTTGGGCAAGACTCTTCACCTACCACTCTGGTGATGGCCAGAGGGGCCGATGGCGCGATATGGCAGCCTCGCTTCTGTCAGTCTGCCCCAGGGCAGCTGTGGCTACAACTGTAGCTGCCTCCACCAGTGTGTGAATGAATAAATAGTGGAATTGTACAATATAAGGGCAATCCATTATTATTATTATTAAATGTGAAAATAAGTGATTTTAAGAACAGTTGACCTTTGACCTTGAGCTCAATATCACTAAGATTCAACAGCATCCGAGATTTTAGTAGCTGCACCTACAGTAATTTGAAAGTCCTAGGTGAATTCCTTCTTCATTTATTCCATTCACACAATTTCCAGGAAAGCTGACCTTGAGGTTGAGGTCAGTGAAATTCGAAATTCCCTGAGATTGTTAGTAGATGCACCTATGGTATCAATTTCAAAATCCAATGTCACTTCATTCTCAAATTATCGTATGCACAAACTTGGGTGTCCACATCGCCTGAAGGCAATTTACTTCCATATTCCTGAGAAAATAGCTGCTTGAAAAATAGCTAATTCTGAAGTAAATAAGCTTCAGCTACACGATAAAAAAAATACTTGTTTCAGTTATCTGAGTAGTCACATCTATGTCACATATATCCATGATGAATTACATTGTGTTGCAACGCAATTCATTTAAAATTTCTATAGGTGAGTCTGTAGAGTGTATTAAGTGTATTTTTTTTCTCAGAAAACTTAATTGAATAAATTTGACTGAATAAATGTAAAACTGTTCTTCAGTTTTTTACTTGATGGGCTTAAAACTTGTAGTACAAAAGTTGTGTTCAAAGTCTTCTTGGGTGCCAGTTCACACTCCATTAGATTCATTTACCGGCACTGGCAGTGCCAGTCGTTACCTGAAATTAGGTGAAAATTGGAAAAGACTAACTCCAGAGGGAGTATCCTCAGACCAAATGACATTTGCTTAATGACAGTCAGCAAAAGAATACACTCTAATGTCTTAGCAGTCACGCTTTTTCACTTCTGTTCAGCTTTAAACACACTTTCAAGTTGGCAAGTGAGAGACGCGGCGCCTGCTGCCGTGCTGCTGACAACGCAGACATGATTCCACTAGTCTACTTTCTGAAACGGCAAAAGCACTTTTAAATTTGTTTCTCTTCCCACAAACACATCTCAAGCAGCTCGTAGCTGTTTTTTTAGAGTTTCACTGGGTGCTAATTATTTCCTAAAGCATTGTATGTGTTTTGTCTGCAGACAGCCTGGCGGAGGGAAACTCCAGGGAAGCGGGAGAGTTGACGAGTCTTCTGTGTTGATGAGAGAGACGGGTGAGGATGAGGGTGACACTGAGATTGGTGGATAACTTGTGAAATGAAGACAAACGAAAAAGCAAAGAAGGGGGGGAAAGGAGATAAAATCACACAAATGAGAGTGCTAAAGGGGAAAGAGAAGACTGGGTGGGTGAGGGGGGTGGCGGGCTGGATTTGCGAGACAAGTGCCGAGGCGTGAAGGGGGGCGTCCAGCATTTCCCATCTGACTCAGCCCTCCGCCGAAAAACCAAATTCAAATGAAAAACACAAACATTTGCAATGCAGCATTTTTCCAGGCTTGTTGTTACCTGGTGTGGCCTCTGCGGCCTGCACTTACAGTAAGTCCACACACAGTGTCCTCTGAAAGAATGTCTGTGGTCGGGACTGATTGACGAGGACGTTCACCACAGTGGAGAATTACACAGGGGATCAATCCAGTTGTGTGTTGGGCTGCGTGCTGATGACGGTCTGCCACCCACTCCTGGGCGGGCTGCGCAGTTGGTCTCTCAGCTGCCGGTGCAAAGTGTCCTGACAAGCCTCCCCGCTGCGTGTAGCAACATATGGAAGCTCACATGTACATCTATGCAGACACACATACACCCTACTCCACCCTGCAAAGCAGACAAAAGCATTTGACTGATTAAAATTCTCTTTCACACCCACTTAAGCCCATATGTAACTCACATTTCTGCGTAAAGGACACATGCTGGCTCTATAATGCATCACAAACTTATAGGCTGCCTGTAATAAGACACAGGCCTGCATAGGAAGAGTTCTGCTTCAAGTGCCAGAAAAGGTGCAACACATGGGAGGAGCTGCCTGCGCGAGACACATCATTGACTTATTATTTGGTTATTTCTGATCATTCTTTCCCCAGACTGTCAGATCCAGTTTTCAACGCCACAGCCAAAAAAAAAAAAAAAAAGAATGGAGCCAGGTTATGTGACTCATGGAAAATTGTACTGGATTTAAAAATAACTAAAGTAAATACTCAGTGTGCTTTTAAATGACTCTGTAAGAGGGTTTGATAAATCACATCAATAAATCAGAAGAAAATTGGTCTTTCATTTGAAAAACAAAAATCCAGTAAGTACCAGTCAGTTTAAAGTAATGAATGTTCGTTTCATTTGTGTATTAAACTCTGACCAATTTAAATATGGTCTCAAATCATAATCCAATTTAAAAGCGTTTCACAATCCTTAAATGAATACTTATATGTAATGTAATGCTTATATGAAGCTGTCATTTTTAGAAGAGACTGTGATCTAACTTTAGCCTCAGCTCAGTTATTCATCTGACATGAATGTGAATGGGCAGCATGATGATAGTTAGCACTAGCACTGTTGCTTCACAGCAAGAAGGTCCTGGGTTTGAGTCCACCATCTGGGGTTAGGTTAATTCACTCACAATGAGTGCGTTGCTTTGCGACAGACTGGCGACCTCTCCAGGGTGTAGTGTAACCCCCCTCTCACCCTATGGCAGCTTGGATAGGCTCCAGCTAACCTGCAACCCTGAATTGGATAAGCAGAAAAAAATGGATGGATGAGAAAAGATGCCTTGACCGCTGACAGTTCTGACTGTCTCCCAGTCCATACAGCTGTCAGCAGTATTGGTCTTGTGTCCACTGGAAGCTGTGAAGTCCCTGGGCAGGTCAAATAACAAATAGAAATACATAAAAACACATCCACAGAAAGCAAATTATACAAATTCAAATGTAGTATTTATTTATTTGTGTTTATTCATTATGTTGTTGAGATTTAAGAACTAACACTCGATTCTTTAAAGTAAATTTAGTGTTGCTGGCAGCAGCGAATTAGCTTACTGTATGATGGGTTAGCTAGCCCAACTCTTTCCAAAGCAAACAGAATCAGTCTACGAGCACCTGTAAAAGAGTAACTGACATGTTGTATCAGTATATTTTTAATCCACCTACAAACTGTGTACTGCTCCCCAGAAAAACCTCAACATTTCCTTTTTATTGTTTTCATTTTTGTAAGAAATAAAAACAAACTATAATGTTTCCTGTTAACCAAGCTCGGCAGGTTTCTGTTTAATATTTGAGGCATCACAGCGCCATCATAGTGCTAAATATTATTTATACTGGTTATAATGATACTAAAAATATACCACTCAAGCAGTGTGATGAGGGTGAAAGCTCAAACACAGGAATGTTTCCAGCTGAAGAATGACTTTAAGGCAAAATGTCTTTATGACAGACATATATTTTTGCCTAAAATTCATCCAATAAAACACTCACTTTATTGCGTAGCAAAGCCAAGAATGGGCTTCTCGAGGTTTCCTATGTTGGGTTTACAGTCCTGATAGCATCTTTGACTGCAACATTTCATCTTTAGCGATGTTTAATTTGCTCGGTATGTCTGTGAGCCCGATGTTGTGTACCTCCCAGGCTCGGTGTATGGTGTGTGTCAAGATGAAGGTGATAGAGAGGGATAGAAATGCTTAGCGATAACCCAGAATATATGATGTGGTAAAGGAACATTTACGCTCTACTTATCTTTCCTCTCTGTCCATTATTCTGACTGCTACTCTCAAACAGACAGCTGAGGATGAGACTGGATTTGAGCACGTCAAACAGAATCGCATTCTTTCTCCTACTCTCCCGGTTGCTGTTACTTGGTTGTTTTCTCAAACAGAAAACCCTCAAACTCACACAAACGCACCAATGAACATTTGCACAAAGCCTGACTTTCTTCAAAATCAAAATGCATGTAGCTGTTGTACCAAGAGAACTTTTGCACGCATGTGGGTAAACTCCAAGTGTCGCTGAGCAATGAAACACTGCTTTAACTGCACGGGAACACACACAGTCTTGTCTCCTGACTGTACGATTATGCCAACAGCTTCCCTTAAATTTGTCTGCGGATCTTTGGTTGTGTGATGGGTGAACAGCTTCCCCTGACAGCATCGTCTTCCTCCCATTGTGACTGCACACATGGGGTTAGTCACACTAAGAGAAAGAGGGGGAGCGCCCACTTTGTGGCTCATCTCCTGCCCTAATTTAAGGCAGTAGAAAATTCATAGTCATATTTTAGTAAATTTAAGCCTTGAGAAAGGGCATCGAGTTTCTTTCGCCCCCCCATTTTCCCGTCCCCTCCTTCCTGCTCTCTCCTGTTAAATATGCAGATACAGCAGCACGAGGCTCCTCGCAGGTTCGTTGCAAGAATTGGGTCAGCGATGACGTCATAGCATTTTAAAGCGAAGCAGAGTTTCTTTACAGATTCCCAGAGAAGGTCTGGCGCTTAGAGGAAAGGGAGGAAAACTGTCTGTAGCTGAACTGTGATCTTCATTCATGAGAGGTTGATGTGATTTGGAAAGCACTGCTCAATAAAACCCTCAGTAATATCAAAGCTATACTGATGTTCTGTATAAGGAAAATAAACACTGATATTTTAACATTCTCCTTTCCCTTACCCATATTTGTGAAACAATGATCAGTTATTTGAATATGAACTTCAACCTGCAAGTTACAGCAATAAAAATAAGACAGATTAGATTAGATATCAAGATTAGATAACATCCAGTCTGTTATTTGATAGATTTGCAAGACTCCTAAAGCTAAAAGCTTGAATTGTTACCAGTGACCTAAAGGCTCTGACTAATGTTACTCTCATTGTTCTGTATCGATTGCTCTCTCTGTGATTAACATTGATCACCTTGTTAACACATGTGACTCCAAGCATTGACCTTCCCCTGTGAGTACAAGAGAGAACATATTGGTGAGGCAGCTGTATGATGTTCTTCCTCATCTTTGACCCATTCTCTTTTGGGAGAACCTGTCATTGAAATTCTGTGTTTGACACATAACTCTGCTATTTTGGAATAGCTGAACTAAAAGATCGTGGATAACAGTATCTATAGTGTGTTCATGTGATATGATCAAAGCTGAAATAAATGGAGGGTCATCTGTTAAAGGGACAGTCAGTAATTTTCATTCTTAATTCATTAAAGATGCATAGGCTGCCATGTTCCCCAAATATTTGAACACAGTGGCCGAGAAGAACATCTCGCTTCCGACTGATGGTGGTTTATGTATGTGGTTTACATATTTAGTACACCAAAGGCGTTGAAGTTGTAGTCGTTACTGTGCTGTGCTGGGACATCTTGATCACACATTGTGGGGCCCCTGTAGCTCAGGAGGTAGAGCAGGTCACCTACTGATCGGAAGGTTGGTGGTTCAATTCCAGGCTCCTCCAGTCTCCATGTCAAGTATCCTTAGGCAAGATACTAACCCCGTTGCTTTCCGATGCATCCATTGGAGTGTGAATGTAGCCAGTCAGTTTAAAGTAAGTGCTTGTGAGAATAGGTGTGACTGTGGCATGTTGTATAGAGTACTCTGGTACAGTAGAAAAGTGTTGTATAAGAATCTTACCGTTTAACATTAGGCTCTTCTTCCTTGATCCACTTCAAACCTGTACTGTGGAGTTCTTTAAACCCAGAACATGCTTTTGTCTCACTTAAAATACCTGCTTAAAGAATCTGGAATCGACTGTCCCTGCCAAGCTCAGACAAAGCAAACTGGACTTAGAGGTGATGTTGGTGTAGAAGTTAGACTGGCTTCCTTTATCTTCCATGTCCATCACATTCACTGGCAAATTTTGGACTCTGGACTTGAGCACCAGACTCTGCAATTAGATATTGGACTTTGGACAAATAGACTCCAGACAGTTAGCAGTGAAACCTCCTCAACTGTGGTGCTCAACACCAGAGCCCCCCCCCCCCCCCCAACATCACACACACACCCATCTACTGAGAACCAGTGATATTGTTAAGGGGAGGGAGGGGCGGGGTCTGCACAAAGCCCAGAGGATACTCCTGGACAATACCCACCCCAGTCACAGCCTGTTCACCCTTCTGCTGTCTGGCAAGTGATACCGAAGTATCCACCAGATTTCAGCAGTTTTTTCCCTTCAGGCTGTGAGATTACCAAACTCATCCTCCGTACTCCACCGCACAGTTTTTATTACTTGATTATCCATTTGTTTATTTCTAACTTTTTCTCTTACTAACATTTTCTCTTAGTAGCTTAAAACATCCATAATAATATTAAACAAACTTGTATTGCAGAAAGAAAATCTGACTCTTGTTGAGATTAAGATGGCTCCCACTGGTGTAATGTTTGTTTTTTCATTCACAATCACTGGAAATGGAGCTGCTGCAAAACAGTGAATATCTTTTCCCCACATTTTCATTTTCAGAATTTAATCTGTGCCCTCCAGGAATTTTATGAAAATAGTCGGCATTTGTTTCGAAAGCATGAGTGAGCGGGGTTGCCATTCAAATGAAAATGTGGCTTTGGTTAGTCAGGAAGCAATGGCAGGAGAGCGTAGTTTTATAGTGTGAGCAATATGTACTTGAACCTTTTAACCTTGTCATTTCTTCCTCTTGTCTTTTGTGAAGCTGGGTTCATTCAGCACAGCTCATCTTAGGTCTTCTCATTCCCGTGAAAACAGTCTGCTGACTGCCAATTTAACTTTATTAGTTGTCTAACAAACTTCACCAAGGTGAAGTGCCGATCATTTGTTGATGATGTTTTCTAGTAAACGAAAAAAAACAAACAAGAAAAAAAACCCAGATTGTTTGTTGGTGGAAAGCAAGCAGGAGTCTTTATCCTTTTTTTGCTGCAACACTGAGTCATACTGACTAGCAGGGCACAGTGTGGGATAGGACTGGCTGGAATGCTGTCAACCTGATATATAGGTTACTGTTGCTTCTACAATAACTGGCAAGCATAAAGAAGCCATTTTTTATGGATACTCTGATTCTCTTCTTCAGCAACACAATCAATGTCAATTCATAATTTCTAACCTCCTTAAATCTATCCAATAAGTTTCCATATAACCAGGAGTGCACATTAGTGGTCCGCAGGTGCGCATTCGCTGTCAAAATAAAAGACGCGACGCAAAGAAGTTACAACGTGCGTTTGCGTACATAAGATTTTCTGGAGGAGGACAGACATTCGTTTAGAACTCTTAAAGATGTCGAAGAAGCAAGCTCCTTTAAGCAATTACTGTGGTGTTCCTCCACCTCCACATAAATGTCAGAAGGAGTCCGAACCGCAAAAGAAGCGCGTATTCTCGGAAAAGTAGTTGCAGGAGGTGAGCTGGCTTCAAATAAATGATGAATGCACAGAGATGTGGTGCAGAATATGCTGTGAAAATCCCACTCTAGCGGACAAAAACAGTGCCTTTAATATGTACGCAAACGCGCGTTGCAACTTCTTATCTGGTGCGCGTCTTTTATTTTGACAGCGAACGCGCACCTGCGGACCACTTATGTGCACCCCTGTGTATAACTAACTGCTTAGTCTTGACAAATCTTGACATTTGTAATAAAGTCTGTGTAATACCTACCGTACAGCTGACATCATTTCACACTGAAAGACACATTTGGTTTCCTGATGGTGGAATAGATTCTGTACATAAAGACGTTAGCTATAAGCTAACATTAGTCTTGCTAATTTTAGCCTCAAGCGTCCTAAAAATCAAACTTTTTCCCTCTAAAAACAGTTTGACTACATTCTCATGTCGTAGAAGAGTTTACTCAATAAAACTCAGAGTACAGTTTCACTATCACAGTCACAGTTAACAGCAGCTAACAGTGGCTAAATAGCAGCAAAAACATCAGCACTTACCAAGAAAAAACTACAGCAAATCCTCTTCAACTCACCTCAGTATCACTGTCATCTTTCAGTCATGAGCTTTACTGTGCAATGGTGGAAGGGACTGTGCTGGAGTTAACTCTTGTACTGGTGAGGTGTAACTCTTGTGGGGAGGCACAGACAAGACTAATCCTGAAAGTACAACAATAGGTCTTCTCTTTGTTGCTGTTTGCTTTGGCTCCATGCAGGGCCTCGAGCACAGCTTAGCTCATGGTTGATGTCCAAGATATCTTGGTCCACGCTGTATTTAAACTGCTAAACTCAGTTGCTCTTCACAGATGATGAATTTTAACTTTAACAAATGCAGTTTCACACATCATTGACTTACAAGACCATGAGTGAAAATCCTAAATGTGCCATATGTAATGTGCTTAAACAGAATCCCTCTGCAGCAGAGGTGCAGTGCGGTGCAGTGCTTGCGCTGCACTGCACATGACACAGCTATAACTGAGCAGACGATCATTTGTCTCTCCAGCCCCTTCATTGTCTGACCATCTTCATCAGCCTCTACATCTTCCACACACTTTATTGTTCTATCTGGATGCACCATCTTTCTCTGTTTTATCTCCTGTTGGTTTTTGTCTCTCCCCTGCTGTTAACACTTTAACAATCTGTTGTCAGAGGGTAATGCCCTATTCACAGAATTTCAACAACAGGTTCCTCCAGCTGTTTCTCAACTCTCATTTTTGTCTTCACTAGTCGATTTAAAGATAAGAGAAATAGCACTGAATCCACTGCAGAGCACCACACCTGTGCAAGTTAAGAGAAGTGTTGTGAAATGTATACATTAATGGAAAATGGCACATGATCCATAGCTGCAAATGCTTTAGGCTACTGCAACCGTTTTTCTTAGAAACAGTAAAATATCGGCTTGCTGCATCTTATTGCCTTGCAGTGTGAAGACAAGCAAGATGTTGAAATGAATCATTTGACTTTCCTTGTAGTTTTCTTGAGTCGCTAAAAGCAATAGAGCCATGCAGCTTGCGAGGGTCAGCTTAAATAAACAGTCTATCCTGGAGTCCTGGCAAGAGCTCAGTGAGTCACCGACATAATGCAGCGAAAGGTGAAAGCCCGCTATTCTGCCATTTCGGGGGAAACGTTTCCAAGAGCAAAAGTCTTGCCGTGTTTAGTCATCACCTGCCTTCAGCCCTTTAGGTAAACCCAGTGCAGCTTTACAGCTCACTCCCCTGCCTCGTCTGCGAGCTCAGCCCTCGTCACATGAATTATGGATCAGAGAAATATCCTAGGACTCTGTTGTGAGACTGAGCTGTGGTCCTGGACTTTGTCCGGGTCCTTCAGAACTGACCTGAGGACAACCAGATGGTCAGGTTGGAGCTGGGCCAACCCAAACACCCTTGTAAGAGGAACAAATATGTATATATATATATATATATATATATATATATATATATATATATTAATCAACATGATAATGTGTAGGGGCATTTGCCTGTGTAAATAAAGAGCTCAGGTCCCTAGAACCCCCCTCCACCCCCAGGTCTCCTCCGGAGGACATTTTTCAAACCTGTCATTCATTTTCTCGTCTTTTGTACGATATTCTGCTAATCTTTCCTGTCCAGCCCTAATTGCCTTGCACTTTCCTGTCCTTTTCTTTGTCCATCCGTCCCCCTCACCTCCTCCTCTATCTATCTTTTTGCTTCCCAGATGTGTTGTCTTCCTTTTCTTTTCCAGGTCTGGCTTCCAGGCTTCTGGCTGACATTTCACACTGCTCACCCCCACCTTGTGCGGTATTTTCTGAAATTTTAGAGCAGTAGCAAGCAAACCTGGTGTCCAAAGGTGAAGTGACTGACACGTTTCAAGCTGTATTCTTCCTGGCCAGGTGGTGCCGGATAGGGGAGGGAAAGCAGGGTGGGGAGCAGGGTGGTTGGATTTGCTTGGCTTCTCTGTGTTTATTTGATATCTGGGCTGAATGCACTTCCAGCATGAAAGAGAAAAAAAACATTATAGAAAGAGAGTGAAAGGTGAGATGGGTGTGTTTATCTCATGTTTGGCTGAATATACAACACATATTTGAAAAAGGACAGAAGAAGACACAATGGATGTAAGAAAGTCAAAGAGGGGAAAATGAAAGACACATGCGCAGCGAATCTGCTCTGGATGTCAGCACACGTGTGCACGAGTGATTTGCTGGGTGAAATGGAACGCAGGATATAGGTCTCTCCAACGATCTAAACATAATGACTTAATATTTCTCCCTCTCCAAGCCCTCCCATAAACAAGCTGGGGATAAAGCAAACATGTTAAACCGACTCCTAAATGACGAGGGCCTCTTGTCCTCCCTCTTTGAAATCCACTCTGCCCGGGAATAATTAAGGCGGCTTTATGGCCGAGTACAAAGACAGAATATTGTTAAGTTTTATTGTGCTGCTGTGTATGCATGAGAAAGAGAAAGAGTCCATGACACCTGCATGATATTCCAAAAAAACACAGAAGCTCTTAGCATGTGAATGAAGTGTAGGTGCTCGTGTGTGTTTCCTGCCTATTGTGTGTGTGTGCATGATTATTGTCTGTGTGTGAGAGAGAGAGGCAGAGAGAGAAAGAGCGCATCTCAGTCTGAGAGCATTAGCAGTGAGCCTGTTCTCTGTATCTCAATGAGGGGATTAGAGGACTATTCATTAGGCAGGCTTTGATAGGTGACTAGCCGAGTCCATCCACTGTTGCTGCTCATGTACTGCCAGACAGAGAAGGCCAGAGGGTAATGGAGGGAGCCCAGTCTCTAGTCTTTCACTGTCTTCATCCTTTTTTGTCTATTTTTTTTTCTTCCTGTTGGCATCTCTGTCCGGTCCCTTTCAACATCACTGGAGGGAGAGTTATTTCTTTCCAAAATGATGTAGTCAGACTCTACAGCCTGAAATCTGTGGGTTGATACAAACGGGGGAGTAAGGAAACATATTTAAACACTTTACTGTTACTGTAAGGCTTTCAGGACATGTTATTGCAACTCTATATGACACCATGGTGCCATTTTATGGGACAATGGAAAATAAGACACTTGAAGACCTGGTAGCTATGGTACACGAGTGCCTGTTAGTAATTATTAATGCCTCAGTTTAAGCTTAAATAACCAAAAGTGATATGCAATATCCATCCGTTCATCCGTCCATTTTTGAATGCTTATCCAGGTTTGGGATGCAGAGTCAGCAGTCTAAGCAGAGAAGCAAAGACTTATCTCGCTATCTTCCAGATCATCTGGAGGGACCACGAATTGTCCTCAAGCCCTGCGAGACATAATCTTTCTTAAGACATGCCTGCAAAAATCTCACCTAGGAGGCATCCAGAAACTAGTTAGATGAACCATGTCAACTGACTCCTTTTGAGGGAGATGGGGGAGTCTTAATCTGCATTCCCCTGAAATGGCTGAGCCTCTTATCCTATCTTTAGGGGAAGCCCAGTCATTTCCGCGAGGGAAACTAGTGAGCATTTTGGTGGTTGGGCATTAGTCCATGTGGCCCATCCAGGTTTAATCCAAATGGGTCCGGCACACAGGAAGAGCCATAGGGTTTGGTGCAGTGTTGAGAACTGGGTGGTTGTCAAGGGTGGTGGACAGTGACAGAGGTCCTGGCTCTCCGATCCCCAGCTTCCAAAACTAGCTTGTGGGTCATGTGATATACAATAAATGTGCAAAAAGGCATTAAAACATTGAAATGGTTTTAATTCAAGTACTGTACTGCCATTTTCAAGCCAAAAAAGTCGGAGGAGTTCTTTGATATACTTGCTAAGGCAATATTAGGCACCAGGCTAATTGCTGTTTCAAAAACCCCTTTTTGCACGGGACTGGTACTACCTGGAGACCTCTCGATCCTGTGTGATCTTCCATTATTTGAGAGGAAAAGATTCCACGGCAAACACAAACTTTGTTCAATTACATACCAAAGTTCAGTCTTGTGAGAAGATTTGTCCTGCACAAATTGGCATCCGATTTTGTCCTTTTCTGACTCTTTGGAAGAGGGATCTGGAGGCTGTGTTTGAAATGATAAATTAGCTAAATAAATAAATCCTTATGTCTTTTACTGTGGATGGCAGAAATGCAGGCAAAGGGAAAACACACAGAATCCACACAATAAAGCCCAAGCTGTCCTAAACAGAAGAAAATTCATATTATCAACAGCTGGCGAGGGTGGAAGTCAGTTTGTTTAGAACATACTTGGTTGATCTTGTCTGAATGGGTCGTCATGAAACAGATATAAGGCGAAATTTCAAAATCATATGAATTCCCTAGAAGAACCTAGGGTTACTAGTTTATTGCCAATAGCACTCATGCACTCATTTATATGTGATATCAGGAGGTCATCAACAAGCATCCATATACAGTATATGACAAGAGTGACTAAGAGCCATCCCTCAGCTGGCATGACTGGATTCATCATGGCACAAACACCCAGAGAGTATAACACGAGTATGTGATGGTCTGACAGCGGCTTGTACCACAGACTTTTTAAAAAGGTGGCCTGTTTTGATTCTGACTCTGTTATTTGGATAAAGTGACGGTGAGCATCATTCCAGGACAAGGGGCTTGAGAAATAGCCGCATCTGTCAGCGTTTTACTTTATTTCTGACAAGCCATAGGCTTTGAATGTAGTGCGGAGCATCAGTGAGGCGAACGGAAAGATAACATTTGCCTGACTAAGCCCGCTGATGGAAACATATGTTTCCCCCGCCCAACAAAAGTTTCCCTCCCTATAAAAGTACACAAACTCTGTTTGAACGATGACAAGAAGAGGCAACTTCACGCGTGGTAAAGATGACATGTTTGTGAGTGGCAAAGAATCTTCTAAAGCAGGCCACAGGGACAGAAAAAAACACGTTCTCCACTCCCATCCTCTCCTCCTTCTCATCTCTTTCGTCGTCACCTATTTCTCTCACTTTCTTTTAGGGCTCAAGCATATAGACTTGGGCCATGGGACAAAGGGAGAGGGAGGAGGTGGAGGTGCTGTCAGATGATGAAGAGGAGAAAGCAAGGGATGAGAAGAGGAGGAAGCTGGGGACTCGTTCTGATCCCAGCCTCTTAATAAATCTGTCAGAGCGAGACAGAAGGAGAGCATGAGAGAGACACAGAGAAAGACGGAGAGAGAGAGATGGAGCTGTTAGCAGAGGTCTTCACCAGGTGGTTTGAAGTGTTCCTCCTCAAATCTGCTGCCTTGATGTAGAACTGTGTGGATTTTCCCTGCATTCGTTTACCTGTTTGCGTGTATGACTGTGAGGATGATTTGTTGTCCCTGAATACTTTATTTAAAAGATATATGCATTTAAGCCGTTTCTCAAATATCACTAATGTCGTTTCCATTAAGCTGAAGTTTGTAGCCAAATAGGGTAGAATGCTCTCTGACACTTCTAAAGCGTTAGATAGACAACAATAGATACATGCATATAGAGAAATTACTGTAAGTCATACTACATTAAATAAGTAACTACCTAATCTGTTGCACTATTTAGACAAAATAGTTCTTCAGTCTTCTCAAAGGACATTCAAAGCTCCTCTTTGGATGTTGGCTGCCTTTTGTTCTGATCCCACACTGCTTCAGTAATGTTGACGTCCAGCCTCTGGTACTGATATTGTTCCGCTGTATGTTTCTTGATCCAGGTATGTTTTTGCTGCAGTGGCAGTGTGTTTGGGAATATCAACATCCTGAAGTATGAAGTCATTGCAATCAGAAGCTTTGCAAATTTTTTCACATAGTGGATCAAAATCTGATACTTTTCTGTTTTCATAATTTCAGCGATTTTTAAAAGATCTCCAAAAACACTGGCTGCAATCCAGCCGTAAATCATGACGGAGCCTCCACCATGATATACAGATGGCTGTAGACGCTGATATATCTCTCTCTCCTGAACTTCTGTGTACATAAAGAGAGCAAATTTCAAATTTGGATTCATCACTCCATACCACCTTTTGCCACTGATTTTCAGCCCAGCTGCTGTGTAATTTGGCATTTCTCAGCCCGTTCTCCATGTTTCTTTTCCTTAAGAATGGCTTCGTGGCAGCCACTTTTCCATTAGAGCTGTTTATGAGGAGAACAGTAGATGGATCAACTCAAGGGCCAGATGTATCCCTAAGGTGCTGTATCAGGTCTACCCTGGATCATTTCTTTTTTTTGGGATCTACTTGTCCAGTTTCATCAACTATGGGTGCTGTAAACAGGGGATACGGTGAAAACTATGTGGAACATGAGGACTAGTCTTCTTTATGTTTGTGCTATCTACTGCAGCACTTTGTTTACTTTCTTCTTCAAGCTACTGGTCACGTTTCTACAAATAAATAGTGTCATTGATGTTGGGCTACAGAGCAGCTTGTACATTATTTGAATTCCTGCCTCTCTGCAGATAAAACTGCTATGCAAGTGTAGGTAGATCTACGTTATGTAGAACCATAAATCCCATTCGAGACACCATTTCACCTTCAATCTCTTTCTCTCAAGCTAACCAAAGAAATCTGACACCAAAGAAGAAAAAGCCTCAAAAACCAATGAAAGATTTGTTTTTCAGTACATAAGACAAAGTCTAAAAATCAGACTTTCAGCATATTTCAGTGGATGGATGCATGGAGCCTACTCGTGGTTTTAAAAAAATTAACACAAGCTGAAGTTTGAGCTGTGTTGCTTTTAGCTGCTGGTAGAAATACTTTCAGTGTTCCCTACCAGAATTATCCATGTGGTCATTTCCAATTTAAGAGAGCTGAGTGCATTTACACACAACAGCGGTTACTCAATTTAATACAGAAATTTGCTTATTAATATTAATACAGAGATGGGGTCATTCAGGGGAGATCACTTGTGAGTTGTCACACTCAAATAACCCTTTAGAGATGAAAATGTTCATGTAACAGCAAGAACTGTTGTACATCTGATTCATTTTGCATTGCACATCGTCGAACTCAAGTGCGTGAACAATTAGCTTAACTTGTAAATGATGGTTTCATATGTGTTCCTGAGCAATGCGACATGCCATCGCTCATTTCTCACACACTTATAGAAATGTGATTACTGTTCACCTCATTAAAATACCAACTGTGAGCCGGAAATCCATTAGCCGTTTTTGAACCAATCGCACATGTGAGCCTTCATTCTTCACGCAAGCTACAGCGAAACAATAAAAACGTGCACACAGAGGAGAGTAAAATTCACATATCTAAACACACATGCATCTTCCTGCAAACACAAAGACACTACATGTATATTTGCTCTGTTCCTACTTTGAATTGTGTTTATTATTGTTTCATATCGATGCTAGTTTATGGTGTCTCTGTGACACAGTGACTCCCAGTTGGGAAGTAAACACTAGATAAGATGGATGCGTGTATACATTTGTGCGGTCATGAGTGTATGCATGCGTCACTAGTTATGGCACTTCCCGTTGGCAGCCCATATAACTCAGGTTAATGTTATCTTATTTCACACAGCTTCGAGGCAACCTCAGGGAGTAGATCATTTGGAGCGCTCTTATTACTTTTCATTAGGCTAATGTGATGGATGGAGGGGGGGATTTACAACAAGGAAGGAGGGCGCGCACACACACACAACACACTTTACTGCCGCCTCCATATTTGTGCGCAGGCCTTTAAAGATGCTCAGATTGCACTGATAATCGAATCTTTCCACCCTCTGTTGGAATCGTGATCAAAAAACCAAACAAACAAATAACTTCTCACATTTATTGATCAATGTTTGAACCATTTGCCAGGGAACTGGGATGAGAATTCAAAGCACTGCCTGGGGGATTGTGGGCGTGACCCCTGACCCCAGGCAGTGGCTGAAGCCGTGAAGGGTGTGACTTCAGCAGCGAGCGAGGAGAGGAAATGAGGGATGTCATGAGCAGATGAATGTGTACCTGTTTCCTCCTTTTTTGTGTGAAATGGTATTTGTTTACATTAAGGTTAAATGTCAAGACAAGAGTGGATAGATGAAGAAAATCCTCCATGACATTGGCAGGGATACTAATGGCACTGATCTGGGAAATGAGTTTGTAGTCTAAAGTATCCTTCCATGCTAGCATCAGCAGGACAGTTTGGCTCTTTTTGCAGACAGTATGACGCAAATTGGAACCAGTTGCCTTACCAACTTGAATCCAAATACACCTCACCTTACGTGAGATGTGTATTTACAAAACTGGCTCGTATATGTGTGCGTCTGTATCAAAGATAAAGTCTATTCTAAACAGATCTGAGGCATTTTATTCATCAAATGCTTTGGGGTTTTTTCTGCAAATATTCCATTACACACTAGATTCCCCTCTGTCCTCCAGCAGGAATTCATTAGGTGGTATTCTGATTGGCTGGAGGTGCAGCTCCAGGTTCACTGCCAGTTTAAATAGCAGCTAATAGGAATTTCACACCACTTTTTTATTGTAAATAGCTGCAGCTGGAGGAACCTGTTTTTAGCCCCAAACTGTCACATACTGACACCTGGTCAGCACCCCTGGGCGTCACATTTTAATGCTCCGAGGACCCCTTGATATCATTTTTCAGGACTGAGACGAAGTATATTCTGCTGTCGCTGCTGCAGGACACATATCGGTGATAACCAAGCATGTATTGCAGAAGCTTGTTACAGGTGGTTAACACTTTCAAAAAGTTCAGCAGATGAAAGAAACATTTCAAAAGTGAAAGCAGGATCCAAAATATGTATGTTTGTACTTAATTGAACGTAGTTAATGTAATGTAGACTATCAAGTTCCTAAGGTTAGTGTTTGATGTGATTGGAAACGTATACAGCACTTTTTTACTCGCAACTAACAACACTGATGCAAACACAGCTAGATTTAGGGTTTAGTGTTGTGCAAGAGATGAAAGTAGAGGATGTCGTGTTCTCCTGCAGGGTGTAGCAACTCTCACTAAACACAGAGTTAAACCACAGCAAATAACGAGTGGGAGGCATGCAGTAAGACTGACCATTTACTGCGTGACTTCTCTCATTTGCATGCAGCGGTGAAAACTGTAAACAGAATGAATACAAAGCAATACGATATTTAGCCTCTGTGTCCTTCAATACAACCTATAATACTAATTTAGCCTAATAACATCCTAAAATGCAAAATATTGTGACTGAATCTAATGATTGGTTCTGCAGCCAACTTACATCCACTGTAAACAGCCTGACAGAAAATAACGGCTATAAAGGTCAAATTTACCGCCTTACCAAAATAACTTCTGATACATGTTTAACAACGTGTCTACTATAGCACCATGTGATCAACTTGCGACATTGCTCAAACCGAGCTTCATAGTCAATGGCAGCAAATTAGGTCCTGTAATTGCATCAACATTCAAGCATGCTTGTTGCAGATCCCAGAAACAGTAAGTTACTAAACAGGATGCATGTCCCAGGAAGTATTGCCAACACAACTTAAAGCACTTAAGGATAGAGGAAAGTGTTTGTTTGAATGAGTGAATGAGGCGTGTTGTAGAAAGTGCTTTGAGTGCTCTGGGAGAGTAGAAAAGCATATGCAATTACTATGGCTTCTAAAGATGACACTTGCATTGTTGAACGTGGATGATTTGACACCAAGATGAATCAAAAAGGCAAGTGTAGTAGCCTTTATTGGACAAAAGAAGTACATTTTTTGCATTTGTTGACACTCTTCAGTCTTGAGTGTCTTGTACCAATTTCTACCAGTGGATGATTTCCCTGTTAAGTAATCTGCTGCAGTGATCTTCTAACCAAAAGCATTAACTTTATCTAGGCCTAAAGCGACAGTGATGACTTTTGGTACCTAAGCATAACCAGATTGTGACCAAAAAGAAAAAGTAAAAAAATAAAGCTGAAAAATAGCAGCAAATCATATCCTTTCTTTCATGCAGTTATGCACTCTGCTAGGCGAGGTTGTTATGCAATCCAAAAATATAAACAAGGCAGAGAGTGGTTGCTAGCTTATGGTGAGGAAGCAGTCCTAAACATTGCGTTAGCTGATATTTGGTGGTTGTATCTTTGCTGTCGTAGCAACAAAACCTAATCACTGACAAGGCTAGCTAAAAGTTTCAATTAGCAGAGCCACGCTAGCTGCCTATAACTACACTGTTCTTGCACAGCACTGCATTTCACCAAAAATAACCATCTTACTCTCAGGTGTCGTCATAATGCAGTCTGTATAGGCGGCTGCTTTTTTAGAGCACTTAAATAATTGTGACTGATTGTACTACTGTACTATGTATGACTGTGCAATGACAATAAAGAGTTATCTTATCTTATCTTATTGCCTGCGCTATAGCTTGAAAAGTTAAACTCTTCTAAAATCTTCAGTGCATGTGTGAATCCCCACTATTTAGCTTCTCTCTGCGTTGTATTGCAGCAACAAAAAACACATTAAAGAACTCACTCTTGAGGAGAGAGTTTGTTATTATGTAAGACATACTTTTATGGGCATCCAAGATATGATCTAACTGAACCATACTTCGAGTCCAATTATTTTTCTGACAAAAACAAATGTACCTTTTCTTATCTTCGTCTTACGTCACTAAGAATTATATTCAAGAATTCTTCTATTTCCTCCTCTCTCACACACACAAATTATTCTAACTGTACCACAGTTAGAATACCGGCCTCTGTATATCTCCTTTTCTGGAAGTTCACCCCCCACCTATTGGGTGGTCTGTAGCATCACTGGGATCAGATTCTTTCCTTTCCCCCTTTGTCTTGCAGATAGAAAACAACATTTGGTTCGGGCTCTGCTCATAACTGACCCCATTCTCCCGTCTCTCTCTCTTTCTCTTCATCTTTGCTTTATTTTACTTTGCTTCTTGCTCTGGGTCTCTCTGTCTCCGTCCTCCTCTCCATCTGCTCCCCAGGCATTGAGGCCACTGACATTTGTTTCCATCCCTTCTTTTTTTCCCCTCCTTACAGTAAACACCTGCACGCTCTTCGAATGGAAAAACACAATGAATAGCGCTGCTGAAAGAGTGGTGACAGCTCTGAAGAGATCCCTTTCACATGCACAAACACAGGCGGGGGGACTGGGCGGGGTACCATGTGTGTGCGTGTGTGTGTGTGTGTCAGGGCCTAGGTTGGTAAGCTTGACCTTGATTTACATTCTCATTCAGTCATTATTCCTATTATCAGTCATTCAAATGTTGAAACATGTTTCAACTTTTGTGATCCATCATAAGTTCCTCAAACTAAAAAAAGTCTTATTATTCTAATCATACTATTCCTTTTTTGTCCATGACTTTATAAAAGTTGTAATTGGGGAAAGCCTGCAGTACATCATCAGGCAAAATGTTGGTAATTTATTATTACTTTTTTAATAAACAGCAAGTCTGTAGCCCCGGCGTTTATTTAACAGGACCGTGCCAATGTTTTTACATGTTTCAGCCCATTAAGTACAAATCGCCTGTGTTTTACATTCCTGCTGACTGTTTTCCAAAGCATACAATAAGTTTTTAGATTGATTTCCCACCCTCCAGGCAACCGCTGGTTTCCATTCATTTCCATATGAAAATCAACTTGAGAAACTTAGAACTTGCCTGAGATAGGTAATCTATCATAGTGAATAATATGTTGCATTTTCTTCTTTGGCAAAGTTACTTCTTTACATGCATGCTATAGTCAAGGAGAAAGACTAATTTGAAAGTTTAAATGAAAATAATATGTTGGCGTCAATTTGGAGCATTGGCTGTTGAACTGCAAGACTGAGAGACCACAAAGACTCTGTAACTGCGTTTTACTGGATTTTTCTGAATAGTGGCCATAGAGGTAATTGCAAGGCATTAGCGCTTTTAGTTTCTTTCGATTCCCCGTCATTCATTTGAGTCATGATGCGGTCCTGCATCTTTTCTTTATGTACGAGCATTTTCTGCATATGTTTAGATTATTATCTTTCAGCAGAAAAAAATGGCTTGTGGCTGCCTATCTGCTTAAGTCTGATGTGATTCTGGGCCCAAACGTTTCCTAAAAGCAAAGCACTGATGCACTGCTGACAGTTAAAAATGGCCCACGTCTTTCCAGCTCCAGTAAAACAATCAGAGTGGCTGCAGACGTTCATTTGGCAGGAAGACGCTAAGAGAACTTTGAAATGACACCGCCCACTAAACAAGGTTAGTTATTGATATTTTGCTGTGCAGGTTGGATTATTTGTTATATACAAATTGTGCTACTAAAGAGTGATTCTTTTCTCTCACTATAGTGTACACTGTGAGTTTTTAAAAACTTAGCTTAAAGATGTGTTACTGTAGTAGAAAAGGTGGACATGGCCACCGTGATATCAGCCATGTGTTAGCGAAGTCCTGTTGTGAAGCATTAAGCTAAACATTTTCACCGTCACCATCTTGGTGATTTGAACATGGTTGTGATGAGCTTGTGGCAACTGTAACGTGGACGTGAGCTCACATGTCAGTGTTTCCTTGCGTTTACATTTTATCACAGATTAAAATAGTAATAATTTGCACTATGAGTGCTATCATACTGTATAGTGATTGTCATTGCAGAGGTTTCTTCCTGTTAAAAGGGGAGTTTTCTTTCCACTGTCACCTGTTCACTGCTTGTTCAAAGGGGACCGTCTGATTGTTGGGGTTTTCTCTGTAACATTGTAGGATCTTTATCTTACAATTATCAAGCGCCTCGAGGCAACTGTTGCTGTCATTTGGCGCCTTATAAATAAAACTGAATTGAGTGCCCTTTTATAATGTCTATGCCACACGTGTATAATGCTAACAAGAAGCTGTAGGGGCTGACAATGAAAACTGAACAGCGATTGGAGCTTCAAGTCTTTTTTAAAAAAAGCAAAGAACAAAGCTTTTCAGCAGGTCAAAAGAGCAAAATGCACCTGTGTAGATATTTTGCCAATGGCAAAGGTGTGCTACAAGCTCTGATTTGTCAGATTAGTTTTAAGGAATAAAGCACTGCAGCTCAGCAAAAAGAGGAGCCTCAGTTAACACAACAGACACCACATTCAGGAACCTGGGTTAATATTACATCGCTTCACAAGCAGATAAACTTTGCTATCTAATAAGTTTCAAAAAACGGGGCCATCAAATTGGTTTATTATTTACGATAATTGTGGTACTTATAAG
This sequence comes from Mchenga conophoros, assembly GCF_057382185.1. NCBI lineage: Eukaryota > Metazoa > Chordata > Actinopteri > Cichliformes > Cichlidae > Mchenga > Mchenga conophoros. Next base: position 8,447,184 of record NC_140539.1, on the reverse strand, counting down.
AAATAGATATCAGTATAATTTCAGTAACTTGATTATATTATATAGTGTTGATTATTCTTTTTGTGTCCAGTAAAAATGTTTGCTATGAAATAGATCTACCTGGTTAGAACAGGTGTGCGACAGTGAAGGCGTGCAAAAAGTTTTTAGTTTTATTTAAAATCAACCTGTTGACTTAAATTTGTAAAGAAGTATGAGCATTGAATTTCGGAAACTTCACCAGGCAATAGAAATATTAGGGACATCTGCAGTAGTAAATACTACACCAATTTGAAACACAAAAGGATAAACTGTTACTAAAGTAACATTTGAGCTTAACTACACATCAGCAGAGGTGGCAAAAGTACAGACATTATGTACTTAAGTACATAATGAGCTCACAGATACCCGTGTCAAAAAAATACTCCAGTAAAAGCACTGAATCAACTTCTTTACTCAAATAAAATTGAAATATATTCAACGTAAGAAATAAAAAAGTAGCTTCTTGAAGGACAAGTCTACTAAAAATGTTTTCACAAATGAACTAAACCTTGTGCTGCATTAATATAGTAATACAATAATATTAGTACATGAGAATACAAATATTATACCACTCTAAATCTAATTCTAATGAATGTACTCATTTTGAATCTGTTATGTAGGACAAATACAGTGACAGAGAATTGTACAATTAATAACTATTTTCTGTCGCCTATAGTGTACACAAACTTTGCCTTCGAACCTAAACAGGAAAATGAGAACAGTCAGGGGTTACAGTGAGTAACTAGCACAAAAACAGATTTTCTTTCAGTTTCTTTAATGGAGTTGATGAAAATTGCCAAACACAGTTTGACAGGCATAATACAATTTTTGAACCAACAAGGTGATTCCCAAAGAACTATTGGCCTACAACTTGGCATATCTCAGTATGCTCTCCAGTGTGTCCTCACTGGACACCAAATTTGAGGACAAACCAGACAAGTGGAAAACACAAGAAGAAATGATGGACCTAAAGGTATCTACAGCCGATGATCAAAACCTGAAAGTCATGTCCTTAAGAAATAGGGAAAAATCAGGATCTGAGAGATACATCTGGCCCTTAAGTTAATGCGTCTATTGTTTGCCAAAACCTCATTAGAAATGGTCTCAGTGGAAGGGTGGCTGTCAAGCAGCCATTCTTAAGGAAAGGAAACAAAGAGAAAAGGGTGAGGTTTGCCATTGTTTTTCAGTCCAGTTCTTGTGTAATTTGGCATTCGCCATATTGCATGTTAAAAAAACTATTTTGACAGAGAACTAAATAAAAGGCAGCCAACATCCAAGGAAGAGCTTTGGAATGTTCTTCAAGAAGCTTGGTGAAGTATTCCCTGAAGGCTACTTAAAGAAATTACAAGAAAGCTTAAGACTTCTTGCAGAAGTATTGACAAAACAGTATTTGGTCATACCTATTTGAATTGACTCTTCTTTGAATTCTAAATGTTAGAAAGATAAAGAGGGAAAAATGTTTTGATAATAAAAACAGACAGAAAATAATGAATAGTTAAAAAAAGAAGGAAAAAAAACCCACCTCAAAATCCAGGGACAGGTAATGCAAGGACGCAGATACCTGCTAACTAACAATGAGGCACATAAAAATAATACATGTAAGTAATATATTAGATTTGTTACTCCACCTGTTTTGGTGGACTGAAAGCAAGTCAGTCATCTTATTGGTCTGTTAATTCCATTAATAATGCTCCAAAAGGACAGCACAACACAAACATAGTGGAGAGTTGACTTAAATGAAAAGAAGTGACGCTTATCTGACAGTTAGCAGCTACAGCTAACCGTCTGCTAGGTTAGCTGTAGTTGCTAGGTTAGCATGCTACTCTTGGACAGCCTCGAGTGGCTGCTGGCCATTAAGTGGTCTTTTGCACTTCAAAGTTCACTTTGTTTCTCAGGGATGAACAAAGAAGACACTTTCATTAATTTCAATCTTTGTTTGTTATTTCTATTGGTAAGAGATGTAATAATTAGAGATGGCACGATACCACTTTTTTATGTCCGATACCGATACCGATATCATAAATTTGGATATCTGCCGATACCGATATGAATCCGATATAGTGTTTTTTAATCAACAAAACTGTTTTTTAAAATATCTTGCTGCATTTTGCAAGTCTGCAAGTTCATACTCAAGTTTAAAACAACAACTACACTAAAGCTATTCTGTTATACCTGTATACAAAAAAAATATTTCATAGTTCAGCAATACTGATCAATCTAATAAACTTAGACCTACACCATCCTCCCTATTCTGGTATTTTAAAGAGTACTTAGCATAAATATTAAGCAACCTAACTAATAGGGTTCCAACTCCCAGCAACAACAAAAATAAATAAATAAAAAATAGGGAACCACCCCTCACGCTCCACCTCATGATGCTTAATCAACGTAATCAACCTTAATTTGATGCAGTGTGAAAAAAAATGCACAGAAATCAATTATTTTTCAAGAAATATTAAATAGATTCAACATCTTTCTTCAACAAAATTGCAGACTGCACAGATGGTACCTTCCCAAAGGAAAATGTACTATAGCTTACTAGGGTATATATATTAGACTTAATAGTCACTATATATAGTAATTGACTTCTATTCATTTTACATCAAATTAAAACTTTGGGTGTCAGATAATTATTTATTAAAAGCTAGACATTTTAAATGAGAATAAGAAAGAAAAGTATGTCTTTGTGCCCCCTATTCCCTGTTAATGCCCTATCGGCCCCCCTGGCTAAACTTTGCTAGATCCGCCCCTGCACAGTTACCAGCCGTCAGCTACGTAGAAAAAGATCCTCGAGTAGAAAGTAATATTAAATACATTCTAACAACAGCTTATCAAGCTTAAACGTGCTGCTGTTGTTCAGCCGCTGGTTTCCTCTTTCTGGTGCAAAGTGGACCAAAAACAAACAAGAGAGACGGACTCACGACAGAAAAGCCGATCAGCTGATCATTAGCAGTTTCACGATTGAAGTAGCAGCCAGAGAGCGAGAGGCAGTCGCTCGTTAAGCTTAACGCAGGAATGCTTTACAAACATTCAGAGATGGACTTACACACTTGCTTTACTTCTCTCGGGGATAACTTTGTCGGAGATGAAATGCCAGATTGCTAGCGAAGCTCCAAATGCTATCCAGACCACCGACAGGTCCCGCATGCCACAGCTGCTCTATCACGTGATGCATACTGCTCCGACGTTCTGAGGCGAGTTACGGCGTGTTGCAAGTTTTGTGAGGTGCTTTCGTGATATTTAATGGATCGGATTACATTTTTTATTTTTCTCCGATATCCGATCCAGTAATTTAGGTCAGTATCGGACCGATACCGATACGTAATATCGGATCGGTCCATCTCTAGTAATAATACCCGTTTCACTCAGTGAGTCACTCTCTTTTTTGTCTTATTCAACTCAGATCTCTAGAAATCACAACAATATACACCTCGAGGTAAACACTCTACAATGTTAAAGAGAAAACTCAAACACAAATTTAGATGCAATTAAATATCAACAGCAAATATGCCTGAAGGAAAGTCAGGTTATGAAAAAACCCAAAATTATTTGTTTGTTGACAGTAAACATATCCGTAATATACCATTAAATTTTTTTCCTGTGATGTAGTCTTAATCGGGACCTCGAGATCTTCCAATTAGGCCTCTTTCTCTTGTCTTGCTAGCAGAGCAGTCCTCTGCCTCTGCGTCATGCAGTTGGTTTGCAGCTTTGGTATTTTCTAGTTCTTATTTGAAGTTTAGCGCTTTCAAATCATTTTGCTCATGAAAGGCCTCACTGGTGCAGAACTTGGCTTTGAGCTATGCAATCTTACAGTGGGCTCTCTCTTCTTCTTCCTTGTTTTCAGCAGCCTGCTCACCCAGGTGTTTCTGAGCTTTTAGGAGCTCTCTTGGAGCTGGTTGATCTTCGCCCGCTGCTTCTTGCATTGGATCTCTAAATCAGCCTCTCTGGCTGTTTTCAGTTCTGTGGAAACTTGTGTGAAGCCTATATTTGTGCTGAAGACTCCGAGTGGCTGTTTTAAATGCACCAAATATAAATGCACTAATGTAAAAGTAAAAGTAAGTGCTAACAAATCTTCAATGCAGCTTTACAACTTTAGTATTTAAAACCTATGGAAACTACTGACTAATCTGTTGAGTAGAAGCCTCCCTCACTTCCATTTTCATCAGCATGTTAAGTCTGACACACAGAACAGAATCATATTCCCTACAGTATAAAAAAAAGAGCGACTGCAGCGAACAAAGAGTCCCTCACATCAAGCGGGAGAAGCATTCAGGCCGGGGTGTGCTGAGTCACTTCGGTTAATGCTCCAATAGATGGACCTAGGGCTCTTATTTTGGCAGCCGGCTCTCAGAGCAGTCACTGATATGATATACAGCAGCTCTTAATACACTCACTGCCTCTCAAATATGTAATGGAGCAAATTAATGCAGTCGCTTCAGACGGAGAAGCCCAGAATTGAAAACCAATTTAATCAACCTTTGTCTATGTCTGTCATTTTTCTCCCCTCTCTTTTCCATCAGCTGCCTCCCCTCCTCCTTGTTCGCTCTTGGCTTTCTCATCGAGGGGGGAAAAATGGCATGCGGAGGCAGGCTGGGAGAACAGGGAGGGGTGCGGACAGGGTTTGTATGGCCGGGAAGAGCTCATCCTTAGCTTTCCTGCCTGGAATTCATTGCAGGTTCATTTGTTAACTTCCTCTAACATTATGGTAATGTGCTGCAATTTTCATCGCTGGCACAAAGTCGCAAGCAAATACAGGATGAGTTTTCGAACGCTAGCTTTCAATGCGTCGTACATCATCATTAATTGGAAACTGTTGAGTTCTAGGCTAGATCCAGATTGGATTTTTCTTTATCAGGGTCCAAAAAACGTGATCCGCTTCCTAATAGCCAACCTCTGGAATGGAATGGATTAGTGTTATTGAGAGATGAGGAGAAATCCTCAATAAATCAACAATTTTCTTCTAATCAGGCACTGGCGGGGGAGAAAGGGTTGAGTGCTCAATCAGGGGATCAAAAGTATGAGGGTTTTTTTCTTTCCAGTTGGTAGCAAACCAGTGCAGATCAGCTGAAGCCAGGGAGAAGACGGGAATGACGTGCCACTTCTTACTCTTCATTCCTCTCTTATACAGCTTCTAATATTCATCATAATCTCTTTCAGCTCTGTCACACACATCACGCACTTCTAAACCCCCAGCTGCACTGTCTCCCTCCTCGTTTGTTCAGCTCACTCCCTCTTTTTTCTAAGTTAGAGGACGCACATCATATGCGTGCTTGATGGCCCTCTAATAGCTTTAGTGGACTGGCATAATCTGGCTAGCCTGGTGTGGTACACGTTAATGGCATGTTGTACACCAACCCCAGCGGCGATGGATGTTATTAGTGTCTTGTCATTAGTGTGTCGCTGCCTGCCCTCCATCTGCTGCCCCACCCCCTCAGTCTCTCCAGGGTGTTTCTGGGATACCGTCCCGGTGACCTCTGTGGCAAGGCTGAGCCGCTTAGCATCGCCACCTGATGGCCACCCTCGGCAACGTGACAAATCTTATTACCTGAAGGACATCCGTGAGAGTCAGCGCTCTGTGATCGCATCTCTCGTTCTTTCTCTTTCTCTCTCACTCTCTCTCATCCACACACACACACACACACACACACACACACACACACACACACACACACACACACACACACACTCGGCTCGGCTAGGTATGAGCTAAGATGTATGCCAGGATACACAAAAACACAAGGACAATAGAAGTGTACATGTTTTAAGATGGCATTTGACAATATCCCCACGTACAACATTTACAAGAATAGACACACACACACAAACTAAAATTTGGTGTTTGTGTGTGTCTATAAATCTGTTGAAACAAAGCAGTAAAAGGGAGAAGTGTGTTGCTTGGCCATCTGAAGGATTCCACTTTTTGTGTCAGTGCGGGTGGGCATCTGGTTGATTTTGGCTTAAAGGCTCTAGTCAGAGATCTGAAATGTGAAATGAATGCAGAGCTTATTTAAGAATGGCATTATGCTGTGGTTTAAACTGTTGCTTCTCTAGATGGTGATTGGTTCTGACTGGTTCCAGGACTAGATAGGTGTGCAAACAGAAACCAAGTTTATATTAATGGCTCAATGCACACTTTTACAAAAGTAAAAGTGCCTTGCCCCCTCTGCAACCATCACTATCAACTGATGTAAATGAATGTTCACAGATACACAGGAACCACTGGCAGCATGGTCATTTTGTGCCACCTGCAACCTTTTTATTAATTCCCCTTTCTATTTTATTCCACTTGGCTGAATTTTTCTGCCTGGCACCAGGGCTTGAAATAGAATTGCAGCAAAACACATTAGAAGAATAATCAAAGTATCTCCCACAGTAATATGGTTAGACCCCCACCCTCGTTTGACTCGTTCTTTTTGGACTTTTTTTTTGTCCCGTTGAGTAAGAACTGTCACCACTTGCGTCACATCAGAGTGCCTTCAGAAGGAGGGTACAGCTTAGTAACTGAGGAACAGTGACAGAGGGAAACTAAACGATAGATGATAAGATTAAGTCAGAGAGAAAGGGAGCAAGAGGACAAGAAAGACAGAAAACATGGAAGAGTGAGACAAAGGGAAGGAAGAGTAGGGATAAGAGGGATTTCCCAAGTGGAAATGTAGAAGTCTCATGGACGGGCCACAGAAGCTGAAGAGTTTTATCCCAAAACTGATAAATGGTGTGTGGCGGCAGTGAGCTATTTGAGGATCAGTTTGACCTTCTGAGGCATTAAAGGGAATGAAAACCACAAATCTCTAATAGCCTATACAAATTTATGAGGTCATTTACGAACATAATATATATGTGAATGCAGATTTTTTTGTAGATGCATTAAAACGCACATAACTTCATTTAAGGCCATAGCCGAATAATTAGCATATGTCATCGTTTTGCTACCAGTTCTGAATTTAAGACATTTTTTCAGACATTAAGTGAAAGTGTCACGATCCTGGGTCTTATGACCCAGTGTTTTGAGTTTTAGTTCATTTTTGATGTTTTAGTTTATGTAAGCCCTTCAGGTTCCTAAGTTCATTTGTTATCATGCTTAAGTGTTTCTAGTTATTATTTCCCCCTCGTGCTTCTACCATGTTAAGTCTCCCCTGCTTTTCATGTATTTCATGTCTGTGGCTTATGTTGTCAAGTTCAGGTTGTCATGTCTATATCTCACTCTGTTTCCTGTTTTATTGTGAAGAGGTCTGGCGTTTCTGTGTTCATCGTGTTCAGTTTTACTCTCCCACTGTGACGTCATTATGTTCATGTGTGCCAGCTGTTTCCCCAGGTGTTGCCACTTCCCCTAATCACCTCCTGTGTATTTAAGTCCTCTGTTTTCAGTGTGTGATTGTCAGGTCGTCTGTTGTCCACGCCATGTTTCCTATGCCATGCTTCCAAGTTTCTTGTCTAGGTTTTTCTTATTGTTTGTTTAGATTTCCCAGTTTAGGTTTGTGTTAATTTTGCTTCAGTTTGCCTTGCCCTTTGTTTGTACCTTTTTTACCAGCCATATTAAACGGCTCGCTTTTTGTTAACATTAAAGTTTTGTTCCCTGTTCCTTGGAGTCTGCATTTTGGGTCCTTTTTCAATTCATACAGTCTGCCCTCGCCAGACTGTGACAGAACGACCTGACCAGTCATGGACCCAGCAGATTCAGCTCTCACCGAGTGTCTGGAGGAGATGGCTCGCATCCAAGCGATCCTCGACTGCGTCCTTACAGCGCCCGAGTTGAAGAGCAAGCTTGTGATGGTCAACGTTGCGGAAGCTATTATGGAGAGGGATCCCCGCCTCCTTCAGCTCCCGGGCTCACCTGCTATAGTGGATGCTTTTACAAGGGTAAAAGAGATGCTGCAGGCCCAGGAACTGTCGAGTCAGGAAATGGCTTCCAGCACCCACCAGTCACAACAACCCCACGATCAGTCGTCTTCATTGCTGCCTCCGGAACCTGAGTGTGTTCGTGTCGGTTCGCTGAGATTCGCCGCAGCGTCACCACCTCTCATCTCACCAGTTTCCACGCCCTCATCACAGTCTCGCCATACTCTTGCCACGGTCCAGTGCGAGGAAGCACTGGACGCCATAGATTTGGACTACGACGAGCGTCAGTCGATATACTGCACTCTATTGGAGGAGGAGCTCCGGTGGAACCCATGGCTCATTCCGGAGCACGAGCCCTCTTTCCAGGGTTCTCGACTGGCTCTCGGGGGACCTCGGAGTTACCAGGGACTTCCGCCTATTGCACCGCCGTCTTCCACTTTCAAGAAAAAGCGGCGTGCGCGCCATCGACGCTCCACACCACGAACACAAGTGAGTGACTATATCTTGGCTCCTCATGTTTCTTCTCCGGAGATTATTGGAACGGACACTGCCTTTCAGGGTCATGAGCCCGGCTGTGAAGAGACTGTTTGTACAGGAAATGCTAGCCAACAGGCTCAGCTAAGCTGTTGTGGGACTGCTATCCAGGCCGGTTTGGAGCCGGAGACGGAGGTACAGCTGGTGCAGCCAATTTCAGTGTCAGCCGGAGGGCCCGGGGAGCCCGTCCAGCCTCATGCTTCGTCTGCTGGAGGTTCAGGAGAACCCAGCCAGCCTCACGCTTCGTCTGCTGGAGGTTCAGGAGAACCCAGCCAGCCTCACGCTTCGTCTGCTGGAGGGCCCGAGGAGCCCGTCCAGCCTCACGCCACGCCAGCTGGAGGGCCCGAGGAGCCCGTCCAGCCTCACGCCACGCCAGCTGGAGGGCCCGAGGAGCCCGTCCGGCCACCTTCTGCTTCATCACTTGCAGCTGCCGTATCGCCACCTGCAGGACCACCACCTGCTGCGCTACTGCCTGCTGCTTTTGCGACTAAGCCTGAGGACGACACCTCGCCTAGTTCTGCTATACCTCAGTCTGAGGACTTATATAAACTCATTCCACCCACTTTAGACTGTGTGTGGCTTCAATTTACACAACCTCCTACCACGTCAGCTGGGGGGCCCGAGGAGCCCGCCCAGCCACCACCTGTGGTTGCAGCGCCACCACCTGCGGCTCCCGTGCCGCCGCCTGCAGGACCACCACCTGCCGCGCTACCGCTTGCTGCTTCTGCGCCTCAACCTGAGGACGACGCCTCACCTGGTTCTGCCACACCTCAGTCTGAGAACTCATACAAACTCATTTCACCCACTATAGACTGTGTGTTGCTGCAACTTACACAGCCTCCTGCCACGTCAGCTGGGGGGCCCGAGGAGCCCGTCCAGCCACCAGCTGTGGCTGCCTCATTGTCACCTGGTTCTGCCTCTGCTACGCTTGGTCCGGCCTCTGCCTCTGCTACGCTTGGTCCGGCCTCTGCCTCTGCTACGCTTGGTCCGGCCTCTGCCTCTGCTACGCTTGTTCCGGCCTCTGCCGCTGCCTCGCCTGGTCCGGCCTCTGCTGCTGCCTCGCCTGGTCCGGCCTCTGCTGCTGCCTCGCCTGGTCCGGCCTCTGCTGCTGCCTCGCCTGTTCCGGCCTCTGCTGCTGCCTCGCCTGTTCCGGCCTCTGCTGCTGCCTCGCCTGTTCCGGCCTCTGCTGCTGCCTCGCCTGGTCCTGCTCCTGCTTCGCCGTCACCTGGTCCGGCCTCTGCCTCGCCTGGTCCTGCTCCTGCTTCGCTGTCACCTGGTCCAGCCTTGGCTTCTGCTTCTGGTTCGCCTGGTCCGGCTTCGGCCTGTGTTTCGCCTGGTCCGGCTTCATCAGAGTCTTCGTCCTCGCCTGGTCCGGCTTCATCAGAGTCTTCGTCCTCGCCTGGTCCGGCTTCAGCCTGTGCTTCGCCTGGTCCGGCTTCAGCCTGTGCTTCGCCTGGTCCGGCTTCATCAGAGTCTTCATCCTCGCCTGGTCCGGCTTCATCAGAGTCTTCATCCTCGCCTGTTCCAGCCTCGGGGTCTTCAGCCTCGCCTGGTCCGGCCCATGCCACTGCTTCTGCCGGCCCTGCCTCGCCTGATTCTGCAGCGCCAGCTGGAGGTTCAGCCAAGCCACCCGACAGGTCTCGTCCTCGTCGCCGCCGGCCGCCAGCCAAGCCACCCGACAGGTCTCGTCCTCGTCGCCGCCGGCCGCCAGCCAAGCCACCCGACAGGTCTCGTCCTCGTCGCCGCCGGCCGCCAGCCAAGCCACCCGACAGGTCTTGTCCACGTCGCCGCCGGCCACGAGCCGAACCGCCCGAGTGTGGCCAGCCATACCTGCTTCGCCACTGCCACCTTCCACATGGTCGGCCCCCTGATTTGCTCCGTCACCACCGTTGGACTTGTGGCTGGCCCCCTGAACCTTTGAACTATGAACTTTTATGCTATCGACCTCCAGGACGGCCCCCTGAACTAATTAACTCTGGACTTTTGTGCCGTCACCCTCCAGGTCGGCCCTCAGAAAGTTTTGAGAACTGTCTCCGGAGCGTTAGTGCCTTTCATGGGCTCTTTGCACCCTTTTTGTTGGACTTATGCTCTGGTTTTGGTCGGTTTCGGGCCCTCCATCCTGGACCCCCGCCGCCCGCCCTGGGTGGGTTGTTTTGGTTTTGTTTCATGTTTGTTTCTTTGTTCGTGGTTTTGGGCGTCTGGAATCCGCCCTTGAAGGGGGGGCTCTGTCACGATCCTGGGTCTTATGACCCAGTGTTTTGAGTTTTAGTTCATTTTTGATGTTTTAGTTTATGTAAGCCCTTCAGGTTCCTAAGTTCATTTGTTATCATGCTTAAGTGTTTCTAGTTATTATTTCCCCCTCGTGCTTCTACCATGTTAAGTCTCCCCTGCTTTTCATGTATTTCATGTCTGTGGCTTATGTTGTCAAGTTCAGGTTGTCATGTCTATATCTCACTCTGTTTCCTGTTTTATTGTGAAGAGGTCTGGCGTTTCTGTGTTCATCGTGTTCAGTTTTACTCTCCCACTGTGACGTCATTATGTTCATGTGTGCCAGCTGTTTCCCCAGGTGTTGCCACTTCCCCTAATCACCTCCTGTGTATTTAAGTCCTCTGTTTTCAGTGTGTGATTGTCAGGTCATCTGTTGTCCACGCCATGTTTCCTATGCTATGCTTCCAACTTTCTTGTCTAGGTTTTTCTTATTGTTTGTTTAGATTTCCCAGTTTAGGTTTGTGTTAATTTTGCTTCAGTTTGCCTTGCCCTTTGTTTGTACCTTTTTTACCAGCCATATTAAACGGCTCGCTTTTTGTTAACATTAAAGTTTTGTTCCCTGTTCCTTGGAGTCTGCATTTTGGGTCCTTTTTCAATTCATACAGTCTGCCCTCGCCAGACTGTGACAGAAAGTTGGCAATGCCCACAACCATGAAAAAGAAAACAACAAAAAGTAATATTTCATAAATATGAATATTGCACTAAACAGTCAAAAATAGCATGTAAAGCCTAAAAAACATTTAGAATTTGAACACCGACTTTCAATTCAATTAAAATTATTTTTGTACAGCACCAAATCACAACAACAGTCGCCTCAAGACACTTTATATTGCAAGGTAGACTCTACATTATTACATACAGAGAAAAAAACCCAACAATCATATGACCCCCTATGATCAAGCACTTTGGCGACAGTGGGAAGGAAAAACTCCCTTTTAACAGGAAGAAACCTCCGGCAGAACCAGGCTCAGGGAGGGGCGGGGCCTGCTGTGACCGGTTGGTGTGAGAGAAGGAAGACAGGATAAAGACATGCTGTGGAAGAGAGACAGAGGTTAATAACAAGTATGATTTAATGCAAAGAAGTCTATTAACACACAGTGAGTGAGAAAAACATTAGATGCATCATGGGAATCCCCCAGCAGTCTATGCCTACTTCAGCATAACTAAGGGAGGATTCAGGGTCACCTGAACCAGCCCTAACTATAGAGAGTAGAGGTAGAGGTAGTTTCTGTCTCCCGAATCCAAACTGGAAGCTGGTTCCACAGAAGAGGGGCCTGAAAGCTGAAGGCTCTCCCTCCCATTCTAATTTAAATTACTCTGGACTTCTTGATTTAATTTGTTTTGTACCTCACTACATAATTTTGCTTGCTTACTATTATACCACCAAATATGCTCCTTAGGTTTAAGAAAATTCTGTATTTGAATTAAAAGAAGGCTTTATATACATTTTGTTTAAAGTTTAGATTCCCAATCATAGGGAGATACAATCTCCATCCAAACTTAGAGTCTGACTTTAAAAATAACAGCAAAGGCCAGTTTGTGTACTTTTAGTCTGGTCTCTTGGTTGCCAATACTGCAGAATAGCATTATATTTAAACTAACAGCTTGGCAAAGTCTTTTCTTTAACCAACAACCATGCCCCAGAGAAAATACTGGGCTGCTGAGGAAATTTAACCCCCAGTTTGGTTTGGTTTGGCTGACATTAACCCCGCCAAACGCATTGGGTTGGGCCTTATCCCCCGACATCAGTGGCCGACCTCACTAATGATCTTGTGGATGAATGAGAACAAGCTACGCAGCTACGATCTCAAATCTTGGAAAGCCTGAAACAAAAGCATATTAATTATTGCACATGACTTTGGAGCAAATCCATCCATCATTACCATATGGACTAACATACTGGATCCACATAGCCAGAGTGTCATCATAGTTCTGGCCTCATTTTTATATTTCTAGCGTTGTAAATATGTTCATAATTTCCCACTGCTTGTACTTGAAATGGTTTGATAGGATCGCTCATTATGTAAAAGAAAACCTGACGATTTCTTGCCAAAAAGATATTAGCCACTTACAGCAAAGAGCACACAGGCCTCCCCGTCATCCACAGAGTGTGACTGAGATGGGGAGAAAGGCTTCATGATGTGGGCTACAGGAGTCTGACATTCTCCTCTGTCTCTGTGGTGTAGATGTCATATTCAGTTTTTGGTCCCTGTGGAGTGAAAATGGCAGCAAGTGGAGAAAGGGAAGTAGGAATCTCTGAAGACCAAGCTGTCTGCTTGGGACCGGAGAGTGACTGAGGCAGATAGCGTTACACTGCACCCGTGGGAGACGGCGAGATATGACCAGAGGGATGGAGGGATCTGTGTCTGTGTGTGTGTGTGTAGGCAAAAAGGGGCACTGTCATGGAGAAACAGGAGCCTGATATAAATTGATATGGAAAGCAAAAATGAGGCTGGCGACTGCCATTTTAAAATTCTAAAGCTGAATCACATCAGCCTCACCTCTGCAGTCTGAGGTACGTTTCTCAGAATCGTGCTCGCAAATAACTCAATTTACCTGGATTCTGTGGACAGCTTGTTGGCCCCTCCTTAAATCCTTTGCCGGTGCTGAAGGGTTCCCATGCTCTTTCTCTCTCTTCCTGCGTCCTTCTCGTCAGAGTGGGTGTCAGCACTACTCTGAAGTGGCTTGTCCACAGTGCAAATGAATAGCATCGCTCTTCCTCGACAGTAAAAAGACGGCGACTGCGTTAGGCAGAGGGAAAAGTTGTAAGAGAAGAGGGGAGACTCTAGAGGTTGACGAGAGTGTTATAAGAGGAAAGATGCTTAAAGTGGAGGTTTAGATTTAACAGCAGGGTTTAGATTTGGAGGAGATGAGGAGTGCTATTAAAATGATTAACAGGATGGCAAGAGAGAAGGTCTAGGTGAGTGGAAAGTATGGAGAGACGATGGGAAAGTAAGAATGGGGGGATAAAGGGTGAGGTGACTGCATGCAGTGAGCTCTTTCAACATTTATTCCCAAGTTATAGTTACTAAAACCGTGGTTTTCAAATGCACTGCAAACCTAAAGTAAGTTGCAGCATTTAATAAGCTGCACCCATAACATACTTTTTAAGCAATCTTCAAGCATTTTAAAGTTTTATCCAAACCTTTTATGTGTCTTTCTGATAAATGTAGCTCTGTGTGAAATATTTAAACCTATGTTTAGTCTTTACCTAGTGGTCGTTACTGGTGAGGTAGTACTTGGTCTTGTTGAACAAGAGACTCAGTCATAAAATGCCGTAAACAGTTTGAAAGAATCAAATTGAACATGGCTTTTGTGATGTTTGCTGTGAGTGCCTAACTAGCTACAGCATTTTGTGAACAATTTTAACTTGTCATGTGCAAACCCCATATAGTACTACACTGCTTTACATTGAAAACCACAGTTGGCTGCAACAGGACATTTAGTAAGTGGGTTTACATGCATGGAGGAAAAAAAATTGTTTTGTTGCACTAGCTGGGGAGATGAATGTTGTCCCATTCTATTCTGATCAACAGCCTTCTGTCTTCTTTAGGTTTTGGTCTTTTTGTGTGATGTTCACATATGGCTTCACATACAATAATCTTTTTTGCCTGCTTTTAATGCAGTGCTGCTTGAGGAAGATCAAAGGTTTGTTTGTTGCGCACAGGGATTTCTCCAGATTTTCTAAATCTTTTGTTGATAATATGTGCTGTAGATCATGATAGTCAAAGTCTGTGCAACTTTACATTGAGGAATATTAGTCTGAAAATCTCCCACAGCTTTTTTGCAGGCTGGTGAAGCTCTGCCTATCTTTACTTCAGAAGATAGGCCTCTTTAAGATGCTCTTTTTATACCAATTTGTGTTACTGATGCATTGCCAGTTAACCTATTAGAAAGATGTTCCTCTAGCTGTTCAATAAAACTTACTTTTCTAGGCCTTTGTTGCCATATCCTAACTTTTTTTTGATGTGTTGCTACCCATAAATTCATCAATCCATTCATTCTCTTCCACCTATCCTTATCAGAGCCACAGGCAGGGGGATGGATATATTCCAGCTACCATAGGATGAGAATCGCCAGTATATCGCATTGCTAACACATACAGACCAATTCACACACATCAAATTGATAATGCTCAAATGTTTTTCTTGAAATTGTAAGTTTTTCTCAGTTTCTCATTGATATATGTTTTAAGTTCTATTGCGAAGACAACAACAATTCACGAGGTCTGCAAATCATTGCGTCTTGTTTGTATTTACATTCTGCACAGCGTCCCCACTTCTTCAGATTTAGACTCATCCATCACATGTACACAAATCTAACAAATTTATTTCACAACAAATTCATCACCATTGGTATTTAATCATCAAAACATGTTCGATTCAATGTTCTACTGTAATCTGTTTAACACTTATACTGCGGCTCGGGTATAAAATCAAACGTGCTGAAAAACTTGCACCTTTTAAACAGAACATATTTGTATTTTCACTCTTCATCAGCTTTTCCAATTAAAAAGAACAAGCAGACATTTTAGACTTTTGAGTTATTTTGAGTAAACACAGCGATAAAATGTTGCATTTATAATGAAAAGCAGTTTTCATAGATTCAAAAAACGGAGGGTAGTCTTAAAGAGGACACACGTTTTATGCCCACACATCCGCTTCAGGTCACCGGGCCTATGAGGACCACTAAGAAGAGTGTTGCGCATGCAGAGAAAAATGTCTGTAATATCAGATTTGGCAGGACGAGAAGAGGAGGAGGGAGAGAACGAGAGAAACGAGGAGAAGGGAGGAAAAGAAAAAAGCCATTGTACCTTCATCTGAAGCACTCCCGGGACATTTCAAGCCTTCAGAATGGACTACATCTTCCCACTGGTGTAATAAGGGTTATGATTTTCCCTTCAGGGGGTGGGAAGTGCGACAGCCTCCTGGTGTGAGATGTCTAACCAGTGGCTTCGAAGCTCCCAGAATCATGTTGTTTGTGTTTCTGTCATATTCCTTACCTCCCTCTCTCTTCAAGGAAGCTTTGACTCGCTGTGCTACCGGGTCAATTCTTACTAATTGGGGTCAATGCAGAATCGAATTGTGCTCATATGGGCTAATTTATATGTCTATTTCAGTTGACAGGCGAGGGAATAGGATTTTTGCTCTGTTAATCTTCTTAGGTTTTTGTGTACTGCTAATATAGTTTGAACTGTCAGCTTTAAGCCCTTTCATTTTCTCTTTGATGCACGACCTCGCAATGTGGTCTCTCCTCTGTTACAGACTGCGTCAAAGAAAATTAGTGCTCTCTGACAGTCTATCGGTTATTTCCGTAGACGTAGCGCTTTCTCCTCTCCTACCGCTCCTGCTTTCCCTCTTTCTCTTTACCTCATTACCCCTTAATAATCTTTGCTTTCCTCACACCCACAGAAACACACACACACACACACACATATTGACACCATAATGTATAGGGTTTGTTTGGTGTGCGGTGGAGGCCATATGTTCTCTTTGCGGCTAAAGTTTCTCTTATCCTGCCTCTGCAGCAAAGTAAGAGGGGAGTCTGGGCCTATTGTAGCCTGACTCCCTGGAAGGAGGGGAGTGAGGGAGCGAGGGAGAGGAGGGAGATGGATGGGAGGCAGAAGAAGCAAGAGATAAATTCTAACAGGGGGCCCTCCTATTGTCACTGTAATTAGGAAATGAAGCAAACAAATTATAGTGTGTGTGTGTGCATTTGTACATCCCTGTCTATTCATTTTTACCCGTCTCCCAAATGATATATGCACTCCGCTGGCAAAGCCTTTAATATAAGTCCTAGCTACTTTAACCAAAGTCATCAACTCACGCAAATGTCGTGAGGGCTCAGTTTGCATAGTGGACGCTTTCAGGCTGACGGTCTCCTTAAAAGCATGAGAGGGGCTTGGAAAGATTGGAGAGACGTTTTATAAAAAATTGCTTTGAGGATGTTACGTTGAGAGTGACTGCAGGGCCAGGAGGTTATGCATAGTAGTGAGTAATTGTGTTCATTTTTTAACATCTGGGGCATGCTAAATGCTAAATGTGTTGGTGTCACAGTTTCTGCCTGCCTGCTAAATAATTCAAGAACCAAAGCAGGAATTAGTTATGTACTCTGTCTTGTTACCTTAATAGTCGGGTGAGTTTACTTTTGAAAATTCCACTGTGGATTTATATGAACAAATAAATCTGCAGAAGTTAGCATAATTGTCACAAACACATCCTGCTAACAGCATATTGGAGATGACTGGCAGCCTTACATTGAAACTAAAATTGCACTTAATGTTCTTGCTAAATCATTCAGATGGAAATTTCTCGTGTACGGCTCGCTGTCCCAGGAAACACTGCACAAATTCAGCAGCTTGTGATTTGCGCTAAATGGCAACATTTTGTGGCAATGACAGAAGTAGCATGTTCTGCACGTGGGAGGATTGTGAGGGTGTGGGAGGGACCTGTAGTTCGCTTTACATACATTTTATAAAGAGTAGCCAAGATCTTCCTTACCTGAATTGTGTGTTTTAAGGATTCCCTGACTTTGCCATAGTGTTACATTGTACAGGGAGTGCAGAATTATTAGGCAAATGAGTATTTTGTCCACATCATCCTCTTCATGCATGTTGTCTTACTCCAAGCTGTATAGGCTCGAAAGCCTACTACCAATTAAGCATATTAGGTGATGTGCATCTCTGTAATGAGAAGGGGTGTGGTCTAATGACATCAACACCCTATATCAGGTGTGCATAATTATTAGGCAACGTCCTTTCCTTTGGCAAAATGGGTCAAAAGAAGGACTTGACAGGCTCAGAAAAGTCAAAAATAGTGAGATATCTTGCAGAGGGATGCAGCAGTCTCAAAATTGCAAAGCTTCTGAAGCGTGATCATCGAACAATCAAGCGTTTCATTCAAAATAGTCAACAGGGTCGCAAGAAGCGTGTGGAAAAACCAAGGCGCAAAATAACTGCCCATGAACTGAGAAAAGTCAAGCGTGCAGCTGCCAAGATGCCACTTGCCACCAGTTTGGCCATATTTCAGAGCTGCAACATCACTGGAGTGCCCAAAAACACAAGGTGTGCAATACTCAGAGACATGGCCAAGGTAAGAAAGGCTGAAAGACGACCACCACTGAACAAGACACACAAGCTGAAACGTCAAGACTGGGCCAAGAAATATCTCAAGACTGGTTTTTCTAAGGTTTTATGGACTGATGAAATGAGAGTGAGTCTTGATGGGCTAGATGGATGGGCCCGTGGCTGGATTGGTAAAGGACCAGAAAGCTCCAGTCCGACTCAGACGCCAGCAAGGTGGAGGTGGAGTACTGGTTTGGGCTGGTGGAGTCAAGCTCAACTCCCAGTCCTACTGCCAGTTTCTGGAAGACACCTTCGTCAAGCAGTGGTACAGGAAGAAGTCTGTATCCTTCAAGAAAAACATGATTTTCATGCAGGACAATGCTCCATCACCAAGTACTCAACAGCGTGGCTGGCAAGAAAGGGTATAAAAGAAGAAAAACTAATGACATGGCCTCCTTGTTCACCTGATC
The DNA here is from genome assembly GCF_057382185.1 of Mchenga conophoros. Classification (NCBI taxonomy): domain Eukaryota; kingdom Metazoa; phylum Chordata; class Actinopteri; order Cichliformes; family Cichlidae; genus Mchenga; species Mchenga conophoros. The sequence continues at coordinate 8,428,995 of NC_140539.1, read as the reverse complement.
TGAACCCCATTGAGAACCTGTGGTCCATCATCAAATGTGAGATTTACAATGAGGGAAAACAGTACACCTCTCTGAACAGTGTCTGGGAGGCTGTGGTTGCTGCTGCACGCAATGTTGATGGTGAACAGATCAAAACACTGACAGAATCCATGGATGGCAGGCTTTTGAGTGTCCTTGCAAAGAAAGGTGGCTATATTGGTCGCTGGTTTGTTTTTGTTTGGTTTTTGAATGTCAGAAATGTATATTTGTGAATGTGGAGATGTTATATTGGTTTCACTGGTAAAAATAAATAATTGAAATGGGTATATATTTGTTTTTTGTTAAGTTGCCTAATAATTATGCACAGCAATAGTCACCTGCACACACAGATATCCCCCTAAAATAGCTAAAACTAAAAACAAACTAAAAACTACTTCCAAAAACATTCAGCTTTGATATTAATGAGTTTTTTGGGTTCATTGAGAACATGGTTGTTGTTCAATAATAAAATTATTCCTCAAAAATACAACTTGCCTAATAATTCTGCACTCCCTGTATAACTGGATTAATTTATCAGTGCGTATCGTTGTTTTTTCCAGTGTTCAGGCTGTACAAACAGTTTAAAGGCCTGTTATTCACAAAAATTGACTTAGTCTTGTAGTACGTGATTATTTAGCTATAAAAATGTCACATTTTATATGTGCATATTGTCACGGTTTGCTGGGGCAAGCCGTGTGAATAATAATGGATCCAAACTGCAGGCTGCTGAAGTGGAGGGTGAGTTTATTTGCAACTAAAAGGTACAACAGACAGGGTGGCGAGGAACAGAACGGTGAAAACTCTAAACTGGGAAAACTAAATAAAACACTAACCGGAATACGAACGTGACATGCAGGGAGAATGACCAGAGAAGAAGGGTGGAAGGGAAATAACACAGACGAACCAGCAACTACCATGACAGAAGACACAACTTAAATACACCCAGAGAACACAGGGAGATTACACGCAGGTGGGGAACACAGCTGGGAGTGATTATCGTGACGAGACTAGGGAGGCAAACTGAAAACACTCACATAAGACGCAGACCTTCACAATAAAACAGGAAACACATACACGCAATGACATAACACACCAACTAAACACAGACTGGGGGACACAGAACATAGGAACATGAACAGAAGAATACAAACACCCAAGGTAACCAAAACCACAGAATACTAATAGACTAAACATAAACACGGAGTCGCAGACTCCGGACCATGACAGGACCCCCCCCTCAAAGGCTGGCTCCAGACAGCCCAACAAAAAACAGCCAGAAAAAACAGAAAACAACCCGACCAGGGCGGGCGGCGGGGGTCCAGGACGGAGGGCTCGGGGCAAAACAAAACAGGAGCACCAGAAGGTCAAAAGACAAAAAGAAAAACAAAAACACGAGTCCAAAACCAAAAGAAAAGCACACCAGAGCACAGGAAAACAGAGTCCAAGACAAAAAGAGTTCAGGGGGCAGACCGTGCGGACGGCAACGGCGGCGACGTGGATACAGTTCGGGAGGCGGGCCGTGCGGACGGCAACGGCGGCGACGACAGCGCTGGTCCGGGGGCCGGCCGTGCGGAAGGCAACGGCGGCCACTCAGGCGATGACGGTCCGGGGGCCGGCCGTGCGGAAGGCAACGGCGGCCACTCAGGCGATGGCGGTCTGTGGGCCGGCCGTGCGGAAGGCAACGGCGGCCGCTCAGGCGATGGCGGTCCGGGGGCCGGCCGTGCGGAAGGCAACGGCGGCTGCTCAGGCGATGGCGGTCCGGGGGCCGGCCGTGCGGAAGGCAACGGCGGCCACTCAGGCGATGGTGATCCGGACCAGGCGAGGCTGCAGAGGCTGGACCAGGCGAGGATGAAGACTCGGATGAAGCTGGACCAGGCGAGGATGAAGACTCGGATGAAGCTGGACCAGGCGAGGATGAAGACTCGGATGAAGCTGGACCAGGCGAGGATGAAGGCTCTGAGGCTGGACCAGACGAGGCTGCAGAGGCTGGACCAGGCGAGGATGAAGACTCGGATGAAGCTGGACCAGGCGAGGATGAAGACTCTGATGAAGCTGGACCAGGCGAGGATGAAGGCTCTGAGGCTGGACCAGACGAGGCTGAAGGCTCTGAGGCTGGACCAGACGAGGCTGAAGGCTCCGAGGCTGGACCAGACGAGGCTGATGATGATACTGCAGCCGGTGAGGATGATGATGATGCTGCAGCAGGTGAGGATGATGATGATGCTGCAGCAGGCGAGGATGATGATGATGCTGCAGCAGGCGAGGATGATGATGAAGCTGCAGCAGGCGAGGATGATGATGAAGCTGCAGCAGGCGAGGATGATGATGAAGCTGCAGCAGGTGGCTGAACAGGCCCTCCAGCCGACGAGGAAGGCCGCTGGACGGGCTCCTCGGGCCCTCCAGCGGACGAGGCATGAGGCTGGACGGGCTCCTCGGGCCCTCCAGCTGACGTGGCATGAGGCTGGACGGGCTTCTCGGGCCCTCCAGCTGAGACAGGTGGCTGAACGGGCTCCTCGGGCCCCCCAGCGGAGACTGGAGACAAAGGCCGGAGCGGTCCCTTGGACCCTCCAGCGGAAACAGGAAACAAAGGCCGGAGCGGTCCCTCGGACCCTCCAGCGGAGACAGGAAACAAAGGCCGGAGCGGTCCCTCGGACCCTCCAGCGGAGACACGAGACGAAGGCCGGAGCGGTCCCTCGGACCCTCCAGTGGAGACACGAGACGAAGGCTGGACGGGCCCCTTGGACCCTCCAGCAGAAGCCATCACAAAGCCAGCAGGCATGGAGTCCTCTGGCAGACACGAAGGCAATGGGTGCTGTGCTGAGCACTGGCCCTGCTCAGACAGCACTGACACGGAATTGTTCTCTGAGGGCTGCTTAATCTTCAGGGGTCCAGAATCAGCTGGGGACTGAGACCTAGCCTCTGGGGAAGCCCTGGAGTGCAGAACGGTGCCTGAAGCAGCTAAAACGCGAGAAACTCCCTGACTGGACCTTAAATTTTCTCCCTGCATGGAGTGAATGAGTGGAACCGGTAATGCTGGAGCCAGAGCTACGGGTAGCGGCGGCACTGGAGCTACTGGGGCCTGCGCTACAGGCGGCACTGGAGCTACTGGGGCCTGCGCTACAGGCGGCACTGGAGCCTGAACTGAAGGTGGCACCGGAGACTGAACTGAAGGTGGCACCGGAGGCTGAACTGAAGGAGGCACCGGAGACTGAACTGAAGGAGGCACCGGAGACTGAGCTGAAGGAGGCACCGGAGACTGAGCTGAAAGTGACACTGGAGACTGAGCTGAAAGTGACACTGGAGACTGAGCTGAAAGTGACACTGGAGACTGAGCTGAAAGTGGCTGTGGGGGAGCTAACTGAGCTGAGAATGGCTGCGGGGGAGCTAACTGAGCTGAGAGAGGCTGGACAGGCGATAAGCAGCTCATGTTGACATCCGCCACACAAGACACAGCCCCTGAATGAACAGTCACAAAGTCTGGAACAGACACAGAGTCCTCACTCACCACAGCCGGCGAATTAGAAGTCCGAACGTCCGGCTGTGGGGTGGCGCGCCCGCGGCGCGATCGGCGTTTCCTCCCCGCAGAGGGCTCCGACGGGCCTGGAAAAACCGCATCCGATAGGTGAGGCAGACGCGGCTGCTCCGGGGTGGCTGTAGTTTGTTGCTGCAGGACCCAGTCCGACAGTTCCCGAGCTTGCGCCGCCTCCCGGGCTTCATACAAGTTGGCCAATAAGTCCAAACATCCTCTGACCTGGCGGAGATAGGGATTTCTGTTGAGGATCGCCTCGATACCATTTATCCCAACGATCCTTGCTCTCGTATTCGAGGTGTGGGTTATCCAGTCGACCAGGCGTTGGACTTGCATCAGATCCCTCTCCCCGGGCAAGTCTGCTGGATCCATGTTGTGGCTGGTTCGTACTGTCACGGTTTTCCGGGGCAAGCCGTGTGAATAATAATGGATCCAAACTGCAGGCTGCTGAAGTGGAGGGTGAGTTTATTTGCAACTAAAAGGTACAACAGACAGGGTGGCGAGGAACAGAACGGTGAAAACTCTAAACTGGGAAAACTAAATAAAACACTAACCGGAATACGAACGTGACATGCAGGGAGAATGACCAGAGAATCAACACAGAAGGGTGGAAGGGAAATAACACAGACGAACCAGCAACTACCATGACAGAAGACACAACTTAAATACACCCAGAGAACACAGGGAGATTACACGCAGGTGGGGAACACAGCTGGGAGTGATTATCGTGACGAGACTAGGGAGGCAAACTGAAAACACTCACATAAGACGCAGACCTTCACAATAAAACAGGAAACACATACACGCAATGACATAACACACCAACTAAACACAGACTGGGGGACACAGAACATAGGAACATGAACAGAAGAATACAAACACCCAAGGTAACCAAAACCACAGAATACTAATAGACTAAACATAAACACGGAGTCGCAGACTCCGGACCATGACACATATGGTGAACTTGTTAACAAGTTCATAAACTGCCGCTAACTGACCCTGTTCACTCCAAACATTTTGACTTTATTCTTTTAACCATCCAAAGCTGTTACAGTGAGTTAGTATTCATGTTACTGAAAACCTGGAACTGTTCAGCTACACTGAGTAATGATGATGAATTGCCATAGATAATAAGTAAAGGATGGATTTATGTGGAACACTGTGTTTCCACATAACTTTGGTCAACACCATCTCAGTATTTTTAAACCAGACATGAAACATGAGGCGTGAATCTGACTGTGGCAGACCAAGGGACTTGGAAGGTGTGTACAGTAGTCCTTTGTCAATCACAACATAGGCCTTAAACCATGCTCTGATTTTTGTTCCTGCTGTATTCAGTAAGGCTAGTGATTAATACCATAAACTCATCAGGAAACTGTTAAAAGAGGTCATTAAGTAAGCCAGCATCCTTAGGTTAGAACATTCTGCTTATGCTTAACCTTTCAGACCCAGAAGCTGCATCCATCTTTTATAAAAGCCTTTAGTTGTTTAAGCTACCTGTGCTTGAAAATTTAAAAGGCCTACTGAAAACAAGGTCATTACCATTTGTAACAGTGGCCACATTGCAAAGCCAAGTCAAATATTAGCTCTTTTCCACTTCTGGATCTACGTATTCAGCTGCTGAACGTTTCACTTGGTTCATCACACACTGGCTGCTCCAAAATATCCTTGGGTGAGATATTGAACCCAGAGTTACTGTATGATGGATCCATTGGAGTATGAATGTGTGTGAAAGTTAGATAGAAAATGCTTAGGCACTGGAAAAAGTGCTTGTGTGAATAGGTGTAAATGGGTGAATGAGGCATCTTGTATAAAGGGCTTTGAGTGTTCAAGTAGAGTAGAAAAGAGTTACATAAGGACCAGTCCATTTACCGTTTATTTAAGTTGTTGGTAAGTGCTGACAGGCTGGAACAGTTGTTATTGTCTACATGCCAGTAATGGAGGTAGTGCAGGATGCACCAGGCAGTCTGAATAAAGCGATCTAACACTAAAAAGGTATGTGCTACCACTCCTCCCAAGTGTGGTTTTGCTTGTTTACAATAATTACACCCATGCACTGCTATTCATTTGACAATAATATAATGGTGTGGAAAAATGCTCCACGTACCACCTAATTATGCCAAACAAATGAAGTGCAAGCTGAAACTTGCATGGAGTCTAAATTACTCTGTCACCATCGGGGCAAACAGACTTGAAATTAAGAAATGAGCAGGTCAGCTCGCAGTGATACTTTAGCAGAGAAGCCAGATGTCCGACGCCCACATGCACTCTGAATCTGTGCGTAAAAATACGGGCGGGATCAATCCTGCAAGCATGCGAGTCGGAATTCTGCTCATATTGATCAGGCCTGTTTATGTGTGCCTGCACAGCAATGCATCTGTGAAAGTGTTTGCATCTTCTTTTGTTTGTCTCTTGTGTGTTTTATAAGAAAACAATGCCTGACATAGATGGATAATGAGCACCTTAACTGGTTTCCTAATATCCTTGGTGCTCAATGCGCCCTTTGTTTGGGATCGTTAGCAACATTTGTCAAAGTCGATCTCGTGTTTAGACAGTCCCGTGCCTATTTGGACATAATCTAAATTCCTTTAACGTTCCATCATCATCATCATCATCATCATCATCATTGCTCTTTAATTTTTCCCCCTCGGCTCAGTTTACTTTGCTGCAGTGGAAGCACCTGCCAGCTATTCACTCAGCCACTTAAGACGGGTGGGGGGAATCCAAGCAGAGAATGACTCATGCTTCTCTTACTAGCTAGCAGTGTGTTCAGGCGTTTCTACACAACAGAAAAAGTGAAGAAGAGAACAAGAGCTTTGTGATTTATGCCCACACTCAGTGTCTCCCGGTTTCAGATCTATGTGGGCCCTTGTCAACTCTCAACATTTATGTGTGCACTTAAAATGTATTTCTACAGCAGTGTGTGTGTGTGTGCGTCTATAGGGTGTGTGTCCAGCTCCTACAGCTGTGCGGCGATGACTTCCAGATGTCCATCCGTCTTAAGGTAGCCCACGTTGACAGGTGAACTCTCCACTGTCTGCACGGGACGGCCGCCATCATTCATCCTCGCTGCCCGCCTGGCGATTAGCTGTGACCACACACACAGTAATGTTGGACAAACAAGAGTCGCACTCAAAAAAAAGAGAAAAAAAATCAGCACCCACTTGTAAGCTCGCAAACTAAAGCACACAAACACACGTGCGGTACAAGCGGTGATGCACTCCATCACAGATTTACACACACACACACACACACACACACACACACACACACACACATACGCGCATAAACAGACACTCAGGCATGCCAGAGATTCCCTCCCCCATTCCCTCTTTTACTTCATCACGTGTAGAAATAGCCCATCTCCTCCCTCCCCTCGTTTTTTTTTCCCAAGCCATAAACTCCTTTATGTGAGAATAAGTGAGCGCCAATGGAGACCAATTCATCAACCAGATTTTAGTGGGCCTCTGCGGAGAGAATGAGCTAAAACATTTCTTAAGAGTTATCAGTCTAGTTCTGGATCTGAGACAAAACCCAAGGTGCTAAACATGAGTTAGGGCTCACTACGTGGCATTGTTTGAAATTTCATCAGCCTCGGGAGTCAGTAAAATAAAAAGGATGGCGGCCTTTTTTAAAGACACCAATTTTCTCTCTTTCTTTCTTTTCTTTCCTTTTTTTTTTACTGCCCTCACTTACTTGTTGAATTTATTTCCTTTGCTTTTTTTTTTTATCAATGGGAGGGAGAGAAATTAGCTCCAAATTGCAATTGTAAAGAGAAAGTGAATGAGGAGCTGTGTATGTGTGTGTGTGTGGGGGGGGAGTGTTAGCGATGAAAGAATATATCAGCGAGTGCCTAAAAGAAATAAGAGAAGGAGGGGAATGAAAAAGAGAGAGATAGACATGGAAAAACATTAAGGAAGTGAAAATAAGAGTAAGGCTGACAGGCTCTGTGTTAGCTACTTCTGACTTAAACCACAATGAGAAAGTGTGGCACACACACACACACACACACACACTGGATTCAGACTGGACTGAACATATTTGGTCAGACGCACTTTCTTTAAAAAAATCACACACACACACATTGCTTTTCGCACATGTTTAAGGCTGTGTATGTGTGTGTGTGTGGGTGTGTGTATCCTACAGTGGCAGATGCCGGCAGGCCCCGGCCAAATGATGGAGACGATAGCTAATTGCTCAATCAGGCAATCTAATCTGGCCAATCTTATTTTCAGTTTTGTCTGTCACCCACTCCCTCCCTCTGCCCCCCCCCCCCCCCCCCCCCCCTACTTTTCCTGACCTATCTGCTCAGCAGCTGCTGGACCGAACCAAAATACAGAAAGAAGAGGGAGAGCAGGAAGGCATACACATTATCAAAAAATGTATTATTCAATTCATTTCATTAGAAAGTTTAGTAAGTTTGACTTGGCTAGTGTTAATACTTCAGCAATCATCTGCAAAGGTATTGCAGAATGACAAACCAAACAAAAGAGTGTGTATGGCTGTGTTAAAGGACAGACACCAGGCTGTAGCTCAGGCAATGGAGCGGGTCATCTACTAATTGGAAGGTTGATGGTTCAAGCGTGTCGTAGTTTGTTTGAAGGTATCCTTTAGCAAGATACTGCTCTGATGCAGTTGTTGGTGGGTGAACGAGCCGTGTTGTATAAAGGCCTTTGAGTAATCGAGTAGACTACAAACGTGCTAATCACTCCAGTTTCTCTACTGCAACTCTTAGCACAAATGGTGCAAACAAAACAGGAAGTGCCAAAATATGCGTAACTTGGTTAAAAAAAGACCATTAAGGCAAATCAGCTGAGCACAGGAGTTTTACTTTACAAACTCAGCTCGTGTTAAAAGAAAAAACATTTAAAAAGGCAGATGGATCACTTTTTTCTTTTCCGTTAAGAGCGGATTCTCCGTTCCTTATTGCACATTTCTATTCTGAGCTTGTACACACTTGACAGTATTTACCTCCTGTGACCAATCTCTCTGCCGGCATTTTTCTATTTTTGTGTCTCTTGTGGGAAACGCTGAATTCGATGGTTTCTTCTTTATGATTGGTTGGCTGAGGGAAAAGCGCATTGACCTTTCTCTTACGCTTTTCTCGTAAGTCGAACACTTTTGGAAGCACTCCACTCTGCCAAGAAAGCTGCTGGGTCCGGCGTCTTTTAAAGAGCACCTTGCGGCCACTAGCCTTTGCCTTGTGTGTCGAACAAGCAGCAGGAGTGTGGAAAATGCTGCAGCTTGGCGTTAGGATGAATGAAGAGCTGAATGATTCACTGGTGCCTTTTTACGGGTGCTTATTAACCGAAAAAATAACTCAGTTGATGGTATGGTGATTGTTTAAATGAAGTTTTTGTGTAAGTTAAATAAGGAAGATCTGTAATCACCAATGTGCCTGCCTTCCTGGGTGTTAGGCTGCTTTTCTGTTGTCTACATCACTGTCATATTTCCACGCTATCAATCTCAAACTCGTCTTCTTGCCTGCCTTCTTCAGGCAAATCAGTCTCCTCTATGCGTGGTTTAATTCTGTGCTCTCCATTCTCAATCTCTGCAACCCACCTCCTCCCCAACTCCACCTCAGACACCTTAGTCAGAGCTCCAGCCAAGCTTCAGTCTTCATCTTCACCACCACCACTCGGGGGGGGGGGGGGGGGGGGGGTCCTGTCCTAAATCTTATCACTGCTGGGATTGCGTTCTGCCATGATGGGTGATTGGAGTCTAATCGCTAAATACATTTATCTCAATCTCAGGAAATCATATTCAGTTCTTCCAAGTGATCTCTCCTTACTGAACTGCTTTAAATTGGACATTTTAAAGGTCTTCGAGATGAAGAGAAATTTTTGTGAATTAAAGCACAACTGGAATGGAGAAGTTATCTCATTGCACGAACACCTGCTTCGATTGTGGGTGAGACCTCTCCATAAATGCCACGTCTCTTGGGTGTATCAGTGATGTGTAGAGAGGCTATTAATTACGCCATTGCTGTTTGGTGTGTGTGCATTTGTGTGTGGTAATCTCCATATGGGTAGGGAGATTGTATGGGACACTTATACACGTATCACCATATCACCCAGGCACCATTCTCCTGTGACCTGGAGAAGAAGCAGTCACGCACATTAACCCGGCTCCCGGCAGATGAAAGGGAACCGCCACACACACACACACCACACACACACACACCACACACACAAACTTTCTTTGTATTCACACACAGCTCATTTCTAAATCAGGAATGCAACGAGTGGCTACCTCCAGGGCAGATTTTGAAAGCTAAAACAACAGTGCCAAACACTGCAGTTCCTCTAGTGGCCATTTGGCTCTGGCTCCAAAAGAGAGTCAGCTACGTTGAAGATTCAGTGTTACAGAAATAAACATGTTTACAGCCTGTTATCATAAACAGCTTTGACTCTATAGCAACTGCATAGGGATGTGCAATTTTATTACCACTTGCTTCTTTAAATTGTATTCTTCAAGTTCGTAGTGTCGGAGTAGAGCCGCCACTTCTAGAGTCAGGTGAGCAGCAGTCAATTTGAAACACTGACTTCCGGAGCATTTTTAATGCAGAATATAACTAATAGGATGTTTTACCGTATAGCACATCAAACAAGACTACAATAATTGTTATTTACTTGTATGTTAGCAGATAGCTGTGTCTGAGCTAGCATAAACTGAAACCTGCCCACAATACCAAACCTGAACCTTTGAAAGTATAGACCCATGTGCTGAACATAGTATATAGCATATTTATATTTTAATATTCTTAGTTTTATAAATATGTAAAACTACAAATATATGAAATACTCACTGAAAGCATGATTTGATACACCAACAAATTTGTGCAATGTGCATACAACTGCATAGACACAAAACAAGTGCACTGCTAACACAGCAGGGGGAGGACATTAGTCAGTATGGCTGGGCATCCCTCTACCTGTGTACATGTTAATAAAGAAGAAACACATTAGATATTAAACATTAGTTGTCTGTCTGCTGCAGAGAAGGGCTGTAAATGTGTGAGATTAATTTGATTATGTATATTTGAGTTTGTTTTATGCATAAGTCTTTGTTTTTTTAATTGTATTCCGTTTGAGTCTGTGAGTGTGCCGTATCGAATTATGTGTGAGTCTGCGGGTCTCGATGTGTGTGCATTTGAGCAGGGACACCTGTCTGGGAATAACAGGGAGCAGAGCAGGGATGTGATCAGGAGATGAGTGTTTCCAAACGGCGTTCTGTCAGCGGGCTGGAGGGGCGGCATACAAATGACATGTGTTCTGACTGCAGAGGACAAGGAATCTGGGGGGAAATCATATGTGTATGTGAGAGAGGAGGCGCGTGTGTCCACGACATCCCCTGTGCCAATCTGCAGTCATGATTGTGTTTGTGTACCACAAATCCATGCCAAAGCTCTTTCCGTAGCATATGCATTTGGGCCAATGTATTCCTCGCTTCTACGCAATTGTTCTTCTGCCAGAAAATACCTTTTAGCAGCCTGCTGCTCTGCATATGGAGCTTTTGTACAGCACAAACAATCCAAATAAACTCCGATGTTAATAAGCAAGAGAGAAATAAGGTTAAAGAGCCACAGGTGGCTGAAGAATGAGACATTGCAATGCTACAAAATTGTTGCTTGATGAGAAAACACACTTTGATGACAGCACTTTCGTTGCTCTAAAGAATAATGATAGAGAGAGCGGAAACTGCAATATGATAAGCCTATCAAACAGAGTCCTGTGCTAGTTGAAAGACTAACTACCACAATGTATGACTAAAAATATACCATATGGGACACAATCTGGCGATTTTGATTGCCCATTCACCCTTTCATCAGTCCACGAAGTCTGACCTTGCTTTCATAGAAGATCCATGTTTGGATCTTCTGACCGATTGATTAATGTCCGTCATTTTACGTGACAAATATTCAGTAAGTTTTATATTTTATATTGTGGCAAATTTTAACCCCCTTTGTTGACCCTGTGATCTTGACTACTTCCGATTACCATAAGGTTACAGTTAGGCTTGGTGCTAAATTTGGGGTCATCGCCAGTGATGACTTGCATCACAGCAGAAATACATGTTTCCGACATGGTCAAACAATTAGTTTTGTCCTTATAGCTAATTTAGTCCTTTTTAAAGACGGTGTGGAATGTGAATTTTCACATAGCACATCTGTTTAACAGTAGAACTGCCAATTGCTTGCAATCTGTGTTTGATGACCCAAACTTCCATTTTGCTTTTAACTGTACAAGGATTTTGCAAAAGGTCGAGAAAATGACCTCAACCTGACAGCCTTGCGAAACCTTTAAAATCCATTAAACGAACTGGATTCGGGCTAAAAGGTCGACAGTTTAGAGGATGCAAACTTCTTTCCTGAAAGCGACAATTAGCAAAACTGCCCTCCATTTGCATTCACGATGCCCTCCATTAAAGGCGAATAATTCTATGATCCACTCGAGGAGCGTTTATTGCTTCAGCGTGGCAGGTAATCACCTGGTTTCATGTTCTGTTTAATAGAAGTAATAAGAGGCTGGTGGTTGAACAACCTTTTACACGGATTCATCTCCCGTTATCATCATGTGCTGGCAGCTGCTGAGAGATGAGCCTGTGTTTTGGTCCGTGTCTTGACGTGTCACGTGGAGTGGATTTACTGTATGAATGTCCAGGCTCAGTAGATAAGGTTACTGTTAATGATGGCTATTGATTCACACTATATTTAGTTATGCTTGACATGGGATCAGTGTGAGGAATGGCATGTGATAAGCAGCCCCTCTGAAGTCATCAGAGATGCTTGTTGTTCTTGGCTTCATCTCTGAGAAATGAGTTTGCACTGACAGAAGTGTCTTAGCTTGTGTGTACATGTCTTAAAAATCTGACAAACTGACAGTTGGTAGTTTGATAAACTGTTCTGGCCTTCAAAGCCTTGGCTAGTCCATTGGGCTTGATTTTATTTATTGAATTCATATGTAATGTTCCATTTATTTGCTTCAGTTTGTGACATCTAACATATCCTTGATATATTCCAAGAGTCAGTGTTTTCACATCATGCAATAGAGTTAAAACGTTGGGTTACTTAACGTAATCCCTGGTTCTTTGATAACAGAGTGAGGTGTTTCACTATGGGAATCGCCTCGGCGTGACCAACTACGGAAGCTCCAATGACACCACGTCTGTCTATGACAGACCTGTCGAGCTGTGCTCAGGGCTCCGCCCCCTCGTACTAACACGGCCGACCAGCTCCTCCTAACTCATTCCAAGCAGATTTCTTTTTTTTTTTTTTTTTTTTTTTTGGCCTGTCCCGTTTGGCTCTTTTGCCATCAGAATTGTTGTCTAAAGGCAAAGAAAGATGCCCAACGGATTTACTTTACCAAACTGACCATCCCAGCCTTGCCGTAATGGTCCATTTGATTCACCTTTTATTGTTTATTTTATTTTCACTTACTGAATACGGGACAGACTTGACTGGGGGAAAGAAGGGGAGAAAGAAAGAGGGAAAGAGAAACAGCTGAGAAGAGGGACGGGGGAGAAGGGCAAAAGACAAAAACCAACAGAACGGGCAGAGAAAAAAAAATGCATATATCAATCACCTGGATCACCTGCTGAGAAAGAAAAAAGAAAGCAAGCAGAAGAGAACAAGAGTAATAGAATAAACAACATCACAATGATATATGGGAATATGACAGTAAATACTAAATGTTAAACATTATTGTGCAGCACATAAGATCAACAGAACACAGTGTGCTTTGAGGTAGGAGCCAAAAAGGGTGTAGTTTGTGGGTGTGATCACCCGTGTGTACACCTGTGAGCATGGACGCGCTTGTTTTTTGTTTTTTAAAAGGTTCCTTCATGTAATAATCTGCTAGAGGGTGTGGGGGGGCCACAGCCCCGTCCTCCAGGGCGTGAAGCAGGTGTGGAGGAGATCAAAACTCCAGACATCCAGAGGCCCCCAGAACACAAGAGACCAAGGAAGACCAACAGAGGGGCAGCTGCGCCACTGTCCCGGAAAGAGCTGAGGAGAGTCCCAGATGAGGGCTCACTCAGCAGCCGCGGAGCAGAAGCCAGGGGGAGTTGCAGTGACGCGCCCGTGAGCTCCGCCGGCAGCCAGCTGCGCCTGAGTGACCGAGCCCCAGGCCGAGAGGCCGGGGGCACCCCACCTCCGAAGTGGCCCGAGCGAGCCCCAGGCTCCAGGCCCCGATAAGCGGCCGCCAAGGAGTGAGCCGGTGTGTACCTGGACGCCCATCCCCGGACACAAAGAACCACCAACGCACCGACACCTGAGGGGGTCCGCCACTGGCAGGGGAAGTGGTGGTAGGGGGAGATAGGCCTCCAAACCTTGGAGGGCCTGAGATGTCCCCAGAGAGGTGGCGCCTGACACCCAGCCTGACATATAGACACAGACATACAGGCACACACAGATACAAACATCCATTCCCACCCTCATGCTCTCATATGCACTTACTCCACACTCAACCAACGTGGAGACAGACATAAAGAGACGTTGTACACACGATCACACTCCCCAAGCGTACTCTACAAACCGGGTCTAGGTGCCCCCGCCCCTGGAGGGGGGAACTGCACCCAGACCCAGGTGGTGTTTCCCTTTTCCCTGCGGTGGGGGGAGGCAGACCGCCCCGACTCCGCAGCAGCAGGAAGGCTCCACACTCCAGACCGCAGTCGGACGGCCAACTCCTCCTCCTAGTCTTAGCCCCCCTGCTCCAGCAGGTCGCAGAGAATGGGGGTGAGAGAAGACTCCAAACCTCCCTCCACCCGCTCATTGTAATGTTGATGCATGTGTGTTCTAAGGTGCATTTAAAACCCAGGAGGGCTTGGAGCTACCTGCCAGAGAGCAGCAGGTAAGCGCATGGTCCCTCCTGCTAGCCCTCAATGTCTACGTGTATTTAAAATTGAGAGGTGGGCAACGATGCCAGGGGTGGGGTGTACACCCTGATGGTACTTTGCACTCCGTGTATCGTGCCCACCCCCAAGATCCTATATGTATGTGTAATGAGAGTGTGAGTAATGTGAATGTCTAAGTTGTGGGATAAAATTGAGGCAGAGGCAGCCAGAAGGGGACAGGGGGGGGGGGGGGGGTAGCCTCCTCTGCACCCTGGTGACATACCCCTAGTCCAAGGCCCTGCATGTGTGGGTGGTTGTGGTGGAGCGGGAAGAGGGAGGCAGCTGGAGATGGGGAGGGAAGGGAGGGAGGGGCAAGTGACCCCTCCCTGGGGCCAGCTCCCCCGCTGACCCCAGTAGGCACCCCCATACTCCGCGACCCGCCAGGGAAAGGGGGCCCAGGCCCATCCAGACCGGGCCCAGTGCAGCAGCGCCGCCCGGCCCCACAGAGCCCGGGACAGTCCACCCAACCCCACCACAGAGAAAACTGCACCCACCCCACCATCCACTCATCTTCCAGACTACATAAGACAATAAACACCCAGGCTGAGATCTTCCTCCACCTCTCCTGTATCTCCCCCTCCTGCAGAGGGAGCTCCTGAGGAGAGGAAAGCTCCTGCAAGATGTGACAATCTCCCCCACCAGTTGAAGAGCCCCCCAGGTGGCTCGACGCACCGGCGGCACCCTGCTCCAGGGCTGGGCCCCCATGCAGATTTCTTTCCGTGCCTAAGCAAGGGGGGAAGTGTTGGTGAAACACCTCACTCTGTTATCAAAGAACCAGGGATTACGTTAAGTAACCCAACGTTCTTTTTCTAACTTCGCTCGGTGTTTCACTATGGGAGATATGGCCCACTCCCGGATTGCGCCAGCTCCCGAAGCTACTCTCCAGTGCTACTCCAGGATCTCAGGTCGAACCTGAGGCACCAGAATCCAGCACCGTCTGAGCCAGGGATGACTGTGCAACATCCAGCCGATAAAACCGGACAAACGTGTGCGGCGTAGCCCAGCTTGCTGCCGCACAAATATCCTGGACTGATACACCTCTGAACAACGCCCAGGATGTGGCCACACCCCTAGTGGAGTGTGCTCGGAGTCCCGGGGGGGCCTGCAAGCCCTTACAGCTATAAGCCAGAGCTAAGGCCTCTACAATCCAATGAGCTAGTCTCTGGCGTGATACGGGCCTGCCCTTGTGAGGGGAGGCCCAGGAAACAAACAGCTGATCCGACTTCCTGAATCCAGCTGTTCTGTCAACATAAGTCCCCAAGGCCCGGACAGGGCACAAAGTGTTCAGCCTCTGCTCCCTCTCGGAAGAGAATGGAGGGGGGTGAAAAGCTAGGAGCTCTACTGTAGGGCACCTGTATGATGTTTCCAACACTTTAGGGACAAAGGCTGGGTTAGGCCTCAGGAGTGCTTTAGTGAGTCCCGGGGCCAACTCTAGACAAGAGGGGTGAATAGACAGAGCCTGTAATTCACTAACTCGCTTGGCTGTGGTTAGAGCCAACAGCAGACTGGTTTTAAGAGAGAGAAACTTCAACCCCACTGCCCCAATAGGCTCAAAGGGGTGGTGGGAGAGGGCGTCTAAAACGACTGACAGATCCCATAAAGGGACCAGTGGTCTAGAAACTGGGAGCGTTCGACGCGCTCCTCTCATGAAGCGACCTACAAGGGGGTGCTGCCCAGCAGGTTTATCACCAAACCCCACGTGGCAGGCTGAAATAGCTGCTAAATAGACCTTTATAGTGGAAAAAGCTTTCCTTTTGTCCAGCAAGTCTTGAAGAAAACACAACAGCTCCACCACTGAACACTGAAAAGGGATAATCTGCTTTTCATGGCACCACTCCTCAAAAACACGCCATTTACTGCTGTAAATGGAACGGGTGGAGGAGGCTCTGGCATTCTGAATGGTTTCAATAACCTTCGGAGGCATGCCTGCTGCCTTCAAATTCCACCTTTCACGGGCCAGGCCCAGAGAGCAACCTGGTCTGGATGGGGATGGTATATCTCCCCCCGCGCCTGAGACAGAAGGTCCCTGCGGATGGGGAGTGGCCATGGCTCGTCCACCAGAAGCTGGATGATTTCTGCTATCCAGTGTTTGGATGGCCACCGTGGAGCTATTAAAATCAGAGATAGCCCCTGATCCCTCACTCTGATCAGTGTTGGGGAGATCAGGCTGAGGGGAGGGAAAGCATACAGCAGAGTTTTTGGCCAAGGATGGGCCAGCGCATCCACGCCCAGTGGCGCGTGTGCGTCTGACAGGGAGAAAAACAGGGGGCACTGTGTGTTTTCTCGCGAGGCGAAGAGATCTACGGCAGCCCGGCCGTATCTCTGCCAAATCTGCTCCACCACCTGTGGGTGAAGCCTCCATTCTCCGAACAGTGGATTTCCTCTGGACAGGAGGTCCGCCCCCCTGTTCAGAATTCCTGGCACGTGAGTTGCCCGAAGGGAGAGGAGCCGAGTGCTGCTCCACATAATTATTTCCCTGGCTAACCTGTGTAGCTGCCGGGAACGGGTGCCGCCCTGGCGGTTGATATAAGCAACTACAGTGGAGTTGTCTGTTTTCACTAAAACATGTTGACCCCGGAGATACGGCAGAAAATGCCGTAAGGCTAGGAGCACCGCGCGGAGCTCCAGCACATTTATGTGATTCAGAGTGAGTCTCTGTGACCAAACGCCATTCACTGCTCTGCCCATCATAGTTGCACCCCAACCTGACAGGGATGCATCTGTGGTCAGCGTCACCCTGGATGATACTGCCCCGAGCGGTACCCCCGCCGCGAGAGCTGTCGGGCTCCTCCAGGGCCGGAGAGCCGCAATACACGGCTGCGTTATTTTTACACCACGACTGAGATGTCGGCGAGGGCACAGCTGCAGAGAAGCGACCCACCGCTGAAAATCTCTCATCATAAGCAGCCCCAAGTGTACCAACAATATCACCGAGGCCATGAGGCCGAGGAGGCGGAGACAGAGTCGGAACCGCACGACTTTCCCCAGCTGAAAACGGGAAAGACAGTGAGTGAAGGATGCGATCCTCCGCTCAGAAAGTGCGATACGATAAGAGATGGAGTCTATTCTGAGCCCCAGATACTCTGTAAACTGTGCGGGTTCCAAGTGGCTCTTTTCCAGGTTGATAGTGAACCCAAGCTCCGTGAGGTGATTCACCACCACCTCGGAGTCTTTGATCGCCTGCTCGCGCGATCGTGAGCATATTAGATAATCGTCTATGTAAGAAAATATTCTGATGCCGCTGTTCCTTAACGGAGACAGCGCTGCCTCCACACATTTGCTGAACACCCTCGGAGCTAAGGATAGCCCGAATGGGATAGTTTGAAACTCGTACGCTACGCTCTGATAAGCGAACCTGAGATATTTCCTGTGTGGAGGATAAATGGCGATGTGAAAATATGCGTCTGATAGGTCGATTGTAACAAACCAATCGCCTGTGTGAATTGAGCGACAAAGCGTCTTGTGTGTGAGCATTCTGAACGTGTACTTTCTCAAATGCTTGTTTAACACACGCAGATCCAGAATAGGACGGAGCGACGTTCCGTCCTTTTTCGGGATGAGGAAATAGCGGGAGTAAAAGCCCTGCTGAGCTTCTTCGCTCGGAACCGCTCCGATCGCCTGTTTGTGTAACAGGGAGGATATTTCCTCCTCCAGCACATTCGCTGAATCGCGACTGGCCACAGAAGCTAACACTCCGCCGAATCTCGGTGGTTTTGCCGCAAACTGTAGTCTGTAACCATGGGAAATGGTTGACAAGACCCAGGGATGAACTGCGCATGCGCGCCACCGCTCCAGCCGCGCTGCGAGCGGGCCTCTGAAGAAGCGGTAGCGTGACGTCACCCCTGTCTCCCGGAAGGAGTTGGGGCTCTCCCCCTCGGGAAGAGCGTGAGCTCCCCCCGCTGGGAACAAAGACAAATTGCAGTGATTTTCTTTTGTTTTTATTTTGAAACTGGGGGGACATTCTGCCCTTGGCAAACTGCCTGGCTGCAGAGATGCACGTTTTATTTCTTTTGTTACCCCCAAACCACAGTGAAGTGTCTGGTGACTCTGGGCAGTGCTTGGTGACACAGACAGTGTTTAGAAGTGTTTGGTGACACTGCGCCATTTGTCCACAAGTCTGTCCTCCCTGAACTGGAGGAGGAGACTGAGAGGGTGCTCCTGGTGAACTGGAAACTTCCGGAGACCCTGAACTTTGGAGTGATTTGGTTACCCCTTCTAACACCTTCCTTCTCTTTGGGGAAGAAAAGAGGGGTGACACAGAATGCTGCAGGTGTGCTAGGCTGACCGCTTATTTTTCCCCTCTCCGGGGTGTGACGGCTTGTTCTTTGCAGCAACTGCTGCAAAGGAATGCTTGCCCCAAGGTCTTCGGTTCTCTACCTTGGCCTGGTGGGCACCCTGCTGGCCTCCTGCTCCTCTCTGCATTCTGACCCCACTCTGTCTCCCTCTCGCAGCTGCTGCTGTTGCTGCAAAGCCAGCTCTTGGCACCTGCTGGGGCTGAGAGTTAGGTTTTCTGGGTAAGCAGAGATTGAATGCTTCACCCTCCTGCTTTCTGCGGGTGCTTGTTTCTCTCATTCTCTCCAGGGCTGGGCCAAAGAGACCCTTGGTTGGGTCATAGGCTGCATCCATGACCTCAGCCTTCTGAGCATCACCCAGGCCTGACAGGTTTAGCCACAAGGCTCTCTCACCCGAGACTGCAAGGCCCATAACGCGACCACACCCTTGGACTGCTCCCCTGGAGGAGCGAAGAATGAGATCATTAACCACGCAGATTTCATCCCAGAGGGCTGGGTTCGGGGAACCCGAGTCAAGCTGACGGCCCATGTCTTCCAGAATTTCTGCCTGATATGCTGATAGCAGTGTGACTGCATTAAGCGAGCACACTGACTGTGCAGCATATTTGTATGTCCTTTGATAAATAGATGCCGTGAGGCGATCTATCTTGTTGGGCAAAGAAATGCTAGAAGAAGCTGAGATTGCCCTGCGGTTAGGGTGAAGGTGATACGCCACTGAAGGCTCCACTGCTGGGGGTTCAGTCAGCCCCAGTTCACCCATCCCCTGGATCTCAAGCTTAGAGCAGCCCTTGGTCGGAAGCTTGCTTTTAAAAGGGCTTGACCAATAGCGACTCATTTCTTTCATGCAGGCTGGGACTGCTGGCAGAAGCTGCTTTGATGGCGGCAAGGCTGGTGGGAGCCTCTTGCCGTCATACAAGTCACGTTCTGCCCCTTCGGCATCCTGGGCGGCTGGCCATGGGATGCCTAGCTTGGCAGCAGCCCGTTTACAGACCTCGTACAAATTGCTGTCCACCAGGGGTGCAACTTCAGCCCCACTCGGTGGCCTGGACTGCTGGGGAGCTCATCCATGTCCTCCAGGTTGAGGAGGTCGGAGTCGGCATCGCCCTCCGCGTCCTCGCCACCCGGCTTGCCCACGTTTTGATCGAGGAGGTCCTCGAACGATGGGGGCATGAGCGGGGACTCTTCTTCCATCATGTCCGCCCAGCTTGTGGAGGCTCGCGGATGACGGATATCGCTCGTAGCAGTAGCAGCCGACAGGCAGGGGTCCTGACTGTTCGTTACGGCTACTCTCAGCCTCCTTTCCAGGACTTTCTCTGGCATCAAAGCACAGTGTGGGCATCCCTGAGGGTCCGCCAGTGAAGCCTGAGCATGCTTGGCACCCATACAGACGATGCACATTGGATGAGGGTCCCTGCCCGAGATGGTGGCACCGCATGATGCGGGGCACGGGCGGGATGCAGCCTCTTTAGCCTTCGGCTCCGACCTTTTGGCGGGAGTAGGAGCCGTAGACATGGTTAGCGGAAAGGGGTGAGACTAGGCTACACCAGGCTCGTCTCGACACGTTAGCCCGTAAGTAGCTAGGACTAGCAGCGGGTGTTAAATCCGATCTAGTCGCGGCGGGAGTCAGCTCGTCATGACACGTTAGCTGCACTCCGCTAGCCAATATCGTTAGCAACTTAATGCTAACCGAACCCTACGTAGACCAACAAGTTAATGCTAGTGAGACGCTAATGTGGTTCGTGGCCTGCTAACAAGTTAATGCTAGCCGGACACTGAACGAACAGCTCGCCGTAACGCGTTAGCCCGAGTCACACAACGTCGGCTACCTCGCTAACTAAAACCAGGAACCGCTGGGACAGCTCGCCTGACGCGGTTGCTGTTCCACAGTGCAACTCTAAGTACGCTTCTTTCGAAGGACTTACTCAGCACGATCCAAACTGGAACCGGAAAAACTGCGTTCGGCGACGTACTCCTACACGGGACGCCTGAGAACTGTTAAGCAGCTAATCAAGTTAGCCTGGATGCGCTGAGGGAGCTCAAAGTAGTTTCTCACGGGAAGAAAGCGAGAATGAGTTAGGAGGAGCTGGTCGGCCGTGTTAGTACGAGGGGGCGGAGCCCTGAGCACGGCTCGACAGGTCTGTCATAGACAGACGTGGTGTCATTGGAGCTTCCGTAGTTGGTCACGCCGAGGCGATTCCCATAGTGAAACACCGAGCGAAGTTAGAAAAAGAACTCTAACTTTCAGCTCTTTCTATGGACTGCTACGTTCAAAAACAATGCTCTGGAAAAGTGTTAAACTCAGAATTTAAACTACATATCTTTACATTCATGGATGTGTATTCCACATTTGCATGTATGCATATATGAATTCTGCTACTGTAAATCATCTTGTTGTAAGCTACTACTTTGTTTATAAAACTTTTATTCTTCCTGCACCTTTGTCTTTTTGGGTGTGTGTGACAGACATGTAGCTCATGAAAAATTCTATTTTTGCTATATTTTGAATTATATATGGAACGAAGATACTGCTACATATACATATATAATGTTTTTCCTGCTTTCAAAACAACAAACCAAAACTAACAACCAGTTTCATCTGAAAGAAGACAAGCCCTGGATCTAAAAAGTGGTAAGATGGTTTGTTAGAGTGTTTGGAATTACCTGATAATGTGATGTGAGCAACATATAGCCTAACAAAAGGTATAGTAAATACATACAAATGTAACACTAGATGGGTTAAACCTGACGACACCTGAATAATAAATAGATAAATAAAAATAGATGTGTTGTCCTTTGGTGTACCCGTGTTGTACAGTGAAAAGCACTGGCTTGTGCAGTTTTAAACCTTGAACATGTCTTTTACAACGTAACTGTTTGCCTTTGTGAAAAGGAATAACTGCTCTCCTTTAAACTGCAAAATGCAGTTTGGTAGGCGGAGAAGAGACCTGACGTTAAAGATTCTTTAAACGAAAGAAAAAGAAAACAAAACAAGAAAACCGGCACATAGATTCTTCAAATGATCATGAGTTCATCTTTTCTGAATCAAAGTGTAAAACCTAATGGTCTGGTAAAAAAACAAAACAAAACATAGTTTTGTCGCCTTTATAGTAAAAACGTCTCTTAAAAACATGAATTTAAATCCATTAAACATCCGTGACGGAAAAATGATGGATTGCTTCTGTTTGGATTCCCACAGCTGTAAAACATGGTTAAATGTGAATTCTCATACGCTTTAAAGCTGGGATTGGTGTCGACAGTACTTTTTACGCAGCGTTACAAGGAAGTAAAGCCAATGTAAACATAACAAAGGGTAACAATCCCTTTCTGAGATTGGAAACTTGTCCACCTCTGTATATTTACTTGAGTTAATCTACATTTTGCCTCTTGTATCACATCCCCTTGAGTCATATCAAATTTAAAATACACCTTAGCAGATCACTTTTCCCTCCCACTCTATATATGTATCTATTATCGTTGAGGAAAGCTAAGAATAACATTCATGTCTCTGCTTTTTTCCCTCAAGTGTTAAATCAACAAGCCCTTACTGTTAGCACTACTGTATACATCTAGGGGCCTGCTCTGAACATTTGTTAAGGGAAGTCGGTGTGGGGAGAGTGTGTGTGCGTCGTGAATATGTGTCAGCAGGGCAGGAAATACCACACTTCATTGGCAATGAGTGCTGCTGATGGTTTGTTTGCCTGTTGCGAGTGTGCTTTTAAGGTTTGGGTATGTGAATGGTATAAAATTGGCCAGTGTGAATGTGCCTTTTCTAATGCACGTGTGAGTGCACGTCTGCGTTTGTGTGTGTGTGTGTTCTCCTCCAACAGCTGGCTGATCTTGCTTGTCACACACGCTGTTTCCTTGTAAATAAAAGTTTGAAGATGATTGATTATGGCGGCCTATTTCTCATGAATCCAGTTTTGTTTGTGTGTGGTACACAAGGCAGCGAGCAGCACGACGCTCCCATATTCTCTGCCACATATGGTGAAACCCCATGGCACATTACAACTATTCACATCCCATAAAAATCACTGCTGGGTAATTATACTTACATTTAAATCACTGCTCTTGACAAGTTGCTTGCCTAATCACTTTTTCTTTCATTCTTTTTTACATTTCCCGTCACTTGATTAAATTATTAATAATTAAATAATTTAACACCATGCATGTGGAACTTGTTCATTGATACACATGAACCTACCCATGATCTATTTATAATAGGTAACACTGGCAGGCTGTGTATCTGCTTAAAAGTCAACTTAAAGTGTACAAACCATGCTTCATCAACTAAATATGAGATTCAAAACATTTATTTATCCATAGTTTTTCCACATCATTTGTTCAATTTCCCATGAGTTACATTTTACAAAAATAATTACCATACATAACAAAATAGACAATGTTTGCAGGTGAGCAGAGAAAAAAAACTCTCTCAGAGAGGACTGTTTCTGTACATAATAAACAAAAACCTGAACATGTTAATATGCAGCCGCTACATGTTCGCTCAACGTATCCTGCAGCTATTCGAAAAAGATGTAAATAAGCAAAACCCCAAGTTTGTTTTATGGAAGCTCATTTCTGACACACAAAAAACAAAAAAATATTTTTAAAATAATAATAACCAAGCCAAACATTGGGGTTACAATCTCAAACTTTTAACTTTATAACTGGAAACAACAAATTATTTTCTCATCTTTGCGTTTTAAGTTAGCAATCCAAATTCAAAATCATATGACCCCCTATGAGCAAGCACTTTGGTGACAGTGGGAAGGAAAAACTCCCTTGAGACAGAGGTTAATAGCATGTACAATTCAATGCAGAGAGGTCTGTTAATACATAGTTAAGACAGGATAAAAGACATGCCGTGGAAGACATATGAATATAAATGTCCATCGTTGGATTAAATGTGGTAGCTGCTAATCTTTGAAGAGGTGAGCAAGACACCTGTTTGCTGAGCCGAGCCCATTCATGCAGTAGTAGATACAGCTATTTCACCGAGACTTGATATTGAGCTCATGTACGTCAAGATCTTATGGAAAATATTGTTAGTTAAAGGCTGTACAAATTTACATTTACACATCATTAAAAATGTCTCAAGGCTGCAGCTTAGAACTGAACAATTCATCAGATTCCAAAAGATGTTCACATGTTTTCCAAACGTTATCAACCCTAATGCATTTTTATAGCCTACTACAGTATGAGCATACTACTGTGCTACTACCATAGTATGCTTCAATTCAGTGGTAAATTATTACTCCAAACTACTCTGGACTGAGGTTCCACTGCACCAATGTTCTACTATCTCAACCACTACAGTAACTACAAACCATAAAATGCTCTGTAAAATTGGGATTTTCATTTATTGGCATGGCACAAATTTCAGAGGTTTTTTTGAATGACTGACTCCGAGAGTACAGGGTGACAGGTAACTGGCCAACAAAGCCGTCATATGTCGTGATGGTTTTGAGTTGGTGGAAGTGTCTGTGAATTGCACATGCACATACAAATCACTAAATCACTTAAAACTTTTATTATTAAGAGTAACTGCTAATGCTAACAACTAATTTCTCTGTTGTGATCACCACAAGGTGTTAACCTGCTGAAAAACAAACTGTAAATCCATTCAGTGTTGTATCACCTACCCTTTATTTTCCACACTATATTCCTTTATTTAAAGTCAAGTCTCCCCCAATTGCTGTCTTGCCTTTTATGTTTTTTTTCTGCCGGCATCAGAGCCCTCCATCAATCTCTCTTGTCTCCTTTCATCTGCTTCACTCTCCATCTGTGTTTGTCCTTCCATCTCACCGACAGCATCACTCTATAACTTCCTGACTGAACCTTGACCTCTGCCCATTTTGTAGCTGACAGAAGCCAGGCCTTGCTGTCATCGGCATCAGTCAGTATCTGTGCAAACATGCAAGTAATAAGTAGACTCCCATGTACGTCCGCAGCATCTTTGTGTTTTTATCCAATCTGATAAGAAGAAGAATCAACCTTTCCTCTCGTTGTTAACTGACACGTGCATGTTACAGAAAAGAATCAATATGTAATGCAAAATTCTCGGATACTTTCTCACTGATTAAAAATATATTTTTAAACATCATATACACATTTTTTTAAACAAACCTATTCTTTTTTTTCCCTACAACCCCAAAAGTGAGCAAGTTATTCCAGTCAAAGGAAAGCAAATTCATTCCACTTATTTAAAACACACCATGTCTTGTTGAAATATGTAATAGTGTCTTGTCAACACTGGCTTTTCCTCTGAGGTTGTTGAACCTCTGCTGAAAATGGCTCCTCTACAAGGAAGCCTTTATTTCTTGACCCAGAAGCTGACTTTTACTGCAGCAATGATAGATAGCTTAAAAAAAATTACATTGCTTTTAACCTTTGTTGTCTTTAAAAAACATCTAGACAGTGTAATTATCATTGTTTGTGACCAAGCCCACATGAATGAGAAAAATAGCAGCACAGCACAGATATGCCTTTCTGTCCTCACTGCAGTGGGTGGTCCTGCTGAGATCTTCACACTGCTTGGTTTCACAGATTAGTGAAGCTTAATAGGAAATCTCCAGCCATGTATCCAAATCCTCTGACTAATTTTCTGAACTGTATTAAGAAATGGTCAGCTTACTTTTATAAGTCAGAGGAACTCTGTGATCATCCTGCATAGATTAGTAAGGGGTTGTCTACTCTGCTCCCTTAGATCTGTGTTGAGTCACAGAGACAACAGATCCTCTGTATACTTCAAAATGCAAAGTAATAACCCTCTCTACAACTGAACAGCAATCATGACAACAAATATTTAACTGTTCATATTTATGTATCTACTTTGTTAAACTTATGAAAAAGATTTAAAATTATGGAGTTAAAATCATGAAAAGTGCTTTGTGTGCCTAAAGTGAATGTGACGTGAATATATGAGTTCATTCATATATCTCTAACAGAAAGATTTAGATGTAACCAGAAATCCCTCCTAACCTCTTGCCACGACCTTCGAAACCATCAGAGTCGTTGTTGTCTGCATGGACCTGAGGTGTAGTTACATTTCTTGGGAGGTGCATGTCACGTTACCTTGAAGGATGGCATAGGCTTAAGAGGGTTTTCCATCTAGGTAGTAAATTACCACATAGATTTCCCCCTGAAGCTGACTGAAAATTATTATGGGTGCAAAGTTCTGCAGTTCCTTCTGTGGCCACATGGGGCTGGTTCCAAAAGTGAATCAATCCCCATAGGCTGATTTTACATTGTGGGCCACATACACCCCATTTTGATCTTAAGTGGACCAGAAAAAACTGCTCTTTCTGTGAGGTTCCCGTCATACCCTGAAAAGAACAAGTTTTATAATATAAGAAAAATATATAATATAAGAAAAAGACATGTAATTTCAATTGTGTTTTTCTACATGATAGCCTATATAGTTTATTAATACACAAGAATAATCAGTAAATGAATGATGTCCAGGGTTGCTGCTTTTCCAGGTGAACCCCAGACAAAAGGGTTTGTTGTTAAAGTAGTTATGTTTGGACAGTGAGCAACCTAACAGCAGCTAAAACTGTAGTGTCTAACTCAGCACCTCGCTGCAAGGATGTAGAAATGTACATCAGGGTGTAACGGTGCTATGTGCTGTTTTTGTGTGTGAGCTCCTACGTAGAGGAATCGACTCAACACTACTTTCCTCCTAGCATCAAGTTACATTTAAACTTTGGGTAAATGGTAAAAAAAAAACCAAAAAAACAACCCTATCGTGTTTGCAGTTTGCAGATCTATAAACATTACTTTACTTTGTTGACCTTTCTGGCATGTTTTCCTACAAGAACATCTGTTTTCAGAAAAATATAGCAGATGTTCTTGTGCAAAAGAAAAACACACAGTCCTGGGTCTGGGTCCTGTATGTAAAATGTATACACACTTTTGTCTAGTAGTATAGGCGATGTCCACTTGTTCCAACAACCCAAATAAGATGCCTAACCTAACAAGAATATGTATTATCTCTGACAAGAAAACAGATCCCAGTTCTTCCAAAAACGTCATCCCGTAAAATACTAAAAGACTCTAAATGTCCTTAGCACGCACTAAGCCTGATTTATTCCTTATGTTAAGGAGGAATACTCACTTTTAGCAGGCTTTCTCTTGTTAAAACTACAGCAAACCTCAGAGGTGCTTAATCTTTGCACCAGTTGTTTGGACAGGCCTCAGCCCCACACTGTGTGCTCCTTTTGTGCCGTCCTACTGGACACCGGAATACATTAAAGCAAGACACGAGAAAACTCAGAGGAAATGTCAAGAATAGGCCACACGATCGGGCTGCAGGAAGCTGGGTATGTGTGTAATTACATACACATTAATGGGCAGGAATGGAAAACCAAAATCTCAAGACAAAGTAAAACAGTTAGTGTGATCAATTGTTAAAGATAGATTGCATCAGGAAATATGCCTCCTAAAATCAAGCCTTCTTGATTGCACTGAGGAAGGACAATCAGACCCAGACAATGTACCCCCCTGTCACAAGCAGCAACACGCATCCTGAAGCACTCGTCACATCCCAGTAAGAGCAGACTGGCAGAGGAAGACCAAGCATGCTCACTTTCCAAGTACAGTCAGATAATAATCTAAATTGGCAGACTGGCGGCATGAAAAATAAGCCAACGTTCTGGAGTCAAGTGTTCCAGCTTGGAGAGACATAAAGTGACTCCTGAGTGCACCACGCTTCTCTGCGCTCTCATTTTCCTTTAACGCTCTCTTTCCCTTTCTAACTCTGAACATGACAAGTATGTGCACGCACAGTTCGGGTCATGCGCAGTGACACATGCAAATAGGAACGTTCTCGAGTCGTGGTTTTCAGCACCTAATGGCAGAAATAGGGAGTGTCTGAAAGGAAACAAGACTGATCTGCTGCCATGTATGTATGAGCGAGACAGGAAACTGCCAAAGGCTCCAATTTGGAGAGACATAAAGTATAAACTTCTCCATAGAAGAATCCCAAATACCCCCCCTTTTCTTCCTCGCTCCATCGCCATCTGCTTCACTAAACAGACGTCCTTGCCCACACACACACAGGGATACAAGCACACAGTTACATAAAAGTAACTGTGTGCTTGTATTTGGGATCATATGAGGACTAAATATGGCTAAAAATGATGCTCTTGCTAATACAGCAATACGCTGTAGAAACACGTGTATGTGTCTGTGCGTACGCCTCTTATAGGCTGACATGTATAGCTATAAACCCCGCTTATGCGCTTTAAATAGAGTGTTTTATGTTTCAGCCTGTCAGGGTCAGAGCACACAGAATTACGGGCTGTCGCTACAACATGTCATCTGTATGTGTGTTTGTGCGCACAGACGGATGTGGATTGCATTAAAATTAGCCGTAGCGATGATGCTGTTCATGATGATGGATTGTGGAGATGCACTAAGGGAAAGTCTGGCAGGGAGAGTGAACTGAGAGCGAGAGAGAAATGGAGACAAAGAGAAAGTGAGAAGCTTTCTCTTTGGACTCAGGAACGTCTCCTGTCTGCACCTCACTGTCTGATTGTCCATCTGTCGGTGCTTCGTCCAATCGGCCCTGCATTCATCCAAAGGGCTGGTCATCAACCCCTTCTGGACATGTAGTTATTACTCTGGGTGTAAAAGAGAAAAAAAAAGACTGGAAAGCCGGGTTGTAATCATATAGGTGTTTTGGGGGTTGGCCTCCACTCACATGGTCTCACAAATACACACAGACACACACACACAGGCTGCTACACACACACACTTAACATTAAAGAGTGAGCAAAGCCTGGAAGAGCTGCCTGTGATTGCCCATCAGGAAATAGTGCTGTGGTGGAGTTTTTACATTTCAGACTGAGCTCTTTCTCCTTTGGTTTTCTCTCTCTGCAGCCTATTTAGGGGTTTATGGCAAAATTGCCCCATGTTACTGGGAAGCTTTTGTTGTGGGACACTGCTTTACAGAGTCGTAACAGACGAGCTGAATAGAATTTGTTTCATCTTCATGTCTGTCTTCAAGATTTGAAGGGTTGTTTAATTGATGAAACAATATAGTAAATACTTTATATCCTTGTCATAAATTTTAAAAGTCCTGTTGAAAGGTCTCCCTTTAGCTTTTGGCCAGACTGAAATTGCTGCGCCATGTGGATGGTTTTGAAAGCATTTCTTTCTCTTTGTGTCTTTATGGAACATTTATGTCTCCAACTGGGAGAATATTTTATTTTAAGTGGCTACTATATATCTGAAAAACATTTTTAATTTAGCAATAACTGGGGGTAAAAACTCCAACAAAATTTCATGCTTTAAAAAAAATTATTCTTCAGAAGAGTAAGTTAATTAAACCTGGAACAACTTTCACCTGGCTTAGTAATTACTGTAAGGCAGCTGGGAATGAAAAAATCAGAAGCACACATGAAACAATAACAGGAGTATTTCTTAAATTCTGAAACACAACCACATGGTTAAAGGCAACAACAAAAATCCCCTCGTCAGTTTAGGAATTATTAAAAGTATTTTAGCTACTTACTTACTAAAATGAATGATTTCTGATATTTAGATAAACACGGAATTTACGACTAGCTTTTCAGTGAGTTAACTATAGCTATATTTAGCATTCACTGATATATAATTTAAATAATGTTTTTCTTTTCCCTTATAATTAATTTTAAGTAAAGGTTAGCGTAATTTAATGTCAGATCCCAGTTAAAGAGCTAAAAAAAGGGTTTACTTTTTATGATATATCACGTTTAGCATAACATACCAGCTGTAAAATATTATTTTCTTGTTTGGTCCATGCAAAGTCTGCGATATAAACAGAAAGGTTAATCCCTGAGTGGCAGCAAATGTTAAATCTGTTAAATCCAGAATTGTATTCAAAATCCTGCTCCTCACATACAAGGTCTTAAATAATCAGGCCCCATCTTATCTTAATGACCTTATAGTAACGTATCACCCCATTAGAGCACTTCGCTCTCGCACTGCAGGCTTACTTGTTGTTCCTAGAGTAATAAAAGTAGAATGGGAGGCAGAGCCTTCAGCTTTCAGGCCCCTCTTCTGTGGAACCAGCTTCCAGTTTGGATTCGGGAGACAGACAAGGTTCAAGGTTCAAGGTTCTTTATTATTTGTCACATGCATAGTTATATAAGTATAACACACAGTGAAATGTAGCCTGACACGCTCCTCGACATGTGCAAAAATGGGGGGGGGGGGGGGGGTGTAGAGGAAGAACATTATTTATATATATATATATATATATATAATATATATATATATATAATATATATATATATATATACACATATAGTATATACACTGGGTGAATGTGCAGTAGTAGCGGCAAGCAGGTGAATTCTGTTCATTAATATGAATAGATATCTGACTATTTTACAGGATAGACAATATAAACATATTTAAAATTAAAGGAATTGAAATGTACATTGTGCCTTGGTTTAGTGTCTGGAAGAGTCCTGTCTCAGTCAATTATAGATGATGTGAGAGGGCGGGTGTGTGTGTTTAGGGCACGGATGGCTTGGGGATAGAAGCTCCTCTTGAGTCTCTCTGTCCTTGCCCGGAAGATGCGGAACCTTCTACCAGATTGCAGAAGTTGGAACAGTTTGTTGCCAGGATGGGACGGGTCCTTCAGTATCTGCGCTGCTCTAGTCCGGCATCTCCTGGTGTAGGTGTCCTGAAGCGGGGGGAGAGCAATCCTGCAGCAGCGTTCTGCTGTACAGATCACTCTCTGGAGAGCTTTTTGGTCCTTCACACTATCCCTACTTTTATGATTAGGCTTAAAACTTCCCTTTTTGCAAAAGCTTATAGTTAGGGCTGGACCAGGTGACCCTGAATCCTCCCTTAGTTATGCTGCAATAGGTGTAGCTGCTGGGGGATTCCCGTCATACCCTAAATATTTCTTTTTCATCGCCTTTCTCACTCAACATGTGTTAATAGACCTCTCTGCATTGAATCATATCTGTTATTAACCTCTGTCTCTCTTCCACAGCATGTCTTTTATCCTGTCTTCCTTCTCTCACCCCAACCGGTCGCAGCAGATGGCCCCGCCCCTCCTTGAGCCTGGTTCTGCCGGAGGTTTCTTCCTGTTAAAAGGGAGTTTTTCCTTCCCACTGTCGCCAAAGTGCTGATCATAGAGGGTCATATGATTGTTGGGTTTTTTCTCTGTATGTGTTATTGTAGGGTCTACCTTACAATATAAAGCACCTTGAGGCGACTGTTGTATATGTACAAAATATATCACCTTAGTTTTGGCATGGTCTACGTTCCCAGGTACACGTAATCAGGAATTTAATATTTTCAATGTCATTCCTAGTATTTAAGAACCCAAGGAGAATTCTATAAGTCCATAAGTTATCTCTTATCTGTTTTTTACACTCTCGTTGTTCTTACTTCTAATCATAAATACTTGACAAATACTACATGTTTTCCTCAATAGTTGACAGAGAATTAGGAGAAGATATTAGTCTTTATAAGAAAGAGTAAAAAAGCACACCATATTAAGGGTGGCTATTGAGTGACTAAAATTCAAACAATGTAGGCCTGATTGCAATAACAATTAACACTATGGCTCATTTAATTACTGACATACGTCGAATTTGATTATTCACATTTTGAACTAAACTTCTTGCGACACAATTACCGGATCATACTCTTCCATTACTGAGCTGCTCCGCCCATTAAAAGAAAGTTAAAACTCAGTTTAAAATGGAATATAGAAACAAAGTGAGACACAGTTAAAGAAAAAGAAAAACAAACCACTGTAGAGGAAGCATGATGACAGGATAAACGAGTGGGGAAAAAGAAGGGGAGTGTGATAGATTAATAATGTGGCTGATGGCCCTCAGGCTGAGAGAGCGCGGAGGGGAAAAAAGAGACAAACACGGATGGAGAGAAAACCACCGAAAGAACTGATGAGAAGAGAAAACGAGCAAGGGGAGGAAAACAGAAATAGAAGACACGAATAGTATTTCCATCATTTCCTTCCCATTCACGCTCCAGCGCAGACCTGGGCCTCTGACAGGGTGACTCGACGGCACTGCTGAAAACACCCACTCCCACAATCAGCGGCAAAGGAAAACAGCTCTGCCAATTTGTTACCTGACTCGCCGCGGCAACTCGTAGCCCTGCTTTACTGCATGCTGCAAACTGCTTTTTAACAAGCCCGCAGGGTGATGAAGTGAGAAGTGTGTGTGTGGTGGTTAGTCTGTGTGTTTTGTTGAGGACAGGGGAACGCATCTGGTTTTGCTTGCCATTTTTTATCAGATACAAGTGTAACGCACACACTGTAATAGTGAGTCGCTCATGCATGCGTGTGTGTATGTCTTGTTTCTCTCTAATTGCCCGGGCTTGTCTTAAGGGAATCTGATAGTTGACCCTGTTGGCCATTTAATGTCACTGATCCTTTTACACTTCCTGGAGCTGCCACAATAACCGTTTGAACTCCTTCACGAACACACACATACACACACACATAGGTTCCCACTCATTTAAAAAATAAAGCTCCACAGCACTTGTAAGATCTTTATCTCCACTTTGAATGAAGGATGGTGCAGGAGGGCAATTTGAGGGATGAACAGATAAACGAGGGGTGGAACAAAAACCAAAAGGAGGAGGAGGAGAAGGAGGGTGAAATCTCTATCTTCTGCATTACTCACGAGTGAAATATGCGCGTCGGCTGGCGTGAGAGACCGAGGGAGCTAACGAGGCGAATCGCTGACCAGTGCCAACGCTCGGGCCTTTTAGTTCAGATGAAATTAAATTACTCCCCTGTCTTTTTTTCTTTTGTTGTTTAATACCCTTGTATAGTCAGTGTGTATAAATTTTGTCGGTGACGTGACACACTCGGTCTTGTATTTCGATCCGCCTCGCTCCAAGGCCGTAAACCTGAGATGATAGTCTGTTCTCCCTTTCTTCTTTCCTCTTTGTCCTTTTCTGATACAAGTTGTTGCTGCTGGCAGCTCTGATTTGAGTCGTGTCTGCCAAGAAGTAGACAGTGTGTTGAAATCTTTTGAGGACAGCTATGACAGTTTCTTTTTCCATGTACAAAATTAGCACGTCAGCAGTAACTGTGAAGTTTTATGGAATTTTTTGCGAGTTTTTTTTTTACCAGCTATGAAGTGTTTATAATAAGTGAATATATTTTAAAAAAGGGTCAATATTATGGGGAAGAAGTTGGCCTAGGGCAGAAGAAAATGGAGAGCAGAATCAGAAAGGCACCTTTGCCAGAGATGGAGCCTGAAGCAGACATTAACCTTGACTCAAGCATTATCAATGTGTGGTCTTTCTTACAGTTTGCGACCATTGTCAAGTCATATGTTTCAGCAGAATGAATGCGGTGCTACTCAAACAGCTGTTAAAGGTCTAGTCTATTGCTCCAAGAGATTAAATACTACAGTAAATAGCCTAGAGGGTTACAGAAAGAAAAGTAGTATACTACTTTTCTTTCTGTCAATCAGTGGATCACAGACTCCCACTCGAAGGGCTGGGGAATGTGGACCTCCCACATCTAATGAATAGGTTACCAGGTCTGTGTGATAAAACCAGCCTAATATTTTTGGGGGGAGGGGTTTTATTTGTTTTGTTTTTTTTAATTTATACTCATTCTTGTCCATTCGTTTCTTTTTCTTATCCAATTCAGGGTCTCAGGTAGCAGCAATAGCGAGAGGCAGGGTAAACCCCGGACAGGTTGCCAGCGTGTTACAGGGCTAACACAGAGAGACAGAAAACCATTCACACCCACACCTATGGGCAATTAAGAATAATCAGTTAACCTAACCCCACTAACTTCATGTCTTTGGGAGGAAGTGTGAGTGCTACAGAATGGCCTCTGATGGATTCAAACCCAAGACTGTCTTGCAACAGTTCGAGTCGCTGTGCCATCATGCTGCCCGTCATGTCATCTTCATTCAAAGCCAGGCAGGAGCCTTCAGGTTGAGCACAGACTGCCAAAAGCTGGAGTTTCCTTAATGGCCACTGGATTCAAAATTGATTAAGGCCCCATGAGCTTCCATGTTAATTTTCCCAACTGCATTAAAAAGGATGTGTACAAGCTTTTACATCCTTTTTCTGTTCTATAATGAATTACTCCCTTCATAAAAACTAAAAAGTACGTTTTTAAAAATAAATAAATAAATAAATAATTGTTTGCAGAGTTTATGAATGCAACAGGCTAACCAAGCTTGGTAGCTAGATGATAAATTAGGACTCCACCCTCTTCTCCAAGTATAGTAACATAGTCTGACATAAAATCGATGGGATTATAATAGGTTAAAACAGTAGGTCATAAATATTTCCAACTATCATTTACCTAATAGATTTATTAATAATAGAATAATAATACATTTTAGCTTCCATCCTGTAACTATGCTACAGCTGGATAGGTTAGCTTATAAACAGGAAGAAACAGTTAGCCAGGCTGTGTTCCAAACTAACAATGCCAGTATATTTGGATAGAGCTAGACTAAGTGGTATATTAAGCTAAACTTTGGATATTTTGTCTTCACAATAGAACAAAGGTATTTCCAAAATAAAGTCAAAGTTAATTTACTGATATTAGTTGGCCGAGGTGGAACTGACAGCTCTGACTGCGCTCTAGTTTCAGAGTCAAACACATGCACAACAATTTACATTCCCACATCCTTCCAAATATATGCAGTATAATTACCATTGTTCCAGCCAGATGCTGATAACCACATGAACTTTATTTCTGGAGAACATTGGGAAACACTTTTGCATCAAGCCTATAGATTCCCTGTAGATTGAACTGCAATTAACGCAATAAAAACAAACAGTTCCCTGTTGAGCACGAGGGCTGTTTTCATTTTTCTGACCACTTCTTTCTTCTTCAGGTTTTTCCTTTTTCACTGAACCCCTATAAAATGTTATATATGTCTCCTCATGTCTGCGTGGTCACATCCTGTTGGCGTAGACATTTTACCAATGGCTGACGGAGAAACTGCTCCGAACCAGCTGAACGAGCGAGGTGAAGGGTCAGCTCTAATAACAGCTGCAGGGGAAAGAAATGAATAAAGCAGCAGGCCTGTGAGGAAAACCAGCAGGCTGTTATTGGGCTTTGTGGTTTTTAGCTGTCCACCATTTTTTTGAGAGGGGACAATTGCTTTTCAAAATGTCAGCTTCAAATTCTCTCAACAATTGGTTGCAAAATCCTGAGAACTCGGCGCTGGCAAGTAGACATCTGCTCGTCGGTGCTGCCAATTCATGTAAACGAGCTAACGTTCTTTTATGTAACATGTCAGGCCTCTGAGAGAATTTTTAGTATCAGCCTCATTTCTAAGTGGATTTGATTGGCAGGGGCTGAGTGAGCAGGCCCTGTGTGCAGGTCCTGGAGCCCTTTTTTTTCTGTTAGCTTGCTTGTGGCTGAGAGTGGCTGGTAAGTAGTGATTACTGGACTTGGCCTGAGCAGCGGCTGTAGTAGAGTGAAATGTGGCAATGTGGCCCTGGAGAGCCCACACTTAATGACATAAGGAAACACCGCCCAGGTTCACCCACAGCGCAGTGTCTGGAGCGTGTGTGGGTGTAACACAGAGAAAGGGAAAGAGAGGAAAGTGGCTGAAAATAGGGTACAAAGAGGCAACCGTGTGTTTACACATGTTATGACTACAACAAATACATTCTAGTCTACGGACACTGCTTACGGTACATGTTGTACATGTTTAGCAGCTGCACAAAGCAGTAGGTGTGTGCTAGAATTTGTTTATTCTAGTTGTATCAGTTTCCTCGCCTACGTAATTGCTTTGGTCTGATGTAACACAGTACAATAATAA
Source organism: Mchenga conophoros (assembly GCF_057382185.1). Taxonomy (NCBI): domain Eukaryota; kingdom Metazoa; phylum Chordata; class Actinopteri; order Cichliformes; family Cichlidae; genus Mchenga; species Mchenga conophoros. Next base: position 8,393,476 of record NC_140539.1, on the reverse strand, counting down.
TACATTCTCTTGTTGCATGGGGAGTAAGTGCATGGGCATGGTTAAAGTCAATATTATCACAGACATACTTGCTAATAAACTTCTTCTGCTGGACCCACAAACATCAAGGTCTTGTGGAAAAAGGTGTTCACTGACATAAATGTAAGAAAAAGGAGTAATGTGAGGTTGTTTTAATTCTTCTAGCACATGAAGCAAGACAAACAGCATCCTCTATTCCAAGTTAGTTATTAACTTGGGTTTGAAAAGTGGAGGGTTATGTGCCTTTAAGTCTGCATAACCCTCTAAGCCTAACCCAGCAGCATTCCTGATAGCCAGCAGGGGGTTACTACAGTGGATGCAGTACAATTTCTGATCTATCAAATGCTATTGTCAAAATTAGCCTCAGTTTCATTGGTCTCGTCACTCAATAAACAATTTTCTGATGAGTTTATGGACACAGTCACCAGTTTGAAGACACTGACTCAGTGACTGCAAAGTGCCTAAAAAAGATCATCAGTCCTTTGCAGTTCTTATGAAGTGTGTTTGACTTTCCCCAACCATGGTGCTGTGAATTATGGACAAACATCTCCACTCATCTGATCAAAGGACATTGTTCCAGAAGTGTAGCCCTTTGTTCAGATCCCATCTAAGCCATGCTGACACATTCCTTTTAGAGAGAAGAGGCTTTTTTTCTGGCAACCCTTCAAAATAAGGCATACTTCCTTTTGTTTTTTTATGTACTCTCATGAACTTTAGTATTTGTTAACTGAGGCATGTGGAGTCTGAGATATAGCTATGAAAGCAGTAATGGTCATTTTTCACTAACATTTCTTTGTTTATATAGTTTAATACGTCATTTTTTTATTATTATTATGTCCTGCTACCTCAACTCTTAGTATTTAAAGAGAGTTTACTTTCCCTTTACCATAACTGTACACAACTAACATGCTGTTAACTGTGCTGATAACCACAGCTTTAGTGTGGAGAATAATACAGTTCGCCATACACTCTGAAACCCGTGTGTGTTACAGATGTGGGCTGTGATTGACTTTGCATGTCTGGAGCTGTCGTTCCCTCTTAACCACTTTGTTCCTTTAAGCCTGCCTGGCTTTTTTAATGATCGGAAAGAAGCACTTAAAAAGCAATGTGAGCGAGCAATTAACATTAACAAAATATAATCCTAATGGTTTTTGGCTTCATTAAACTTTGCAGAAAGTTAGCCATGTCACAAGTGTTTTATTGTACTTATTTCTTACCTTTTTTTAAAAAAAAAAAAATGTATATATAAAATTAAGTCTTTTTTTCCATCCCTGTTCTACATTTTATCCAGTGTCTCCATGCCAGGGTTTTCTTCTGATGGTCCAGAGCAAGAGAATGCCCTTGGGTAAGCATTATCAGTATTGCTGTAAAGCAGATGCACCGACAGCAAAAAAAAAACAAGAGTGAAAGAGAAAAGGAATGAGAGGTACAGAGCATGATTCCACTATCCCCTCCCCAACCTGCTCCCTCTTGCCACCACCTGTCTCCCAGCATGTACGGGAGGCCTCGGGGACTGTTGAGGCAGAGGAGGAGGAGTGTTTTCTTTTCGGGGAAGGAAAGAGGATCGATATCTCTCGTAATCGTCCTCGCCACGTTGACATTTCTCTGCCTCTCCTCAGAGGCCGTTTAAGCGTCAGATGAATAAAGCTGTCACAGCCCATTCCACCCTTTCGTCCTCTAAAACCCCTGCATCCCTGGCAGTCTGCCCTCACCTCCCTCCATCAGACAGTTGCGCCATTGGCTTGGGCGGCCACAGACGGTGACTAATGGAGCTTCGCTATTGGTCGAGTCTGACGTGAGGGCTGATAGATTGCATCCGTTGATTGGTCCCTGCTAATTAGAGACCTTTTGAGACAGGGTGATGGATGGGTTAGCGCCGCCCGGTTCCCTCCCTTCCGCCCTCCGTTACGAGCTGCTCAAAGCGATTTGTCTCAGGATGCTTTCTGGTTGTGTTTGCCACTAATTAAAAGTACCTAATCAAATGATCAACATTGACATGTCTATAGGGAGGTAGTTCCACAGTATCTTTGCTTTCCAGGCTCTTCTAAACAGGCGTGCAACATTAATTGGATTTAGCCTGACGCAATGTTTTGCAATGACCGCCATCTGCCCTCTCAGAAGTTCCAGAGGTTGTATCTCACATATCTTCATGTCCAATATAATGTTGTTGAATATGTATCTAGCATAAAAACACAACTATATACCCAACAACACTGAGAAACCTTTGAAGCTTCCCACCATAAAGCTTTTTTTTTAATCCAAAGGTAAGACAGGATTGACCTGGTTTAGCATTTTGTTTCCATAGTTTGAGATGTTGTGTTTGTATTTTTGCCTCTGTACACCACCGCACTGGATTATAATTCAGACAGTCAGTCTATGAAGTGATAGTCCAACATTTTCAGAGGCTCAAAAGTAATGCACTCATTAAATGACCTTAGCGCTGACTGTGCCTGTGTAGACGATAAATTGACTCATGCTCTAGCTGAGCACTCAAGATGCTTTGAACAACATGTGAACATCTCATTTTTCAGCGGCTTTTTTCTTGTCCAGCATATTTTATCAAACACATGCTTTCCAGGCTCTATGCTTTTAGTTTCAAAGTTCCCAATTTAAGACGCCTTAATTGTATCCCCTTTGCACAAAACTGGTAACATTTAAACTCTTTTGCAGCAGGGTAGTTACACCCTATATAGCATTATTAGGGATCTTGCATTTCTTTCTTTTTTTCTTTTGGGACATGTGCCCTCATTTGTCTTCATTTCTGGATTAAGCGTTAGCCCGTCTGACTTTTTAACGTCCACATGCTTCGACTGTTAGTCCTAGTTAGCGTTCCCAGATATGCACCCTATATCTAAGAGTTAAATGGCGTTTGCGGAGCCTTAATTGAAACCAGACTGTTTTTCTTCAATACGATTTGGTTATTAGTGGATCACAGAGCTCAGATGACATAATGTGGTTATCCTGGTCACACTCTGGTTTACCGATCTCTCTCTCTCTTTCTTTTCCTCTCTCCCTGCTCCTCGCTCTTTGGTCGCAGCAGTCAGCGGCCGCATTCCTGAGCCGCCCGTTGCAATAACAGCTCAGCGCTTTAAGCAAACTCTCCTAACCGCAAAGCTCCCTCCTCCTCCCCCTGCTCCTCACCCTCAAAGTGCCTCCTCCTCCTCCTCCTCTTCCTTCATCTCTAATGTTCATTCTATCGTCTCATCTGATCTGAGGGCAGTTTTTTTTTTATTATAGCCCAATCATAAAGCACCAGCGCTGGCTGCAATCCAGAGGCTAATGCCTTGTTTCCGACACACAGATAGGAACGACAGGCAGAAGTTAGGGACTGTAATTCTTTCTTTCTTTCTTACTTTCCATACCAGCCTCAGTCACAAGAGCTCCACCGAAGCTTCCTCATCAGAAAAACAGAATGAAGGAAAAGTGAAGGGGGGTGGGGGGGGCCTTAATGTCTGCACTATAAAGAGAGCCTGTGGAGTGTTACAGAAGGGAAAAAAGGAAGATAGAGGAGCATGGTTCACACACACACACAGACCCATACACACACATGCTTGGTGTACTAGAAATGAGAGGGCCCCCACTGTCTAGCGTGCAGAGTGGTGGAGAGCTGGGTATCTCTTCAAAGACCCCTGCAGCTTTCCCAGAAGACATCATCCGCGTGTCTAACTCCCTCCAGACCCTGCAAATGCTGCTGCTTCTGCAGTGTGTGTCAGTATCAGTGTGCACACACTTCAATACTATGATTAAGCTCCCAAAATTGGGGACAAATTGCTCTCAGGTGCAGATACTTTGGGATAAGAAGATTTTTCTTCGCAGACTCCGCTTCATTCTACCCCCCACTCTCACCCCTCCTCCTCCATCCTGCTCCCTTGCTACCTCTCTCATCCCATCTCCTCTCGCCTAGCTCCCTTTCTCTCCTCGTATCCTTTTACCTCGTGCCCCTCTTTCATTCCATCACACCCTCCATTGCTTCTCTCGAAAGGCCCTCCACTGCAGTCTGGAGTGCGGGGCAGGGAAATGGCTCTGTGTCTTTATATGTATAGAATAGATTACTTCCAACTGAGCTCGGAGGGAACTTCACCAATATCAAAGCCTGTTTTGTAGGGACACAGAGTGGAGGAGCTTTTTCTTCCCTCTCTCTCTGTTTCGCTGGGAGAAGAGCTCCTTTATTCATTGAGTGTGCGAAGCCAGTGTGCGCGCTCTCCTATAAGTTCAAATCTCGAAGTGCTCATAAGGCATTAAAAGCTCATTGTGAGTGCAGGGCAATTATAATCGGAGGAATACAAAAGGAACATAATGTAGGAAAACTGTAGCATTGTTCAGCTTAAAGCGATGAAAAAAAAAACTGCACTTTGAGAACATTAGTATCCATCAATCCTGTAAATGTTACCAGACACAGAGTGAGAGTGATCACTAATTGCTGTTAAGGGAACTATTTGTCATTTCCTAACTGATGTGGTTTCAATTATTGCCCCACCCATTGAGCAATCTTGTAAAAAAAAAAAAAGTGCTTGTTTTTCTTTCCTTACTGGGGTTGGGCGGGGGGGGGGGTCGGGGGACTACAGCAGGCTAAGTTTATCATTCTGTTACTTTGTAGATAAATACACAGAAACTTCCTTCTCTAAATCCTTGGTGCTTGTACAACCCGTATTTTTTAAAATAAAAATGGATATCAGGATCTTGTGATTTTTTTTAAATCACTTACTGAATAGCAGTAGTGGTTAACATTAGCAAGCAGGCTAGGATAACACTTAACCCTAGTTTATACCCTGTTGTCGACTTGGACACAGACAGCTGGAGATCTGGCGGCTGACCAGTTTTATTTCTTCAATGTCCACTTGAAGTCCGCCAGCTTGGGTACATGTGTAGTTGGTGCACTGTGATGTAAATTCTCCATGTAAGGCAGGCATACAGATGTGTACAGGTCTGATCACCCCGTACAGGCGGGCAGATCCACCCAAATATCGATCGCATTGATACCATGCGATATTGGTATCCACTCAATACTAAGGTGAGTGGATTGATACTTTGTTTCTATCTTCTAAGTTCAGTACTTCAAACATGCACACTGATCTCCCCCACATAAGCTGCCTTTACTTCGTTAAAAGTACTGGTATTGGAATCTGCAATACTGGGCCTCGATTTCCTTAGTATCAGCTCAATAACAGAATTGCCATGGTCGCACAGCACTATCAGTCCCTGTGCTAAGCTAACTTGTTCATGACCAGTTTTCCACCTGAAAAGAAGTCAAATAAATCAGAAAATCTACAAATTCAGTTCCAAAAATAATGACCTAGTTGTAGTTTCAGTGAATGTGTTTTGTTGCACTGTATTACATTTGTATTGTACATCCTTTTTCTTTTTCCTCTGACTTGTTCTCTTTTTGTCTTTTTTAGCATAATTTACTCAAAAATAAATTAATAAATGGAGCAGCTCCTCCACCTGATGTCACCATCAGTAAGACTCTGAAAACAGAACACCTCTGTAATTTATATATCAGTCTACAGAAAATCTAGATTGTTCTTAACACATTATTTCATTATTATTTTACATTGCATGTATGTATATGCGTCCAGGTCAGTTGTAAATATTTTTGATGAAAGTTTGTCACTGGCCTTCCTTTGTGAATACAGATGGTACTTTAAACTCTACAGTACAGGTGCAGTAATCTGACCCTTTATGTAAACATATGTTAAATATAAATTCTACAAAGTTAAATAGTAATACAATAGTGTACAATATGTGCAAGACACAGCAGATGAAAATATTCCTGGTGTCATAGGGAAGAGTTTTAAAGTTTGATGTCCACAGTAGGAATGATTTCCTGTGGTGTTTGTGGAGGAATAAGACTTTGCTTGCGCTCTCAACATTTCTGCCCGTGCGCGCTCAAGTCTTTCTGTACACCGTTATATTTGTGCCACAAAACCAGCCAATCACAGACTTGGATGCAAAAAAATCTGATTGGCTGTTTTGGTCTCCAATCAGCTCGAAATAACAAAATGCAATATCCCAGAATCCATTTCGTCCAAAACTCAAACGAGGCAGTGGCGGAGGAACACAGAGTGGCGGAGTTTGAAATATTACTCTTTCTGGGTCACAAAATAAACTTTAAAGATATTTTCATGCGAGAATGGTGCTGTGTAAACTTCAAATATCTGCTCGATTTATCAAGACATCACATATTTGCATAAGTGCTCTGAAAAAAACTGAGCGAGAGGGGCTGCTATTGTGTGTGTGTGGATAATAGCAAACACTGAAATACATTTTTTGCACGCAGCAATGAATTTTGTTCACTCAAATTTAGCTTTTCTTCGCTCACAATAAATGTCTCCTCCACATGCAGCACTTGCACCAGCAATTTTTTTTACGTGCGCTCAGAATAGTGGCACAAAAATAACGCCATAAAGGACTGGATAGTGTTTTAAGAGGTATTTTGTAGATAGAGACCAAGCAGTGTGATGCAAATACACCAATTTAGTCATTTGTTTGCAAGGTTATATACAACACATTAAACTCATATCACCTTCATTTATAACAGCATTTACCTTATAAGGAGTTGCTTATTTCTGCTTATGCTAGCCCAACTGCACACTAACCTCAGCTATCCCATAGCACCATCTTTCACCTCCACCCCATGCATCTACTCCTGTTGCTTTTTTTGGCTACTGGCTGACCTCTGACCCCTGGAGCTGATTTGCTACAGAGAGGCCTAGGATGGCTATCGACCGACTGAGGTGCGTGCTCTGTTACCAGGCAGAACTGACTGTCATCTTCAAAGAGACACTCTGTCTCCTTACCTCTAACCCCGCTATCTCTGTACCCGGCATTTATCTGCACTTTTATCGCTATGCGTCTACGGCTCTCCTTCGCTAATAGGAGCTATTGAGGAGATGCAGCAGCGATTTTTGACAACAAACATTTGTGTGAGTGCCCTGTGAGATAGTAAGTATACACATTTCTATACTACATGAGAGGATTTGTGGCTTTAAAGCTTTAAGAGCTCAAAGTTTGATGTGTAAACACAACAACCAGCCGTTTTGGTTCAATTTGTTTTTTGCTTTGCCTGTCATTTTTGCTGTGGTTTAACACGGCTGTACTTGATGTACATTAAACAAACATTTTTGATATTGTGGATTTACAGTATAACTGTGGCTGCATTTCTATTTCAGCACATGTACACTTTTGGCTGTGTTCTAAGTAGCACAGTGACTCAGGTGCGTCTGGGAGTCCGTTACCATGGAGGCTTAAAGTTCAAAGGTCGGATACCTTCCCCGAAAAATCTCCACGGGCGAACCTCTTCTAAGTAAGCAAGATAAAGGCCCCATCTGATCCTCAGTGGTCCTCAGCAACTGAACTCTGGCCGAGATGAAAGGAGAAGCAGAAGAGCTCGTTGAAAATGACTTTCTTGTCGCTGCTTCAACTTTTAATTTCCTTAATTGATTTTCCCTTCCCGCAGAGGTAAGGGTTTGCAGACACAAAACTAATTGATTTCAAATTTTAATCCCTCTTACCGCTGAGCAATCGAGGGGCCTCTCTGCCATCGATCTCCAATCCATCCAAACTCAATTAATGTGCTGGAGACCGATGGGAGGAGGAGGAGGAACACCCTCTTTTCTTAGATTTCATTCCGTCTTGTTTTCTCCTCTTCTATCACTCACAGATGATACTCATTCCTCTTCTGCATTTGGTAACATTTTATTATACAGCCATGATGGATGGTGTTTTGCACCCAGCATATTTTCACCAATGATCCTGCTCTGTATCAATCATTTCCCAGCTTTACGTGTTTCATAATACATTTTCCTCTTCTGAAAAATGATGCTGATCCGACAAATCTAGATGCTGCCAGGTATTGTCGCATGGGACACATATTAATTGCATCTGGTTTATAGCTTGAAATTTTAAAAGACTTTTGAAAGATTGTGTTTTAGACCAATGGTTTGCTCATCTATTAGCTAGCTAATGAACTAGCTAATTAGTTGTTATTTCTGTGGCCTACTAGCTAATTAAGTTAACCTTAGCTTAGTAATGTGCTAAATGGTACTTCAAGGAACCCTAAACAGACATCATTGTCATGCCCAAAGACCAACACGTAGCAGCAAAGCCAGCCCTCTATCCTGTATGATTATTAGGAAAGGTTGACCACTATGCCCTTGTATTTATCAGTGGGTACATGCGGATTACGATGTATTCTATGTGTATTCTGTAAAATATTCTAATATTTCATTACTTACCTTAAAATATTTTCACATTTTTTGCATTTGTGACAAAGGCTCCTCCCATCCAATAACTTTTACATTGTTACTTTTTTTTTAACCTATTTTATGTTATATTTTTTCTAGATGTACATCCCTGAAAAGGTTAAGTGTCTCATATCAAAGCATTAAACAGGGATTTCTCAATTTTCTGTGTGAAATCCTGTCCACATGAGCTGTCTGTCTACATGAAAATGCAAAAAACTGTGGTAAGTCCTCTCAAGTGCATGCAAAAACAACATAACCATAACTATATAGAAATGCTGGTCAATCAGAAACCTAGAAACAGAACAATACAGCAGAGAATCTGGTAATAAAAAGTTCTATTTTTCAAGTTTTATTTATATCGCGCCAATTCACAACAGCAGTTGTCTCAAGATACTTTCTATTGTAAGGTAAAGACCCTGCAATGCTACAGAGAAGACCCCAACAATCAGACACACCCATGTGAGTATGCACTTGGTGACAACGGGAAAGAAAAACTTCTGTTTAACAGGAAGAAATCTTCAGCAGAACCAGGCTCAGCCATCTGCCGTGACTGATTGAGAAATAGTGCAAACTGTTGATGTTGCAAAATAATAGCTTTAGTTTCCTCGTCATGAACACAGAGCACCAAAATTTAAAATTATGCAAATCAAATTTTTATAACAAACAATATTTGTTATATTTTCGTATTTTACTCGGTTTTCACTTTCATCTCTACTGTTTTTTCTCTGCAATATTTCATTATCGTTTTCATTTTAGTCCATTTTTTTCATGTGTGTATAAATAGATATAGATACAACTGTATGTGTGAGTTGAGAATTATCATGAAATTGTATCCAACTATCAGAAATTGTTTTGCAAATTGTATCTTAATTTTGAAATTTCATCTGGTGATGAATCTGATTTTAAGAGAAACAAATAATTTTATCAGATTACTATCCAGAGATGACTCTTTCTTTTCCTTTACCTTCATGCTCTACTTTTTTGTTTCTGTATTCATCTCAATATACATCCGTCACATGCCTTCCTATATTTCATATCCTGTTCCCTTGACCTTTCATTTTTCAAAGCCAAAGGAGAAAGAGAGAGGGGGTGATTGGATATTGTTTCAAAGCAATTTAAGTGCAATGCATGCCAGAATTTTATATCCCCAAAGTTGAAATTCCCTGCCAGTTTGTCTTTGTCTTGGATCTGTTCTTCATTTCACAAACTGTACCAAGCTTTTTTTTTTTATCCTCTGAGGCACGGTAAACAGATGAATATATATCCTGCTACAGATTTGATAAATGTTTTGAAATGCTATCCTACAACCTGCCCTTAAACCTTCCTTTTTAACTTCACATGTAGAAAACCCTGATCTCGTTTTCCTTTTTATTGGACACCCCCTTTTTTGTTGTGTTTTTTGCAGTGCTTAATTTTATAGCTGTCTGAATGCTTTTTAAAGTCCTTGTGAACCTTGGAAGCCATTATAGTATAGTGAAATTAAACTAGTGCGCTCTTGGACTTCCACTCAGACTTCAAAGGCTCCAAACTTTGGCACTGCAAAGGCATTGAAATGAATTGTTAAAAATATCCTCCTGCAGTAGTGTGTGATGAACCTTATGTGTGTGTTTGGGGGATAGAGTTGACATCAGAGCCTGGGGGAGAAGATTTATGAGTGTGTGAATTAGGGTGTGATTATGGCCCAGATTTAGTGGTGTGCAAGAGTCGGCAGATCTATGTATGAAAGCTGCGGGTCAATGTGACTTCAGACTCAATTGTTCCTTTATACGGTGTACTCAAAGAACACCCTGGGACTAATGTGATAAACTTGTACTTTAGATTAAAACAATATCAAAAATAGATTTAATAAAGAGTGTTCTGTCGTGTAACTGATTCAGTAAAAGGACTAGATGTTACAATCCCCGATAATGCATTGCTTTAAATGGAGAAAATCTTCTCTTCTTCTTTCTTCTGTTTAGTTTTCTACAGGTTATTTTCTTCTATCTATTCACTGCAACTGAGAAGTAATACTTACCTGTGATGAATCCAAGATTAAAAATTTTCTGCAGCATTAGTCTCTTGGATTATTTGCAGCAGTGATTAGATTTTGAATCACAATTTTTTTTTTTTATCAGCATCTGATAACAACTCTGGAGTAGATGTCACTCATAGGGATCGTTTTGCAGAAAGCAGAAAGGCCAGCTGTCAGGGCGATCGCTGTGTGGAAAGAAGGAAGTGGACCCAAACACAGGACCTGCAGACTGATGAAGGATGTGAACGGTGTTTATTATATGGGAAGGATGAACGGAACATGAGAGATTGACTGACTGGCTGACTGAGTAACTGACTGACTGAATCGCTGGCTAACTGAACTGGAAACACATGTGGGATTAACAATGATAAGACAAGGAACTGAGGGAAACTGATAGCTTAAATGCCAGGCTAATGATGATGATAGGAGACCAGTGAGTACACAACTGAACTTAATCTAACTAATCACACACAGGAAGTGGAACAGGACAAAATACACACACACCGAGGCTACCGTAATAAAACAGGAAACGTGAACATGTGTTGATGAAGTTGATGACTAGGGCTGGGTATCGTCACTGATTTGTAGAATCGATTCAATTCCGATTCACAAGGTCCCGAATCGATTCGATCCGATTTGAATCGGGGAAATTTTGCCTCAGACAGTCAGAAATATTATAATTCAGATCATGCATCAGTACATTTCCATATTTTTATATCTAGAAGAAAGCTGACACTTGCCAGACTTTATCAAAGGTGTAAGCATCACAGCAGATGCCTTTGTGTCAAAGTAACTGAGGATAACTGAGGATAAAACACAGAAAAACATAAAACATGAACTTTCCTGGCCTGGGATTTTATAAAAAATATTCTGCAGTAGATCAAAAACGAAAGAAAACCATTAATCAGCATATGAACATTACCTGATGCTGCTGAAGCAGAGCAAAGTTACAGAGGTTTTATTAGAGACACAGCTAAGCGTTTTGCAATTTTGCATAATTTTAAAAAGTTTAAATTTGTTCAGTAGCCTATCGAACAGCAGAAATGAGGCTTTCTTTTCAGAAGTAAGTAAAAGGAAAAACACGACAGCGCTGTAAACAATGGTAGACTTGTGCGTAATAAGCAAGCGAATAATGCAGAAAACAGATTTTTAGATGGGAAACTGTTCTTGAAGTACACAAGATTCAAATTGATGTTCTGTTATATCCAAAATAGTCTTTTGAGATAATTTTGTGAAATGTCACTCTGACCGTTTACCATTAAAAAAAAATCTCTTAGCACTGCCAAACACTGTGGATTTAGGGCATGTCTGGCACCTTTTTATTATATCAGTTTGACTTGGCAGCAGTTGCATATGTTCACATTAAGCAATTATAAGGTGTTGGTCTGAGGTGTGTAGTCACAGTCTGCATATGTGTTACTGCACAAGCAAATTTCCAATCTTCTGCTGAGATTTCACTTTTCAAATCTAAGTACTCTCTGATGAGCTGTATATAAACAGAGTATAAAATTCTTATGCAGTGTGAGCTCTTTCTTAAAACGTCCTTTGTAATCATTATTTCAACAGGTGCTTGTGCTGGTCTGGGCAGTGAATTGTGCTGCTGTGCTTTTATATTCCAGGAGCATTTTAGATATTTATTAGCTGAAGGATGACAGGAGAAGAGGGAACAGGACCCATTGTCACCTGTCAGCTACGGGTCTCATAAAGCATATGCTGTTTTTCCGCCTCAATTTTGTCCTATTTTAAGAATATAATATTCTCTTAAAATAGGACAAAATTGATGTGGCTCAGGAAAGTCCTGTATGAAAACAGGAAGGTGTCATGATCCTGGCCAGGATTTGTACCCAGGTCCAGTTTCCTGTTTGATATTTTCCATTTGACATTCCGTTATATTTTGATTTCCTGTCCTCTTATGTTCCCCATGCCTAGCTTGTGTTTCTGTGATATCTCTCGTGTTTAGTTAGTTTTGTCTTTGTGTTTACTTTGGCGTATCAAGCTCATGTGTCTTAGTCTTTGTCTCTGTGTTAGTTTCCTGTTTTATTTTGATAGTCTCTTGTGCGTGTGTTGTGTTCAGTTTTGGCTCGTAAATGATTGTGTTTACCTGAGCCTTGTTTTCCCCAGCTGTGTCTCGTTCCCTGATTACCTTGTGTGTAGTTAATTTCTCAGTTTTCCTTAGCTCTGTGTTGTGTCGTACTGTTTGTCTGTGTTTGCCTTGTGTATTTGCCTGCATGGATTACGTTACTTTTGAGCCCTGCTTCTTTCAGCTGTCTGGATTTGCTGCCTCACATAATAAAGATTTGTTTTTTGTTTATTAAATCCTATCCTGGAGTCTGCATTTTGGTCCAGATTTTCCATAACCACGACAGAGGGACCAAACGTTAAAACAGAAGTAAAATCACATTAAAAAGTTAAAGACAGATGTGCATTTTTTTCACCCACACTTCACCACTGAAAACCAGTCTTTTCGATTTGTTATTCAATGTCTTCATATTCATATTAAATCTGGGGCTACAACAATCGCCTGCTTGTTTGAGTGACTGCACTTTTGTTTCTTTATAATACACAGCTGAGCCTTTATTGGTACAGTTTGTATGGTTACAGCTTAGTTCTTTCACTATTGCCACAATTTAAAAATCCTCTAGGATTCGAGCTTTCCACTCCGGCGCTGTATTACTTTTCATTATGCGTCCAATAGCTCTGTACTTATGGTTTGATTCTTTAGCGTTACACTGTTAAGGACTCTATTTCTGGAAGGGTTTCTGCTCCGTGTGACGTTTTCAAAATTATTCAGTTCGCCTGCCAACTTCATCGCAGCCCTCCCTTCTCAGTTTCTCTTGGTGACGGGAGCAACAGAGCTGGATGGATCGAAGTTGGGATTAGGAACGACGGGACCATTTTAGCTCACCATACAAGCACTGTCTCTAGACCCATCCCTGTCCCGAAGGCTGTTGGCACACCAGTGATACGAGATGAAGAATGACAGTAACAGCAGCGCAGATCGTGCACTCTGTGTGTGGAACTATTGTCTGAAAGTGTACACGAATGCATGTATTCACAGGTTTTCATTATGCATGTGTCTGTGCATGCCAGCGCCTCCAAGCATCTGCTCCAATATGGCAAGATATCAGCCACCGTTCACACACTGATCCTGATTGCAGTTCCCATTATATTATAAGAGGACACCCACTCACATGGAAACCATCAAATGAACAATTGGCTCAAACTAGGAGACTGACGTTGATGGATCTATTACGATCCAAACTTGGGGCGAATTTCGAGAGATTTTTTCTTTATCCCTTTTTTTTTTTTTTCGCCTTGGATTCCAAACTTTAAAAAGGATGTCATTTGTTTTTCCTGGCTGTAGTTTGGAGAGAAGAGTGTAACTCTAGCTCTGGCTGCTGCAGACATAGACGGGCACACAGGGAATGTATGTTCTCTCCAGTTCGGACGCCCTGTTGAAAGAACTCCTGGGAACTTGAAGAACAAGACCGCGGCCGTGCAGGCAGGAGAATAAAAAATGCTTGCCGGAGAATGATGATGGATTCTGAATACATCTCAACTTTCCACTGGTGACGCTGTTGGGTTTTTTACAGAGGACAACACTGCTGCATAAGACTTCTTCACTGATCAAATTTCACATTTTATTTGATGTTCTTGGAAACAGCTATATGCAGAGTTTACATAAATTGCTTGATACTTGGCGTGGATGCGTTAGTATAAATACGAGTAAATAGATTACATGCTGTGCAATGAACTTACTGTTTGTTTAACTGACATTAGTGCTATTGGCTTAAATTGTGTGTTACACTCTGTTTGCATTCTTCATCAAATCCCATCAAGCAGAATATTTAGAAAATCTCATTCTGCGTATGTTCTTAAAGGTTCATGCACACATAGCAAGAATGCTTAAAAAGAAAAAAGCAAACATTCACCGTCTTGTTTTTGTTATTTCGGCATTTGTTTTATGATTACGACTATTCAAACTATTCATAAAAAAATTATGATCTATTATTATTTAGTACAACCAGAATCTTAGTACATAATCATAGTAAATGTATGTATAGATGTCTGTATGTACCCAATCTCCTCTATAATGGGTAGATCAAAACTTGAACATCCTCCCTCATACAGCGAATATTAACATCTGCAAAAAAAATGCAGGTCTTTTGAGTTTCGTATGCATTTTGTTCTCTTCATGATCCCCCGGAAAATGTAATGCTACGTTCTCCATTTGTGTTTCTTTCATGTCAACGTGCATCGCCTGTACTGAAGTCAACAAAATTTCTGTATGCGATGGAATTCTCTTGGAGTCACCACTACACACACAGAATGAAGAATTTGAAAAAGCACCACAGGCCAGGCATAAACCAAATTGGCACACAAGTTATGCCAAAATGACCATTTACTGCTATGTGCTACACCGTTAAAGGGTAAAATAGTTAAGAATTTTATAATCCAAATAACATTCTTTATGTTAATTTATTTATTATTTATCTTTACCTTTGAATATTTCATTATGAGCCTGATTTAAATGATTTGTAACTGTTTTTTTTTTAAATTTGCATTGCTGTGCTGTGGCAGCTGTATTTCTATCTTCCATATTTTCCCTATAAAATTGATTATTCGTGAGTAAATTCCAGCCTTAAAATATTTGGAGAATACCTTTTTGGGCATCATGTAGTAGGAATTAAATGCTTGAAAAACAGCTCCATCACATCAGAGTGTCCTATGGGCAGGTAACTGCTGTGTGAGGGTGATAGATGAAGTGCTCTGTGAACAGGGTTTGCAGCACCTTAAAGATAAAATTACCAACTGGTGATGTATATTTTTGGATTATTTTGGAGAGATAAAGAAGTTTTTTTCTACTCTTTTTGTTGTTATAGCTATATTCTTATATTAGTTTTTTCCCCCCAAAGTTTCTTTCGCTCAGTTCTCAAATGACAGGTTAGGTTTTCAAAACACTATTTGAAATCCTCTAAAATCTTCTTCTCAGAGCATTTGTTGTGGTTAGCATTTGCGAAGGATTGAGGAGATTTGGGTGAATAATTAAGTACAATTGTCTACAGTTTGGGAAAAAACAATCTTTGGATGTGTCTGTGAGCAAAGTAGATGATGATCATTGTGTCAGAAATTACATGCAGAATAGTTCATCTAATTGTCAAAATGAGATGAAGCATATTTTAGAGGTTGAGACTGCTCAGATTTTATAAAGGAAACAGCCTGCCTGTGGAGGAGGGAGTGGAGTAAGGATATGTGGCAGTGAAGCAAGGAGACAATTACAAGGAAGATGTAGAAAAGAGATCTGTCACATCTTGCTGCTTGTATAAGCTCTTTTCATCATCTCATCAGCGCTGAAAACTTCAAAAATGTTACAAGAAACTTGCCAAAGCAACTGAGAAGAAACTTAAACATGGCTAAAGGGTTTTTTTGGTTTTTTTTTTAATGAGACAGCTTCTGTGTATCTAATCCTGGTGGGCAAAAAGCTATCCTACTAAGTTTCAGGCATCCAGCTCTGGCTGTCAGAGCAGAAGCCCCTCCCACCTTCTGAATAACATTGTGGAGGGGCTTCCAATCAGATAAAGGTTTGGTTAGAGGGACGGGGAAGGGAGCTAAAATAGCTTGTTTCAGAAAGGCAAGTGGATTATGAGTTAAAAAAAAGAGTTAGTTTGAAGATCACCCTTTTTTGTTCATACACCACTCTGCCTTTAATCACGAGTTATTGTGATTCATGGGCTTTCTTACACTATTTGTGTTTTGTCATGCCTTCCTTAATTCACCCCCAAACAGTGTCAGCAGAGCCTGGGCCTGATTCTGCTGGAGGTTTCTTCCTGTTAAGAGAGTTTTTCCTTACCGCTGTTCCTAAATACTTGGCAGTCTTTACCTTACAATATAAAGCGCCTTGGTGCAAGTGTTGTAAGTTGGTGCCATACAAATAAAATTGAACTCAATTTAATTAAACTGAGTCTGATAATATAACTTTGGAACTTGAGATTAGTATAATGGCTCCATTTTAAATACCTGACAGATTAACCTTACATATGTCTTTTAAATGATTGACATCATTGCTTGCAATCAGAGCCCATTATATTCATATATATTAAATGGTTGGCGGTAGCACAGTAATAGAGTCCTTTCTATCATCTCATGGTATGTGTCATCATTCATATTGCTAAGCCTTATTCCCAAGCTATCAGTGGTATGGTAAGAATGAAGTGTGTCACCCCTGACTGACCTGAAAATGGCCCGAGATAATGTCAGCAGCATGGTGACAGCACTGTGGTCTAAAAAGGAAAAAAAAAATAGTTTGGCTTTGTGCTGTGTCCTTGTGGAAACCACTTTTTTTTTTTGCGGATGGGAGGGGGGGCAGATGATGTGTTGTCTGATTTGGACCAGGCGTGGAAATAGGGGACAGGGAGATGTGGGGCAGGGAGGATGAGAGGAGGGAGAGAAAGAAGGGCTGTGGGAAAAAATATATGGGAGCTATCAGCACTCACCTCAGCAGAGAAAACAGAGCTGTGATGAAAGCAAAAAAGTAGAGAGGAGGGGAAAGACTGACAGGCACAGACAGACAGAGAGTGAAGGTTAAAATGACAGAGAGACAAGCAGGCGGGAGCACGGAGAGAATGAGGGGGCGAAAAGTGGACAGCTGCGATGAAACAAGAGCCTGAAAAGAGATGGAAGGAAAGACAGACAGACTGACATCTCTAGCTATCAAACCCTTGTGGATTCACCCTGGGGAACACCGGCTCACGTGGCTGCAGATAAGAGCGGGAGGAATAAAACAGACATCAGGTATGAACAGAAACAATCCAGACAAGAAGAAAGACAAAGCAAATATGCTGATAGAGGTGGAGTGTGTGTGTGAGAGGCGGGGGCGGCCAGGGCTGCATGTTTCCCAGAGCTGTCAGGCTGGTGGCTCCGCAGTCATCAGTGCTCCGCTCTCAAAATGGAGGACCAGACCACAAGGACCACTTCAGCGTCCAAACACAAAGAAGAGCACGAGCACGAACAGCCAACCACACCGTAAAATGAATATGAATACATTATTAGATTATGAAATGATGATACGCACTGAGCACACATGAAAAGCAGTCAAATATCTGTGATATTCAAACCACTTCTTGTCAAAGTCAATCAGATTAAAACACACACGCACAATATGATCCCCATCTTTCCCCAGTTCCTGTCCCTATTCCTGTTTGTGGAGGATTTTTTTCCCCTGTGGCTGTGATTTCCGATCCCTGGCTTCCACACCTGACATTCGTTATGTGATCATTAGCTACATGATCATGTAGCTACACTGGCTCATCTGTCCGCTGTCTGTTAGGTCCTTCCATCATTTCTACAGGTACACACAATCAAGTTGCTTTAAAGTTGCTGTAGTGCTTGTTTGTGAGCATCAGTGTCAATCCAGCTCTCTTCATGTGCTCCAGGTTCCCTGCATGTACCAGGCGTCCTTCTCACCAGCGCCTGTGACATTTGGGATCTTTGTGGACGAATCTTCTGTTTACAACCTGAAATGAACCTACAGTATTAGGTCAGCGATCCCCAACCTTTTTTACGCCACGAACCGGTTTATTTTCAAGGACTGGCCTTTAAGGTGGACGTGTGCTACTCTTGATGTTTTCTCTGACTCTGTTTTGTCTCTGTTTCCTGTGTATAGCATGAAACAGCAGCATTGTTTCGTCTGCTTTTTTGTCCAGCACAGGGAGTCGGGGTTAGCTAATGTCTTGTCTTTTGGTTCTGTTGTTCTCTTAGGGAGTTAGGCAGATTTCTTGTTGGGAGGATACATTGGTTTTGTTTATTATTGTGGCCTTTGGTTAACACTGAAGTCCAGCCTTGCTGACTGTAAATAATATTCACAGTGTGTTGCAATAAAGTGTTCAGCAGTCTTTTTATTTATTTCTGCTCTTTGCCTCGTGTGCTCTTTTACCCCCACACTAGAGCATTACACTCACTTTTCACTGTAGATGTTGTATATAAAGGTTGACTATTTACTTGTATCCAGAATTTCAGTACGATCAAAAACATGCTTTACATTAATTTTTATTGCAGACATGTAGAGCTTGTGGGTGTACACCACATACATGACCACAGTGGCCCCCTGTTTGTTTGTTTGTTTGTTGTTAGCTTGCATGGTAGCTAGGGGGTTTGTTGGTTAGTTAGCCATCACCAGTTTCTCTACCTGTATCTGGAAGTCCCACAGGATCCTAACTTGGTCGTTCTCAGCCACCTTGGGGGGCCTATCCCATTTTGACCTCTGGACTAACCGATGGTACTCAGTACAAATGTTTCTGTATACTCTGTAAGCCACTTGCCATGTCTGCCCTGCCTGCTAGGATCTTGCAAACTGCTATTATCTGTTGGACTATCTCAGGGGCATCTTTGCACAGCCTGCACTATTAGTTTTTGGGATTAGCATCAAGTAGCCATTAGTTGAACTACAGTTTTCATGAAGCTTGGATTGCATCAATCACACAGACAGACATGAACACTTTTTTGCAACTGTGTGTTCGGTGCTGATCTTTCAAAGATCCAGTGATGGGTGACGGGAAAGAAGTGTGAGACCAAAGGAGAAATCTGGAAAAGCTTTTTGTTAATGTATGTTTGTATTTGTGTTGTGTACTGAGTGCATTCATGTGCATGACCTGTCCCGAAGAGGTGTTTTCACAGGGGAAATATAGGGCAGCTGGTGTGTCTCTATTCATGTGTGTGCGTGTGTGGTCGCCCCTTAATGATTATTATGGTTTAACTCCCATTTCACGGATAGAGTTATTACGTCCCAGATTTTTCCAGTCTCCTGGCAATGGAAAGGAAAATATATTCCCTTCTGTCGCTTATTACTGAGACCTTGTCTTATGCTCTCACACTCAAAATCACACCAAGCCACCCGCCCACATGTGCTCTCGTACACACTGGGGACATGTGACAAGCCAATATTTGGGTTTGCATGGTCCTTCACACGGACAAGGATTGCAGGGTGAGTCTCTCGTAGGTATGTGACAGCGACTAATCTTAATGAAGGCCACTGACACACTCAAACACACACATGTTCACATAGCTTGCTGTGAGGTACCGCAGACACCAACTACTGGCCTGTAGTTAGAGACAATCAATCAGACTGACAGGCAGCTCCTGGCACCTTGCAGGATATTTGTTGGGTGGGGTCACAAAGAAATATAAGGGATTGAGTGGGTCACTCATGGCATGCCCATAATCACTGTGACCTTTGACTTTGCAGAGGAAGGCTACTTAACAAAACCAGTTAAATGATATTGATCACAGTGTATTGCACAGATCATAAAACGCCTGAAATTGAGCACTGGGGTCAGAGTGCACACTCGGGATGTGTTAAAGCCTGACCCTACCTGAGCTCTCTGTGATGTGAAAGGACTTGGAAGACCAAACAGAGCTTAGATTCCTCGTACAGATGACCCCGGGTTAGAAGTGAAAGGTCAAACACGAGGTGAGATTTACAAAATTTTTGGAGATAGCTTAGAGAGTTGGCTTCTGCACATCTATTTAGGTTTATATTTGCTACTATTGACACTACTGGGAAAAGGCTGCAAAGAAGCTTAAAGTTCCTCATAAGCAAATTTTTTATGTAGAATTTATTTTACCTTAAGCTTGAACTGGACTAACAAACTAACAGAGATACAATACATTCTTATATAACAGCTTCTGAAGCAATAACAAAGAAAAATAAATAATACGAGCAAGATGCTGAATGATGAACTCTGACTGAAATAATAGCGTTGTACAAGCATACTTTATGATGCATACATAGCATAATGTATCTGTTTAATCTTAATTAATCTGTATTTCTTTCAACATCAGTAGCCACCGGTGAAAAGCTGGGATGCTTTTATTGTGAAAATGTTCAAAGAAAACTATGAAGGGGAATGAAATGGCCAATATAAGCAGAGTGTTTTTTGGAGAAGAAGTGCAATGATGGAACTGAAATGTACAAACATTTCTTCATTTATCTGGAAAAGTGGTAAACATGGAGGATGTTTGAACTAAGTGAAAAGTAGGTAATCTTTTTTTCTTTTATTCTAATGTGTCCTTGTAATAAATGGAAGGATGTTTGAAAAGCACCTTTCTACTCAGTTGAGCACTCAAAACACTTTCTAATGCAGGCCTCATTCACCCAATCACTCACACACACACACACACACACACACACACACACACACACACACACACACACACACTCATGCAGTGCTTTTATGTAACATTTGTACACACACTCGAACTCCATCAGGAGGAACTCGAGGTGCGGTAACCTGCCTGAAGATACTTTGGCATACGGACTGGAGGAGTCAGGGAGCAATCCTCCAACCTTCTGATTAGTTGTTAACCTGCTGTACCACCTGAGCCACAGCCATCCCTGTGATATGAGACTACAGTATTTAATATTTGCATATTAAAGAATATGTGAAGGATGGCTCAGTTCTCTTAGTAACTCATCTGTCAGTATAATTTATTGTTCACAAAATGGACTTATGATCCATTAAATGATAAGACGTGTTTCAACCCCTTGAAAACTGAAGCTACATTTGAAGTGCCTTAAACTTCTTTCAAATTCATTCTTTCAAATAGCCAACAGGGGGAGACTGGTTGTGAAACGATTATATAAAAGTTAATAGGAAAATGGCCCTACTTTTTGTAGATTGTAGTCTTGATCATTATTATCAGGTCTACTTCAGAACAGCATGAAATTCACGTTTTGCATTATGCTCCCATTTAAAGTAAAATAAACAGTAAAGGCATGGTTACCTTGTTATTGAGGAGTCTTGTTCGCACATTGTCCCATTAGGTTTCAAAAGAGCAGCACTGATGAAAATAGTTCTGCTAGGCTTTAAAAGGCTACATTCATCTCTTATGTGACTATCGTGGTAGCTTATGAATGTCGATAAAAACACCCATTAGAATTACATGTATACAAACGATCATAAAAGAATTACTCAAAAATCCTTCTACTAAACCCCACGATATGATATAGATCTGGTATGTATGGCATGATGTAAACTGTTCACTCTGCAGTGTGTCAGCTGACAACACTGCAGCTAATTGACTGTCTTGTCTGCTTCCCCCGCCTCTTTTGGCATGATCCAGGGGAAATGGTATTACAGAGCAGAGGTTGTGTTGACAGAGGCCAAGACAGCATCCAGCACAAGGCCAACCTTTCACCTCTCACTCCATTCCCAACCTCCTCCAAACCTGGAAACACAGGAAGAAAGCAAGGTCGCCCAGATGAGTGTGTCTGTCAACGCACTGGGGGAATTGAAAGCAGGTTCAGAGTTGCGTGGGGTGGGGTGGGGGGGGTGGGGGGGGAATCGGGGATCGGGGAGGGAAAAGAAAAAAACAGCAAAAGAAGGAACGGCAAGGGTGCTGACATTTACGCAGAGATACAAAAAACAAAGTGGACATTTTTCAAATGATGCTGTACGCATGCTGTACGAATCAGGCTCGTCAGACCAGTTGGCCTACAGTTTAAACAGCTCCCCTGGAGAATCAGACGAACTGCCCTCGTTTATGTTCGAGATTTAACAGAAGGACAGTCGTAATGGAGACAGCCGGCTGACTTCATTCACACTGATCTTGCCATTACACAGATGACTGCAAAAACGAGGCGGGGAAGGAGAGATCTGGGTTTGATATACTAGCCACCGCTCTCCCGCTCTGCTTCATATCAAAGTCTGAGACGGTAATGGGGAAAGCAACGCTGTCTGTTTTCTTTTGGGTGGTTCTGTCCATCTGTGACTCTGCTACTGGTCCCCTTATTTCTTTCTCCAGTTTTCTCCCAAACTCAGGTCAGACACTTTGATTTCCTTCGAAAAGAAGAAAGCTGGACCCGCACATAAATTCATCTGCAGACAGACAAACACTTGACATGCATTTGCCTACACAAACATTCGATGCATCCACTATTTTAAATGAAACATGAGTCGGCAGGCCTCGCTCTGTCTGCCTTTGATGCACTGCTTTATTAAGTATCCAGTCTTTAATCATTTGGCATGCTGCTAAGTCTTACCTCATGCAAACTGGAATTTAGTGCCGAAAGCACTCAGCCTGTATTTTTTCATACATTCTACCTTCATTAACTGTCTTAAACCACATGCTTTTGTATTGCAACCCTTGTATGCTTCACTGCATATGCAAGGTCGTTAGGGTCACAAATGCTCATGGCTTCCCATACTAAGAACCTTGCATGTATTGTGTAGAATATGGGAACATCAAGCGCATCTGTTTCTACTAGGCTGTGTGATGCTGTGCAGACCTCAGTGATCAGGAATGCTTTAGTGTCTTACAGAGGCCAGTCTATAGTGGGCAGTTCCCCTTATCCCCCATACACGGCTCTGCTGTATTTGTACTGTAAGCTTATGTGTGTTTACAATATCAGGGTGTTGCATTACTGCGGTGCAGTGATTAGATTTCCTGTTTATGCTGTGTGTTTTGGGAAGAAAGCACACTGCTTCAATTTCATGCCCCTGATGCTGGGCTGTGCACCAACGGGGTTTAAGAGAAAAAACAAACACTGATGCATGGATGCAGGCACCGGCATGGGCACACACACGCACAGACACACAAATCTGAGTCACTGAAGGGACAATACTGAAAAACGGCCCCATCTGTTAACCTGTAGTTGTTTTAGTTCAGTGACATCCCCCCCTCTTCTGGTGTGATATCATTAGAAATTTATAACCTCATTCGATCGGCACTGGCGAACGCCCTTGCTCGCTAAGGTCTGACCTCCATTTCTCACCTCCTCCCCTTTGTGTCCCATACTTTCTGAGATAATGACGCTTTAATCGTGTAACAGCAGCAGAGTCCGAAGCAATTGTAGGCGTGTCTGTTGGACGTTGCCTCCTTGACCCCACGGGAGGCTGCCTGGGTTTGAGGTACTCAGTTAGAGCTGGAGCTAATTGTCCTGTTTGTCTGCAGCTTCTATGTTTTCCTCCCCGCTCCAGTGATGAAGAAACGACAAACGCCGTGACCCCTAACCCCGCAGAGGTGAGGTCCCAGCGGGGATGAAGGCGGTGCGGAGGGGAGGTCATGCTGCAACATGTGGTTGACTCGTTTGGGGCAAGCCAAACGTTTTTTCTTTAATTGGCCGTGCAATCTGCCACAGCTGGGATGGATTACAGGGGAGAATTCTTCCCTTGAAAGGGAGTGGGGAGACTGGCATAGAATGGGGGGGAGTGATTAGAGAAAGGACGACCAGAAGTAACCAAATCAGCACCAGGGCTTTGCTGCAATCGACTTGTGCTCGCTTGTTTCTTGAATGATGAATGAAAACATAAAAAATGGAAACTCTTACGCCTGCAAGAGCAGCTGGGCAATGAGTTGATGCCTTCCTTCTTGCCAATGTCATGCTTTCAAAGCTGTGTTAAGAGAACATCTTACTTTGGTATATTTCCTGTTAGAAACTGGATATTGGGGAACAATATAACAGGAGGGGTGTTCAGAGCCTCAGCCAGAAAGAGGCAATTTTATTTGATGGGTGAGATATAGAGGCTTGCTTGTTCAGAATCTTGGATGCTTTTATTTGAATTTTTTATATGCAACTTTTAGTGCCAATGAAGTCACCACTTTGGATCTTCAGTTTCCACAAAGAAAACTTAATGAGATTTCTTTGTTTAAAAAAAAAGAAAAAGGAAAAGTGTCTTTTTTACACACACACACACACACACACACACACACACACCTACACACACACACACACACACACACACACAACTGGCACTTGCCATAGAATGCCAGAATTGGCAGGTTCACTAGTGGCAGCATGTGCTTTTCACAGATGACAGCAGGTTGACCCTGAGCACATGTGACAGACGCAAAAGGGTCTGGAGAAGCCGTGAAGAATAAATGCTGCTTGTAATATGTAGCATGTCCGGTTTGACGGTGAGTCAGTGATGGTCTGGGAAGGCATATCCATGGAGGAATGTACTGGTGCAGTGGGTCCTGGATACCTCGTGGTGCACTACAATGCCCAGCGTCATATGGAGAAAATCTGCAGGCAGTTCCTGGATTATGAAATGATAGCATCGACTGGCTCTCACGTTTGCCTGACCTAAATCCAACAGAATACCTCTGGGACATTGTTTCAGTGCGTCTGATACCACTGGTTGCACCTCAGACTGTCCAGGAGCTCAATGATGCCCTGGTCCACATTTGAGGAGAAAATCCCCCAGGACCCCGCCGTCTTGGGGATGCCCCGATTTTGTCAGGCGTGTACCATTTTAAGTTACTGCAGTGAAATTTCAGCCAAATCAAATAACTGCGATCAGTTATTTGACAATTAAAGAAACTGCGATCAGTTTCTTTAATTGTCAGGATGCCTTTAAATAAAGCCCTCTGCACACTGATCATCTTTATTTCCATCTAAAGATGCAGCTTCCTAACACATTTCTCAGTCCATATCAGTAGAGCTATCTACTATATTGTATTTGTTTTAAATGTTATATACCTATGTGGTATGTGACTTTTGTTGCCATGATGCCAGGTCTCTCTTGGAAATGAGATTTTTAATCTCAATGAGATTTTTACCTGGATAAATAAAGGATATAATAAAAAGTATGTTTTTTTTTCCCATTGAGATCTGGCGTGTTTTCGAAGCATTGAATTTTTTTATGCCAACCTTGTATGTACCCTCACCATGCACTTTATTACAAACACTTGTAAGCCTGCATAGCACCACGCTTAAGTGATTGGCGCTTTGGACCATTATCACCCAGATAATGGTCCAAAGCGCCAATCACTTAAGCGTGGTGCTATGCAAAAAAATCCAGCAAATAAAGAATCCATGAAATCATGCTGCCAACTGAAACTCTATAGACGCATAGATTCAGCTAGCAGCATGAGTCCATGGACTCAACCTGCTATGTGTCAACAAACAAGGCAGGGGGTGCAGTCTAATGTTTTAGAGAATGGTTTCCTGGCACACTGCATGCCAGTTAACACTAAACAATCTTTGTGTGAATGCCTTGACCATGATCAAATACGTCTCTTTATGACCACAGTTCAACCTCCTAATGGATGCTTCCAGCATGATAATGCGGCACATCGCACAGCAGACGTTTCCGTCAGCTGTAACACAGTAACTTGTTTATGGGGCTTCACTGTACTCACCAATCAGTCCAGTAGAAGATCTTTGATGTGTGGTGGAGCGGGAGTTCACAAATTGTTGCAGTATTGTCAACATGTCAAAATAATATTTCAAACATATTGTTAAATGTTAAACAGGAAGAAATAAATGAATTAGTAGCTTGTTTTTCCTAATAAAGCACATAACTATATGCTCTAGTAAAGATTCAGAAAAGATAGGCTGAAGCTTTGGCCGTCTGCACTACCAAAATGACAAAAGAACAAGCTATGGCTAGCATTAGCAGCTAATGCTACCTTCAGCTGATTCCAGCTTCTCCTGGGACTGCTTTTAGTGCTATGCATCGACACTGTTATTGAGGTTTTCACTGCTTGAACTGTAAAAGCAACAATTTTGTGAGTGAAAAGATTGGCCAAGCTGTGGATATCATTAGTATCTTCTTGTAGCTCTGCAAGGTCTGGAAGAAGGGCTTTCACTAAAGACATCAGGTACATAACCATAGTAAAACAATAAAGATTAGAAAAAATCGCCTGCACATCCAAATGGGAGCTGGTGGATAATTCTCCCTCAGCAGTATTACAGAACTCATTCATCTTTTTTTACCGGATCACTGATCATTGTATCGCATCCATTGCATCAGTTTAATTTTTACAAGACTTTACCAAATGTTGAATGTTGTCCATGTAAAAGTGATCCTAATCCATCACAAAAGAGTCCTCAACCACCCTCTTCCCTGCTTCCTTACCAAACACAGTGAACATTTCCTCCAGGGTTTTCTTGGCTGTGCGTGCACTTGAGATGTTAGTAAATGCAAATGAACTGCTGCAACATCTTGAGGCCATTTGGGCAGGGTCAGAGGGTGAGAACAGAGATGGAAGGATGAAGTGAGGAAAGAAGAGAGAGAAAGATGTTTGTGTAAAGACACAAGGAGAAAAAAAAACTTGGAGACACATGAGTTGGCAAAGTAAGTAGCCACGAAGGCAGATAGACTGAGGGACGGACAGTGGGATTTAGGAAATATATTGAGGAAAGTGGGCAGATGTGGATGAATTTTGAAAGCAGGGTTGGAATGTGCTGAAAAGCCGTGTCTGGGGAACATCTTCATTTGATGCACTGGATGCACATTTATATACGCTTCCATGCGCAGCTGCGTTTTTTCGTGGTAATGCTGATGAGCAGCTGGCTGCTTCCTGGCCCCCCTCCCTCTTTGTCACAACTGGATTAACCACTGCTTTCCTTTGACTGACGTCTTCGAAATGCTATTTTAAAAGAGGTGCGTGTTTACGCAAAGCATAACGCAGCTTATCAAGGTATTCGCCCTCACCGTGTCCTCTCCTTTATTGGATCGCCTGTCGAGTGTTCATGCGTGACATTCCCAGCTGTCTGCCTATATCCCTCTGACGGTGAAATGTGTGTGTGTGTCTTACAGGCGCTGTGCGCCTTATAATTTCCTGTGTGTATTTGCAAATTCATGCGCCACAGTGCTAATCTTTCCTTGATGTGCTTCTTTAGCTGTGCAGGTGTATCGACAGCAATGTGTCAAATCTGTTTACTTCCTTTGCCATTGTGTGTGAGAGCGAGCTCGATGCCTCAATGAATCGGAGGGTGACTGAGAATGAGAGCTGACAGGTCTTTGAGTGTGTGTGCGGAGGGTGGGAGGGGGACAGGCAAGCTCCTCTCTATTACCCAGATTGATTAAGGAAGTGCTCAAGCTCCCACTTAGCCATCACCACTAACGCCGAGGTGACCGTCTCAAAAACGGACGCAGAGAAGTGGAATGAGTGAATGAGAAGACGTGAGAGAGACAAGAGATGGAAAGAAGTGTGCAGCAAGATGGAAGAGGGGGTATCTCAGCTAATCAGTATGTCTAAGAGGACTTCAGTACTTTGTCTAAGAGGCATTTTAGCGAGACATAAGTTTGATAGATGTTTTTTGGTGTGTGTGCGCAAGTGTCTGTCTGCCTACTTTCACATTCTCCACCATCTTATCTTCTTCTCGCTCCTGAATCTCATCAGAAGCCTCATCCCTAAACCTCTTAAGTGAAATTTTTTTTATCTCCAATTAGGTGATGTAGGGATATAATAGGTTCCTGCTCCTGCCTTCTTTCCCCCAATTCTCCATCTTTTAACTTACTTTATACTTTAAAGGATTTTAACATTATTGATCCTGACAATTTTCATTAAAAATAGGGGGATAATCCACAGATTTCCTATGGAAATTCCAAGGATGTGCTCTTTTTTCCCCCCCCTTTCCCAATCATGTTCCTTTATTCCCAACTTCCAGTTTTTCTCATCTGGGAGCTAACGTTTCGCTTGACCCTGCAGGAGCAGTGTCATTTACATAGTTTTCCTTAATCTTTCTTAAATGCCCGGTTTGGGAAGAGAGTTAGAGCCTGACGGGATGCTTCCCAGGGAGTGAAAACGGCAAGCAGAAATGCACTGGCGGCAAAGAAAATATTTCAATTGGGATACGATTACGCCTGGGCACTTATGGGTGAAAATAAGCAAGGATCCCATTGTGAAACTATCCAAACAAAGAGAGGGGAGCATCAGTGTTTTGAAAGCACACATACAGTGAAGATCCTTGCCTTAGCGCTCTGTGCCTGTGTATATTTTAATGACTCCGCTGCAGCTTTTGGAAGCGCACCGAAGAGGATTGCGGTGAGCCAATTCAAACCTGTTAGTGCAGGAGGTCCTTTGACCTCCATTAGACCGGTCAACAGTGTTACGGTCAAGTTCAGGGGTTAGATATCGTGAATGCCTCAGTCCCGTGAAGATGTGGGGTCACGGTTCATGGTTCTGGAATTGATGGTGTTTCTCACAGAAGCTCCAAGCTAAGTAGAGGTCAAGCCTGAGGATGGGTCCCTAGACACACCAGCATATAGCCAACAAGAGCAGAATATAGTAAGTCCAACATGCATCTTTAAATCTCTAAAAGAAAATCTCACATCTATCATCATTAAACACATCACTATTCAAAGATGTTGACATCTGGTTAAACCTAGCCAAGAACGCGATTTTGTTAGGTTTAGCCACAACAGTTGTTACAATAATAAGCTCAGAAAGTGGATGGTAGTGCAGAGAGAATGAACACTGGACTTTGATGTTTTGTTGACCGGCTTATCTAGCTTCACATCTACTTAACATCTTAAAGTGTTATAAGACAAGAGCAAAGCAAAATCCGATTGTATGTCTCATTTCCGTCTCTGTGGTGCTTAAAGATAGACACTGGTTTAATGAATAAAGGCATTTTTCCCCTACAGTTGGATTACTCTGGTCCAAATCAGTTGATGGGTTTGTAAACTTGTACCTTTTCCCAGTGGTTTGGTGTCTTTTCACACAGAGAAATGTCCAAGTGAACTCCAAGCAATAGAAAATGTGTCACTACAAACCACGTGAGAATGTTTGGTCCCCTGTTGGCAGGAGAAACAAAAGTAAATACAAGAAGAAGGTGCTGTTTTCTGAACTATCGGAGAGCACAAAGAAATTAGGTAAATTTCACAGCTATTTGCTAGCCTGTACATACCTTTATAGTCTATAGTACCTTCCCACATGCCATAATAGAAAGCATAGATGGCTGCAGGAAGTTTATTAGATCAAAGTTACAACATACATCTGGTAGCTGGTTTGGATTGGCGTCGCATCACATTCACACCATAAACAAACCGCTCTGGAGACCACCTCCTCCGAAAAGTCTTGGTGCGTTTGTTTTGGTCCGCACTCAAGTGCGATTATTGTATTAACATTTGCACAAACATACTACACCAAGGGGGGAAATGAGTTTGAATTAAATGGGCTAAACACCCTAAATGTCTAAATATGCAACATTTTGAATTTTAATCATGATCGATGACCTGTCCAAGGCGTTCCCCGCTGGGATCAGCTCCAGCCAAGGTGTGATCCCGACTTGGATAAGTGTAAGAAAATGCATAGATGGCTCAATATGAAAGACGGCATACTGAACTAAATCACAAATCTGATCAGGCAGTTAAAGGCAACTTCAAGTGCTATAAGTTCTTCTGAAACATGTTTGTGTTTCTACACTCAAACAACCGCAAAGTCTAGTTTTGTGGTCGAGCTCGGTTTCTCGATTCTGCCCCACAAATGTACAATGGCATGGAGCAAAATTTGGAGTAGTGGTTCTCCCCAGCTGATGACCCCACCGCAAATGCAAGGGCACTAATGGATGTGTAGCAGCTAGAAAGGCCCAGCATGTACTTCACCCACCTGCACACTAAAATGGTGAGAATGTGGTTAGAGGACAGCAACAGATGGGTGTGTGGCTCCTTGGGAAAAGCCTCTGCACTGTATGCAGAGATCAACCAGCCAAAGTGGAAGAAAAGCCTGGGATATCATTAAATGGTAGAGATGTGTATAAGTACCAAGCGTGTTACCTAGACTTTTTTCTCTATATAATGAACTGACAACATAACTGAAGGGTCCATTTCTTGTTGAAATGAACACTTTCTTTTGCAAAAATTCAATTCCATTCAATTTTAAACATGTAAATAAAACATCTTTGTCTCCTACTCTAGCTCCTTTTTATGCCAGTCTTAAATACCTTTTCTGTATTCACTCCCTTCTTCCTCCACTGCAGATGCATATTTTGGCACATCATTTTAAAACCTGTTTGGCTCAGCTTAATGTCAAGCACATTTGAGATCTGAGGTTCCCCATTCCCAGTCTGATCCTCCTGTCTCCATCTTATTTCAACATCAGTGACCCTCTTTTACTTCTCTGCTTCTGTCACAAGGCTCTCTTATGTCTTTCCAGGAACCCATCTCACCCTTAACTTAGCTCTTGATGTCTTCAGTGTGTTTGACCCTTAATAAGCAAGAATTAAGATACCTGAACTGAGCTAAAGGGACAGAGCACGTCATTTAAAAGCGATGCAAATCATGTGCCATAAAAACGGTTAATGTCTGAGCCATGCAACAGCACACACACATTTCCTAATTAATGACACTCCTCTGTCCTTGACAGGCAGACAGAGGGGTTTTTGGTTTTACACCACATGTTGGTAATTTTGCATCATCATAAAACTCTCATTTTTATCCCTCGCTCTCATTTTTAAACCAATCCCATGCCGTGCTAAAATGTCCAAGGGTGCTCATAAATAATGAAACCATCTGAGGTTTCTGTGTAAACACTCTTCAGTCTGAGCCAAATGCCTGTTTGTGTATGTGGCCACTCTTTCATGCTCGTTAAGCTCCATAATTCAGCAGATTTTCAGTGGATTTTTTTTTTTTACATCTTCCTGTCCTTTTTTTTTAATCAAAATTTTTTCCCATATTTTACCTCTGTCGTGATCAAGAGATTTATATTATCCATTTGTTTTTATCCAACACCTGCACAGTAGAAGATTATCAGTTATTACGTATGGACTGGCTTTCTCAGGAAGAGCATCAGTTTGCCAAATCCTTAATTTCCACAGTTTTAGTTTGAGGTTTTCTTTCTGTAACACTGTTTAACTGTGTGCCTGTAACGACCAGCACCAACTTACAGATCAGAGAGTGTAAAAGAGCGGCGTGTGGTGCAGCAGGTCATATACCATTTGTAAAGTTGTTGTATCGATCGCTGACTCCTGCAGTCAGCATGCTGAAACATTCTCGGCCCTGATACTGAATCCTCGGCTGCCCTGATGCATCTGCATGAAAAGTGCTTAGGCATAGATCCATGCACTGAGTGAATGACTTTTAGTAAGAAAGTACTTTGCTCAGCTAAATTGAAAGGTGTTATATATAAGTACCAGCCCACTTAACCTTTTTACATTGTGCTCACAGCCATAAGGCTCAGATCTGGATTCATCCCAAATCATCAGAGGCAAAGTAAGCTGAAGATTGAAGGAATTCTCTTCTATTGGCTATTATGAAGAATACAACTACGTTGGCTTCATCTTTTATATATATATATATAAACAGCATGTATACAGTCTATGCTGTAAACATGTTTGTTTCACTCTGTTTAACATTAGAGGAACAGTTTTCAACATATTAGCCTTAGCTTCATTTTTTTAGCCCTTGTGTTAAGTTTACAGCCAGAGTCAGAACCACTGTTCATGGCTGAAAAACTGTTTTCATTGTATAATTGAAGACTTTATGTGGCAATAGAACATTAATAAGAGTTACTCCAAAAGGGGTCTATTTTGTGGCTGCAAGCTTCTGGTTTCAGTTTAGCGCTTGGTAGGGGCAACTGTAATACACAGCAGGTGTTGGAAAAAAAAAAGAATACACCTCTTAGCACCTCTTCATGCTCACAGCTATGGTTTGAAAAAGCAAATATGCCCCAGTATTTTAATTAAAGTGACTTTGTTTAACATTTTATGTGGTTTAGCATTACATATTAACAGTTACAGGGATTTTAATAGCAATGGTGCAGCTTTGTTATTTTTCTGTCTACGTGGCATCCGCTTAGAGAAGATCCGAGACACTTCGTTGGTTCTCATTTGTCAGGGCAGAAACACTAAACTCGAACAAAGGCCTGGACTGTAAACAAACCTCTGGGTTTAAAACATGTCATAACTGCAGCATACACATTTGTCATCATCTAGCACCACAGTGTAAATCACATATCATGACTATAAGTGGTGCACGTATCCAAACACAGACATCATACATGTAAGACAAATAGGCGGAGTGGACCGGAGCAGTTTATGGGCTTTGATGGTGTCCCTGTTGGAGCAAACAGGGCGCATCTTTTTCAGCAGAATTGTTTTCCTTTTCCTGGTTTTTAATTTTGCTTTTGAGCTCTGAGCACAGCCTGCCTATCTGTCTTCCTCCTCTTCTTAAGGAGGGCCAAAGAACACAGAAGGGTCACGCAGCATCATACATGCAGCGGATGACCCCCGATGTAAACAAAAGCAGTGCGAGGGGAACCTCTGATATGAAGAATGAAGCAGGCATAAGCGTTGATCCGGTGCTGGGAGTGTGGAAGCGGTTCATAGCGACTGCGCTTTTGTATAAGTTGGTGTTGGCACACTGCTTTAAGAACTAAAGCAAATTTGCCTTGAGATTATATAAAAGCAGATTAAACATAGAGGTTGTGTGAAGCTGATATTTCATATACCTGTGGCGCAAGAGGAAAAAGTCAAACTTTGCTTAGTGTTCTGATTTTATGTTATGATATCTTCTAGCCGGTAAGTCGAACTGACAGAGTTATAGAGCAGCATCTACTAAATCTGGTATTGATCAGTGTCTGAAGCTGGACTCTGTCTAGCTCTACCTGAGCCAACAGTCTCGCTCTAAACAAGCTGCTTTATTGGCTCTCCCAGAAGAAAAGTGCTAGTGCCCACAAAGCTGTCATTTTTTTTAACAAAGCTATATGAAATGAAGCAGCTGCGAATCAATTCTTTACTGTTGGACACAGAAAAGAAGAATCAATTTAAAGAATTGTTCTCTGTTGTGGAGGCGTTGGATGGTGTTTTATTATTTTTTTGAAGTGCAGCGGACTGAAAAGACACCACAGCGGCTCCACCGTCGAAACTGATACTCACTGTGGAGAAAAGGTTTTCATACGCTGCAGTGACGCTCATATCCTTTGACTGCATTTCATGCAATGAGTGATATATAGGGTGTTCCATATAAAACGCAGGCTTGTGGTAATGCCGCTCCCTTTCCCTTTCTTTCTTCTCATCCCTCCCTCTCGTTCTCACGTTCTTCTCCTAACAGCAGGTCGGTGTTCTGCTGACAGAGCCCATTTTGGGCTCCCATCGAGATAATGTTAATAGGAGACAGACTGCTCACCTCGCCTCTTTTCTCCTCTCTCGCCGTCGTCATGGATCCCGCTGGAAAAACTGGAGTAAGGTAACAAAGAACGAGGTGTGATGGACTGTCTCTTTTACCACGGTGAGAGGTGGTCTGTGCACCGTAATGGCAACGTAGGCATGTAAACTCACATCCACACACTTCACTAGTGCTTGCGCAAATGTGTCGCCTTCAGTAGTGCTCCTATATCTAAGTTTAGATGCTTTTAATGTGACTTTATTGTCTTGCAGCTGGTGCTTATGGTAACAAATAGATGCTGGGACAATTTCCTTGGTGGCTTTATTATAGAAACCACAAAGCACAAAGCTAATGGTGTTCAAAAATAGAAAGCAAATCAAGGCTAGTACGCTATAATGCTCACTATTAAAAGGATGCTCAAGGTAATAATACAGATTACATAAAAATGCATATATTTTAATTGGGCCCCACATTAGGATGGGAAGTACAGGTGCTGAAGCTGCATCTGTGTCTGCAGAGCTGAAGTATATGATGCTGCAAAACTTTATTTTTCTGTTGTAGTACACACTAAATTCACTGTTCAAATTTATGGCTAGACACTTTAGCTTCAGTGTACTGTCTGGCAGTATTTTATCTGTAATGATCTGCTGTTCCAAGGATTATGTTTTGTTTTTTTTCCACCAGATTCAGACAGCCTCTCCAAAAGAGTAGCGCTCAAATAAAAAAACACAGCAGCCCTGCACCCTCTACTGGAATCATGCTCCTGTGGTTGTTTCATAAAACATATTTTGGCAAGTTATTAATCGCAAACAAGTCATGTGTGTGCAATGGTCTCAAAAGCTTTGTACTATAAGTCTTCAGGTTGCAGGGAGTTCCTGCAGCTCCCAAACAAGGTTGTCTTCAGCAAAATGTTTCTAGTCGTGAAGCTATAAATAAGCAAGGAGGGAAAACCGTGTGACTTCTTACAACAGCATAGAAGTACTCAGCGTTTGCAGAAACCTTGCTGAAAGTTCCCTTTATTTCCCAAATCTACACATTAATAGTATTAATCTGTAAAATGCATTGTTGGTTTTAGTGCAGTTTTGCTAACAAAACAATTTGTGACAAAACTCACCTGTTTTATCCTCCTCGGTGCATAAGTGTAAGTATAAATATATAATGAAAATAAGTTGATAATGTGGACTGGAAGCTCCTGAGCTAATTTTGGATGCAAAACCCTGCAACTTAAATCAAGTGTCAGGGGTGTCGTGTGGAGGCGAGGAAGAGATGACCAAACGCAGGACTCACGGTGCAGGATGATGATGATTTATTGGAACGAGTGGATAGACAGAGCAGGAACGAAAGGACTGACTGACTGAAAGACGGAATGGCTGACTGAACTGAACACAGGCGAGAACGACAACATAACATCAATGACACGACAAAGACCAGGAAGGAACTGAGGACTTAAATACACTGGCTGAATAATGACTGACAGGTGAGTGAACAACTGAACATAATTGAACTGATGATACATGGAATGAACTGCAACACAATACACAGGTAGACAGGCTGACACAGGAAACAGGAAGTGAATACATGGATGTGGCAAAATAAACTGAACTGATATGCCCCCATATTTTTATCCATCACCCCATTTAAAAAATTCTGGAAACTCTCCTTCAATATCAGGCTTAAAACTTTCTTTGGTAAATGGTAAATGGCCTGCATTTGTATAGCGCTTTTCTAGTCCATAGGACCCCAAAGCGCTTTACACTACATTCAGTCATTCACCCATTCACACACACATTCACACACTGGCGATGGCAAGCTACGTTGTAGCCACAGCTGCCCTGGGGCGCACTGACAGAGGCATGGCACTTTAGCATGTAGCATCATGGCTGGATTACCTTGAATTCTTGAATTCTTGAATTCTCCCCTAGTTATGCTGCAATAAGTCTATGCTGCTGAGGGCTTCTGAAGTGTTTCTTCTTTGTTCACTTTGCATTTAATTATTAGTTATTATTAATCTTTGGCTCTCTTCCACAGCATGTCTTTTGTCCTGTCGTCTTCCCCTTACCCCCAACCCAAGATGGCAGATGGACACCCCTCCCTGAGCCTGGTTCTGCTGGAGGTTTCCTCCTGTTAAAAGGGTTTTTTTCCTTCCCACTGTCCCCAAGTGCTTGCTTATAGCTGACCCTATCAAACCATATCCAAGAGATTTAGTTTCCTAAAGTTAGCCAGATGTTAATCATAGAGGCAAATGGCTTAAGACAGTTTTGGAAGGAATTGGTCTGTCATTATTTTGTAATAGCAACTTGTCAGCCTGCTTTTAGTGGCATTACGTTGTAAAAGTTGTCCTGTTCATACAGGTGAACCAGCTCCTTTGGATAGTCTTCATACATGTTCAAATGGATGACTCAGACGGTCAGGTGGAGCAGTAACCTTGCACTGAGCCCCTGTTGGATAGCAGGTCAGGTAAATCAGTGGATCTCTTAATAAAAGCAAAGCATTTCCAAAAGGCAAACGTCTTTTAAGGGCCACTTTAGTCCTTGTGTTTTATCTATAATCACTCGGCAAAACACGAAGCTGAATTTTTACTTGCACTTTGCTTTAATTCTGTTGCTTTATGTGCTTTTTTCCCTCAGTCACAGACTCTAATTGGTTTGAGAGCAGCATCCAAAAACAGCTAGAAAAAAAAATCCTCACACTCACAGACTGTGTCTATATCTTCAAAGGGAAGTTGCTTGTCCCTCCCTCTGATTATAGTCACTGCATCACCACTTCCAGATCCTTCCAAAAACCAATCCACACCAGAGTGGGAAATTCCAGTGAAAACCATACACAGCAGGGAAGGGGCGTTGTGCCTTTTCTGCAGGAAAATGTGTATATGCGTCTATGTCTTAATGTGCAATGAAATATCAAGACAAACTTTAGCAGATCCCATTTTCACAGCCCCCTATTGATAATCCTTTAAAAGCTTTCATAAAAATTAAAGGCAAAGCACTTTTAAATGACATCCCTAATGAGAAAAACATCACCCAAAGAAAAGTGTGAGCGCTGGGGGGATAAAATGCGATGCTGTCACCACTTGACCGTATCTTATAGCCAGTTGTGTGTGTAAGTGGGCAAGCATGATACAAAAAAAGGTGAAAAAACAAAACAATAACAGTTATTTTCAGGTTCTTCTTTGCTCGCCAGCTCCTTTTAGCAGAGCTTTTGGACCCAAAGTGTTTTATAGCTCAGTGGCTGCCAAGAGTTCTTGGCCTCCTTTACAATGAAACTGAACAGAACCGCACTCAACAGGCGTCCTGGGAGCAGAACAACACATCAGGTCCAATTAAGATCAGTAGATGGAACCTATTGTAACCTGCGACATACTCACACCCCCACAGTACCATGGACAGCAGAAAGAAGGGCTTTGTGAAACACTTGGCCCTGGCGTGTTAAAAGAAAGTGAACCTTGTCACATGAAAATGAGAGGAAAAAAAACTGGTTAAGTCTGCTTAGAATCTGGGGGGGGCATCATAAAATGCGATTGGTTGAGGTAAGGAAAAGGCGGGGGAAGAGAGATCACAAACTGTGTCTATTTTGCTTTGTGGGCCTGCTTTCATGCTTGACCCCTGTGTTAATAATTGACATCTCCAATATTATTAGCTTTACTTTATTCTCCCCAATTTTCACATTTTTCTTCTGATTGTTTGCTGAAAACAGCATTAAAGTGGAATCACATCATGCATTTTTTTCAGGTGTTAAATTGAGGTCTTCTGTCCGTTACTGGGATTTCGTTATATATTTGGGGGGTCTACACACCACTATTAATGCCAGTGCTCACTGGGTTCAGTCCCTTTACATCATGACATGGAAGCTTACACAGCGGACCAACGTTTTAGAAAGCAGCAGTCCTGCAGAGTCCTTGAACCTAGTAAAGGATTGGCTTCCACAAATGCATTCTGGGAGAGGGATAACTGCTGCTCCGATGACACTCACAGGGTTTTGAATGCAGGTGGAAGAGGAGGAGATCAGGGTGGATGGTGGGCACACAAAGCACAGGACTTTGATGCTGGAGAGTCTGCTTTATGTCACCTGTCCTCTGTGTTATTACTCTACATTTGTTGCTTTCTGCTGCTGTCTAGCTTTCTTTGAATTCTGTTGGTTCTGTTTCTGCCACACCTGTGTTCAATCAGATAATCACTCACCAAGTATATAAATACATACCTCCCTCCTCTCTCTGTTCTTCTGCCAAGTTGTCAAGATTTCCACTAATTTCCTCATAGTTTCCTTGTGTTTTCTTGATTACTGGATCATCCCTACATCTGTGACCATTACACTTGTGATGTCTGACTTGTATAAAAAAAATGAAAACCCCTAAAACACCAGACATGATTTATTTATAGCATGCTGTCCGAATATGTCACTGTGCTAATATTATAACTGTACGGTGCAATTTATATGGAGTTAAAGCACAAATAAATATCACATTTTAAATATTTAATCAAAACTATGATCTTTTTCCTTAACTTTTGCCAAATACTATGACTAAGGTTGTTTGACCTGAGCATTCTAGGTGTCTGCTTCTTCACAGATGGAGAAATGAGCTCCAGTAGATGAATTTCCGAATTGTTTAGGATTAATAGTAAATCCCACTGTAAATCCCAGTTGTGTGGTTTTGGTAAGACTATTAAAAAAAATGGGGGGAAAGAACATGAAATGTTTTGTTTAAATCAAGGATGGAATGGAACTGGTTCCCTGATTGGTTGCAGATGTTTTTTCAGTGATTGCACATTTTGCAGTGATTTGATCAATTGTGTGTGCATGGTAATCTGCGAGAAGTGACTGAATGCAATGTTTCCATTATGATATTTGTGATGATTTGTGATGCAAATGTTTGGAAATGTTTGGAAATCGAAATTATATCAGACATAACCCCAATGATGAAACGTAAGAGCTCTGCGACATGATTCGATTTTGATCATCCTTCAGTAGTTGCCAAGAGCAGATATTGGAGAGAAAACTAATTAAATATGTTGCCAATAAGCAGCTTGCAGATACAGTATATGCAATAATATGTAAATAATACTTTTTTTAAGTTATCTGGCAGCAGTCCATTTCCTGTGAAACTTATTTGTAAAGACTGAATATGTGGTTTTAAGGAGACTCTGCCTGCATCCAGATGTGCATTTATTCTGCACGCAGACGCTCCCATTCTCATCTGTATTGCCCTCCATGTATTAAAAGAGTGATGTCTTTATCACGGGGAGAGAGGTGGAGCAAATGGAAAGAGAACAGAGAAAATATGACAATGCACACATGAAAGGGAGTCCTTTTAAACTCGGGGGAGACATGAAAGACTTTCTCTCACCCTTTCCTCCTCCTCCTCCCTTCTCTCTCTCTTTCCTTTGGTTCCTTTTTGTTCTCTCCCTCTATCTCCAGTGTTCCCCCTCTTCCCCGTTCTTTCTCTCTGACTCATAATTGTACATTCAGCCTCAAACTGTGAATGGTAACAAGGCTTTTAGCCACACTGAATTAATGCATCCAGTATTTCACTAATGTGCTACCTTTCAAATGTCACCTTTTATGTTGTTGCTGTGAATACATCTTAGCAACCGTGCATTAATTTTTGGGTTGCTCAGCTCAAATTGCCTTTGGCTGCTTTTTGCATTGCAAAGTTCACGTAGTGTCAGACGTGGTATACGCAGTCACGTCTGCCGGTAGTGGAGATTTCCAATCTGTTTGTGTATTTGCGTGTTTTATGGCAAAATGTTTCTATAGCAGGAAGTAGCAGAAGGACAGGTTTTACAGAGTTGGTAAGTGTTTGTATAATTTTATTTATATAGCACCAAATCACATCAAAAGTCACCTGATCATGCTTTATATTGTAAGGTAAAGATCCTACAATAATACAGAGAAAAACCCAACAATCATACGACTTCCTTTGAGCAAGCACTTGGCGACAGTGGGAAGGAAGAACCCTCCAGCAGAAGCAGGCTCAGTGAGGGGCAGCCATCCACACAAGACAAAGACATGCTGTGGAAGAGAGGCAGAGATAAATAATTACTAATGATTAAATGTAGAGTGGTGTGTAAACACATAGTGAGTGAAAAAAAAACAGTGCATTATGGGAAGCCACCAGCAGTGTAAGCCTATTGCATCCTAACTACAGATCCTAAATTATGGTTTGGCCTTTTTAGCTTTCATTCTTTTATTTCCTATTTCCTTTTGTACCTAAATGTGTCTTTTCGGTGTTCCCTTTTTGCCCTTGTTTGATTCCAGCCTCCTGCACATCACCTGTGCCTGTGTGTTTGTATTCTGTGTCTTCTCCTCTCTCTTCGTGCTAAATCATCTTTACACACACATTCCAGCGTTCTTTCTCGTACCAGACCAGTCTGCTCAATCTGTTTTCCTGGTTTTTGTCTCTCTCTGCTCTGTCTGCTTTTCTTCTGCTGTCTCAGTTTGATCTTCTGTTTTGCTCACTTTCAATAAAGTCTGACTTAAAAAAAAAGATTTACACATGGACTCCAAAGTGTTAAGGTTTCCATATTGCAATGTGCTATACTGCTAGATGTTTTAAATTTATGTGCAAGATAAAGGAGCCTAATGCAGAAGTGTTAAGCAATGTCTAATAAATATAAAAAACAACACAAAACAATGAAATTTGCATCAGTTTGGGGCTTTTCTGTTGCATTGCATTACATCAGGCTGATTCTGTTTCTGGTCACAGAAGAAACATTGTAAGGTCAGGAAACAAGCAAAGCTTCTGCTACAATTATTTAAAAACTCTCCGGAATGTGTTTGTTTATGTGTGAAGACCAGAAAAGTTTGATATAGGGATTTAAGAACTATTTCTCACATGCGTACACTGTGACTTTTATTGAAAGTTAGCTTCACGTCTAATTAATTTTTCGTTTTGTACATGGGTTTAAATGATACAACAATATCTCCTATTTTCATTCATTTTTGATTCCCCACAGCTTTTAATTTCACTGACGAAAAGATTTGTTAAAACCATCAAAGGCCTACTGCCAAAAAATAATTATCAGCAACTCAACAACTCACATTACACTTACTTACATGTCCAGGAGCTGTCACTCAGAAAATGGTGGTCTTCATAAGCATGAATTGCCTTGACAGAGCTAGGGTAGTCTGTCCACAGGCAGACCAACAGTCACCTGCCAAAGAAAAGTAAACCAGCACCACGTTTGGCCAAAATCACACACACACACAGTAAAATAGCAGTAAACTGGTGTCTTCTCTAATCTGATTCTGTCCTTTCATACAAAGGTTTTGATACATGCAGTCATACAGTCATAGCCACTGTGTTTACCTTCCAGAACAATTGTATGAGACTTACATAAACCATGTCAGTCGGTGCCACTGGAGTCAAAGTATGTGCTGTTCATCTACAATGTTTTACATTTTTTCAGCATGGCTCATTTCCAGAGATGGGCAGTAACGCGTTACTTGTAACGCGCTACTGTAATCTGATTACTTTTTCAGGTAACGAGTAAAGTAAGGGATTACTATTGCAAAAAACGGTAATTAGATTATCGTTACTTTCCCGTAGGAACGCTGCGTTACTGGGTTACTAAAACTGTGATTTTTTTTGCGAGAATGGCTCATGACAGTGACGTAAGCAAGTGCGATGTTGGTGACAACAGCTGTGTGCAGATCAACAATGGATCATATATCGAGTGCGTGAGAGAGTATGAGCGTGCAGCGTTTAAAGCGTGGAAGTACTGACCTTACTTTGAGTTTGATTCCATAAAAAGTGACAAAAACATTAGTGTCCATTGTGCGTGGGAAGAAAACTTCTTTTTACAGCGACAAAAACCCCCTAAACTTCCAAGCAAGCACCGAGTGTGCTACCACGTAATGGGAAATTCACAGAGAAACTCGCGGATTCTTCTTTTTTTTTTTTTTTTTTGCCTGTCCCATTTGGTTCTTTAGCCGTCAGAATTGTTGTCTGAAGACCAACAAGGATACCCAATGGATTTATTTTGCCAAATGGATCATCATGGCATTGCCGTATTGGTCCATTTGATCGACCTTTGTTTTTATTATTTATTTTATTTTATTTTCAGTTGTTACAGACGGGACAGACATGAGTGAGGGATAGGAAAGGGAGAAAGAAAGAGGAAGGAAAAGAAAAGCAGAAGGGGAGAGGGACAGTGAGTAAGGGAAAAAAATCTCCTGGATCACCTGTTGGGAGAAAAAGAATAGAAAACAAGCAAAAAAAACAAAGCAACATACTAAACACAACACCATCGCATTAATCTAGCTAAGTGTAAACAGCAGTAAATACTAAATATTGAATGTTGTTGTGCAGCACGCAGGACAGACAGCACACAATGTGCTTTGAAGTAGCAGCCAAGAAAGGTGTGATTTAAGTCTACGAACAGTGAACACCCATGTGCACACCTGTGTGGATCAGCGCACTTGTATTCAAATGGTTTCAAATGGTTTCCCCATGTAATGGTCTGCAACAGGATGTAGAGAGCCATAGCCCGGTCCCCCAGGGCATGAAGCAGGCATGGAGGAGATCCAGGCCCCAGACATCCAGAGGCCCAGAGTGCGAGAGCCCAAGGAGGACCACCAGAGGGGCATCCGTGCCACCCTCATGGGAAGGGCTGAGGATCCCCAGATGAGGGGTCACCCAGTAGCCACCAAGCAGAAGCTAAAGGGGGCTGCACCGGCGTGCCTGCCGGCTCCGCCGGCAGCCAGCTGTGCCAGAGTGAGCCGAGCCGCAGGCCCAGAGGCCGGAGGCCGGAGGGCCCCCCGCGCCCCGGAGGCCGGAGGGCCCCCCGCGCCCTGGAAGAGGCCTGACCGAGCAACAGGCGCCAGGCCCCACCAAGTAGCCACCGGGAATGAGCTGGTACATACCTGAGTGCCCAGCCCCGGACACCAAGAACCACCAATGCACCGACCCCTGAGGGCATCAGTCACCGGCAGGGAGTGTGGTGAGGGGAGATAGGCCTCCACACTTTGGAGGGCCTGGGAGTTCCCAGAGAGGTGGAGTCTAAGACCCGACCTGACATATAGACACAGACAAACAGGCACACACAGACACAAACATGCATTCCCACCCTCATGCACACATATACAAACACTCAGCACTCACCCAACGTAAGGATTGACATAAATGGACATGTACACACAATCACACTCCCCAAACATACTCTATACCCAGGTACCCTCGCCCCCAGAGGGGGAAACGGCACCCAGACCCAAGAGATGTTACCCTTCCCTCCGGGGTGGAGGCAGGCAGACCGTCCCAGGTTCCGCAGCAGCAGGGAGGCCAATCGGACAGCCAACATCTCCTCCCAGCCCCCCCGTCCCGATGGCTAGCAGAGGACGAGGGTGTGTGAAGACCCCATACCTCCCTCCTCCCGCTCATGTGTAGTGTTGCTGCGTGTTGCTCTAAAGTGCATTTAAAACAAGGGAGAGCATGGTGCTGCTGCCAGAGAGCAGCAGATGTTAGCACGGCCCCTCCCGAGAACCCTCAATGTCTACACGGATTTAAAGTTGAGAGGTGGGAATGTGCTGGAATGTGCAGAAAATAAGTTTAAATGTTAAACTAATTTCTTCCAGTCAGAGAATGTTGCATATAATTAAATTTTTGCTTGATGCATAAAGTTAAAAGATTAAAACTAATAAAGCAAGTTTTAAAAAGAGACTTTTCCATTTGATTACATTTTGTATGATGGATTATGCAGAAAAAGTAGAATTGGGCTGAAAGATCTATCGCTTTATCACCTATTCAGGTTGTAAATCGTGTTTTTAAAAAGTAACTAAGTAACTAAGTAATTAATTACTTTTGAAAATAAGTAATCAGTAAAGTAACGGGATTACTTTTTTGGGGAAATAATCTGTAATTAGTTACTGATTACTTTTTTCAAGTAACCTGACCAACACTGCTCATTTCTGGTACCTCCCTGCAGTATAGAGTATGGTGAGTATGCAGCAGCACGACCCCAGCACAGAACAGAGTAGGCATCAATGACAACAGACATGACACTAAGTCAGATAGTATCGATGAAGAAGATGGGCTGACAGATGCAAAGCAGCTTCCAATGTGAAATTGCAGCTTGAGCTTTGAGCTAATGTGGGATGACTTTGAGAGCAGCTGATCAGCTGGGGCAGCATCTGAGCTTCACTTTGGGACACTGACTATGCTAAATGTATTTTATGATTCTGCAGTATGCACAGATAGAGTACATCTGTTACCGTGTACCATGTAGTTAATCCACTGTGATGTTTCTAATGCTCCTTGTATTAAATTCAATTCAGTTTTATTAATGTGCTACCAAATCACAGCAACAGCTGCCTCAAGGTGCTTTATATTTTAAAGTAAAGACCCTACAGTATTAGAGATAAACCACAACAATCAAACAACCCCCTTTGATCAAGCACTTGCGATGGTGGGAAGGAAAAACTTCCTTTTAACAGAAAAAAACCCTCAGCAGCACCAGGCTCAGGGAGGGGCATCCATCGGTTAGGGGTGAGGGGCAATCTGCAAGATGAGAGATATTATCTCAGGAATCTGCTGAGGGCACATCTCTAATATCACTTACATTTTTTGTTGGGACGTCTTTTTGACTTAGAAAAAACAAACTGCAGTACCCTCCCCCAAATCTATAGTACCCTTCTTCTTCTTCTTCTTCTTCTTCTTCTTCTTCTTCTTCTTCTTCTTCTTCTTCTTCACCCTCATTAAACATTTTCAAACAAAAATTTCAAGTGAAATGCAACTGAAATATATAAAATCAAATGGTAATTTATTCATATAATTAATCATGAATGTATACCAGTCAAGTAAATTTCACCTGACCAAACTGCCTTAAATTTAACATTTAAAATTGCAATTATGTAACAAAATTACATAGAAAATTACACACGTAATTAAATGAAAGTTAGCTTTTTGGACAAAAGATCTTTTGGTACAGATTTCCTATAAGACACACATACGTGTGAGAGCATGTGCACTGAAAAGCCACACCTGTATGTCACCTGAGTCCATGTCCTGAGGTCAATGCATTTCCGAGGAAACTTTGACCTCTCTGGGC
Source organism: Mchenga conophoros (assembly GCF_057382185.1). Lineage (NCBI taxonomy): Eukaryota > Metazoa > Chordata > Actinopteri > Cichliformes > Cichlidae > Mchenga > Mchenga conophoros. The sequence continues at coordinate 8,349,333 of NC_140539.1, read as the reverse complement.
TTCATTTGCTTGTTCCAGGGTCACGCATAACTAACAAGGGAAGGTCATCGGTGTGGAATGTCACCTAAGGAAGGTAGATTTCTGCATCCCAATAATGGTATATGATGGAATTCTACTCTTAACATAGTCAAAGTAGGGATTTAGTCTGAAGCTAAAACCAGACGGAGAGAAAATCAGGCAGAGACCGCAACTGTTTCTCGACATTTTTACATCAGGAGGAGGGACGGGAAAAGATGAAGATAAGTTGAAAGAAGCAAAAAAAAGGGCTGTTTTAATCTTTTGATCCTTTCACCTCCTATCAGCTCTGGTATCAAACAAATTACCCAGAACGCACCCCTGCACACATCAGTCTCATTACGCATCTCCCTCTACTCAGAGACACTGGGTAAATAGCACTGTCTGTAGGGAGACGAAGAATCAACAACATAATGAGACTACTGATGATGAGCTCGGTGTTGCGCGGATGCGCGTGTGTGTACATGTGGTTTAAGTGCCTTACTTGGAATTTACTTGCCTTTGAATTTGCCCTGACTCAAAAGAGCTGCTATAGACTTGAGAAACACTGAAAAGAAATGTTACGCGGCGAAAAACCTTTAATTTATTCCGAAGTTGTTTATCAGTTGCAATAAAGCCATGTGCAGAATTGCATAAGAAATCCAGGCAGACTGAGATCTTGGTTTTGATGGAAACCATTATCCCAGCTGCCTAAGCCTGGATTTAACTGGTGGATTCCTGCATTACAGCATCATATTTTTGACAGTGGAAGAGACATGAGTTATGTTTTGGATGTGACAGAGAAGCAAACAGTGCAACATTTTAAAATGCCTCAAAAATGAATAAGGATTAGATGATTTTCGTCAGCCGAAGTGAATCAAATGTTTCCAGATTTCCATAAATTCACCTTTCCGTTGCCCTTGTTCTGTCCCTCTACCTGCAACAACATCTGTCTTTTAAAAGTCAAAACTATTGTGTATTGTTCACTTATACAAGTGAGCCGTTGTTCATGTGACGCAGTAACAAGGGGATGTCGATGTCAGCACCAACAGCATGGCAACCAATCATTATGTCTGGCCAACATGACTGGCCAAAAGTGAAAGGTCAGAGGTTAGGGAACAGTCGCCATTAAAAGAGCCCCCTCTGTCAACACATTTGTATATAGCAGGAAGGGTCAGAGCAGTTCCCATCAGTACTAACATCAGTTTGCCATGTTGTGATGAATTGTGCACATGGTAATCGTATGGAGAGAATTGAAAGGAAATGGAATCATGGTGATGGAAGTGAAACACAGTACACTTTAGATGTTTTAGACCTTACCATTTCCATTTTGCCCAGTGCCGTATACATGTACAAGTAATAATTTGTAACATATTGGGCAATTTTAATTTTTCAGGTTTTTTTTTCCAGATGTACCTGCTCCGTCAGCGTCATTTTGCCCTAAAAGTTGTGCTTGAATGATACTTGTTGTTCAGTTTACTTGCTGCTGCAGAAAGCAAGTGACCATGTCCTACAGTCATCATGAGATTTAGTCAACCTCCCTGATGTGAGCAAATGGGTAAACCAAACCAGGCTTCATTTACCAGTTTCAATAAAACTAAGTGCATATGTGGTACCACATATAGCTAAAAGCCAACTTTTGTCTGTAGTTGCTTGACAGAGGGTTGCAGTGATGTGGTTGTGGTTCATTTAAATCTTTATTGTAGTGCCATCACTTCCACCTCATTTCTGTATTCCCACTACTTGGCACTAATGCCAAAGGGAGCCATGTGTATGTCACCAACATGTCAGTGTTTAGAATCTGGGAAGAAATTAATATAATATTGAGATATAGACCAGGTATACACTGGACCAGTGGAATAGAATGGATGGATATACATTCATCAGGCATAACATTCTGACCACCTGCCTAATATTGTGTTGTTCCCTCTTATGGAGCCAAAACAGCCCTGACCCATCGAAACACTCCTGTGGTATCTGGCACCAAGATGTTAGCAACATATCCTTTAAATTGGGAGATCGGGCCTTTGTGGATTGGATTTGTTCGTCTTGAACATCCCGCAGATGCTTGAATAGGTTAAGCTCTGGGGAATTTGGGGGCCAAGTTAACCCCTCAAACTCCTCAAATCATTCCGGAACAATTATGCTTCATCCTGCTGAAAAAGGCCACAACCACCACGGAATACGCTTTCCATGAAAGGCACCAGTGCTTAGGTAGGTGGTATCTGTCACGTGTAACATCTACATGGATTGCAGGACCCAAGATTTCCCCACAGAACATTGCCCACTGCCTCTGTTGGCTTGCCTTCATTCCCATAGTGCATCCTGGTGCCAGGTATTCCACAGGTAAGTAACACACACGTAATAAAAAGGAAATGTGATTCATCAGAGAAGCTCACCTTCTTCCATTGCTCTGTGGTCCAGTTCTGATGCCCACATGCCCATTTTTGGTGCTCTCAGTGGTGGACAGCAGTCAGCATGGACTGTCTTCTGAGCGTATGCTGTATTCTGACACCTTTTTATCAGAACTAGCATTAACATTTTCATCTACAGTAGCTCATGATCAGTGATTATGATCCTCAATGATCCTTGACTGTCTCTGTCCCTGATTCATCCACCACTCAACCAATCAGTTCCGTCCACCACTTTTAAACAGATACTGGCCACTGCAGACCTGGAAACCCCCACAAGAGCTGCAGTTTTGGAGATCTTACCCATTTGTCTATTCATTACAATTTGGCCCTTTTCTTATTCCTTCAAATACTTACCCTAGCCCATTTTTCTGCTTCTAACATCAACTTTGAAGACAAAAAGTCCACTTGCTACCTGATGTATCCCACCTAATAACAATACTATGATGGAGAGATAATCAGTGCTATTCAGTTAACCTGTCAGTTCTCATGGGACTCTGCTTGGTTATTGTACTTGATATCTGGGACTTTTTCACTTTGTATTTCAGTTTAGGTGAGTTCATACATGTTGCCAGTTCATACACGGAAACTGTGGGAAAGTAAAATAACCTTCTGCCTAAAGATTAAGAGAATTGACTGAAAGGTAAATAAGTAGTAACTCATACTTATCTGATTAAATATTCATTTTACATCCATATCCATACTTTTAATGCTAATTTGTTTACTTTAGTTTCATCTTGTGCATGTGTGTATTGTGTGTATTTTTTCCTTGCTGATTGCCTCCTTTCTAAAACCACAGGTTACAAGTTGATGCTGTATCTTTCAAAAGACTTCCCATTAGATTTTGGAAGCTACCTGCGGGGATTTGCTCCAGCACAGCTGCCGCAGGTGTTGGAACACAGGTGTCAGAACTGTGTAAAGCATGCTAGGTTCTTCTACGCCAATTTTATTTCTTTATTGATCCATCTTTGTGCCTCTGTGTCTGTTAGCACAAAGCAAGAACCATACATTTATCCTAAATATCTTCATGCTGTGTATTATAACACTTCCCCATAATTGGAATATTGGATCCAATCCAGAGAAAAATGTATTCCAAAAGGGGTGTGAACATATTTTGGACCCTATAATATACTTTGATTGAGCGGCAGCAGCTCTTATATTTCAGGTTTTTTTGTATTGCTTAAGAATATTGTTTCTCACAGACAGCCATATCCATCAAGCCAGCAAATGAAAGTAAGTGATGGCATAAAGCAGACTCCCAGAGTACATGATTGAAATGTGTCTAACAACACTTTGAAGCGAAGGCCAGCTCTCCATGTAGACCGACAGGCAACTGGCGGAGAGCTCAAGTGAGGACAGACCACTGAGAGTCGGGCTGAGGGTGGTAGACAGGGATGGAGGGGAGAGGGGGAAGGAGGGAGCGAAAGTGATAACCTTGTCTCTCGTTCATTGCTGTCTACTCAGTGATTTAATTTGGTCGCGCCGTCACACCTGAGCTAAAGCTCATCCATCACAGGTACTGCAAGATCCCTTCATCGCTCCTCTTCCCTCCATCCATCCTTCTACTTTCTCTTTCTCTCCTGCTTCTCTTTTCTTTCAAGGCTCCATCAATTGCTCACCATCTCTCTCCATGGCTGTCCCAAATATGCTTTTCTCCGTGTCATTCTTTGAGTAACTGCCCCTGCAGCCATCTCTTTGTCTCTGCTTGGAAACTGATGGCTCTCCTGGGGTTTCTTGGTTATGATAATGCAATGCAATGATAAAGGGTTGTTTATAAAATTTGAATATGGCCACTAATGAAATGAAATAAAACTTAAGCTTTTCTTAACAGCACACACGCAAGTTGGTACACTCAGTTAATACATGTGCAATGCACAATTAGTGAAACCACCAAAATTGTAGTGATCCTTGCTGAACAGTGGATACATGCCCCAAATGGTATCTTAAAAATTAAACTGGTCCTAGTTAGTGTGGACATTTAGCTAGTACTGGGTTGTAGCTGCTTTTGCCTTACAGATTCAACAAGGTGCTGGAAATTTTCCTCAAAGATTCTGGTTCATATTGACATGATAGCGTCACACAACTGCTGCAGATTTGTCAACTACAAATCTATGATGCAAATCTCCTGTTCAAACACATCCTAAAGGTGCTCTGTTGAATTGAGATCTGGTGACTGTGGAGGCCGGTAGCCTACTGTGAACTTGCTGCCATGTTCAAGAAACCAGTTTGGGATGATTAAGCTTGAAACAGTCTCACTATTCTTCTGCTGCTCATTGGATGTTTTCTATTTCAAACCATTCTGTATTCAAACTAGAAATGATTTTGTGTGAAATTTCGAGTGGATCAGCAGTTTCTGAAATACTCAGACCAGACCATCTGGTACAACAACCATCACACCTTCAAAGTGTCTTAAAATCGCTTTCTTTTCCTATTTCGGTGCTTTGCATTAATGAGTGGCTGCCATGTGATTGGCAGATTACATGTGTGCTTTAATGAGCAGTTGAACAGGTGTACCCGGTGAGTGTATGTTGAACTAACAACTTAAAATGTCTAGTAGGTACACTATGTGTTTATCATGTAAATATAGGGAGCATTTAAGAGTATTTACTGAGTCGATTAAGCTTCTTTTTTTTTTTTTTTACTTAATGGCAAAAGCCAGTAAAATTTTAAAAGAGAGACTCTCTGATTTAAATTTATGTGTGGATACAAGCAGTCCAAATGAATCTTGAAATTTTCTGAGGTGCACAGATGGGTAGAGGATCAACTGCTAATGTTTAGTGATGATGCCAAAGCTGTGCTTAAAGCTCTGACACCAAATGACTTTGTTGGCCTTGCCAGCATTTTTGGTTACTATACATTTAAAACTTTTAAGAAAAGAAGTGTATTGTAAATTTCCCTGCAGGTATATGTAAACACCTTTATGGCAAAAGCTGCAAGGTTGGCCAAATTCTTCCCTGCATTTTTGCCAGTGCAGCATATTTACAACAAAACCTTTGCTTTGCTCAAGCAGAGCCCCTCTGGCGTGTCTCCACTGCATGTTGTGCTTACACAGGTTCACCTCGAAGCATTTTGGTACAGTCCACAGAGCACCCAGTGGGTGTTCTGGCTCAGCCTGGGCCAAACTAATCAACGCATCCAACAGGGGACATGGGACCCCTCCCCTGTGCTGATAGACCACAGGAATACCCAGCACACCCGAGTTCGGCCAAGTGAGTCACACACTCACGCACGCTGCATGAACATGCTCAAATACTGCTGCTTTACACAAGCACCCAGTGTCAAAGTCACTTTTTGCTGTTTGTAGCTTCTAAAAGGGTTTTACAGCAAGACAGCAGCTAATGAAAGGTCCTCACAGGTAGAGTAAGAGCAGTGTTCATCTGTTTGCTGGTTTACTGTTTCTCACAGAAGTGCCATCAATTTCTCAGTGGACTGGTTACTATGACAATGGCTTGGCCTCACAAAAGTGACTGGAGTGCTGTTGTGTGTGAGGTTGAACACTGAGAGTGCTGCCCTCGGAAAACAGCAGCAAACACAGTTACAGAAATATGGTAAACACACAGTCAGACTTCCACTGCTTCAGAGCCCATTACACCAACTGCATTCATTTCCAACCTCTTAGCCTAACCTTCACTGAAGTCTTTGACTGAAAATGAACAGACAAAGCAACTGTGAAAGTGAGCCTCTGCTGTGCATCAGGGGGAAGTGATTCAGCTCACATGTATCTCAGTTCAGCTAAGAGTGCCACGTGTCTCTTAAGTCTTTAGTGATGCAAGCATACCTGCACGTGCACACAATCAGCAAACGCAAACAAACACCACATATTATTGGAAATTATTGGAAAGTGTACAGTGAAAACGCTGAAACATTTTTTCTGTGGTTGCAGGTTTATTATGAGAAAGCTGGATATTAAATATGTCTGTTTTGAAGTTATTGTTCGAAATTGTTACAGTGTAATACAGTGCCGAAAAATACCAGGGATATTTTTATTTTCCATATTGATCAGATCTCTCTTTTTTTAAAAAAAAGTCATGCATCAGACATTTCTTCTAAATCTTTAAAGAGTCTAAAGAGTGTTTTAAAGTTGAATTTAAGTGAAGTCAGTGGGGTGTTTTGAGCTTAATGAAAAAATCAGCATGCTAACATGCAGTGTTAATTTGATGATATTTAGCAGGTGTAATGTTAGCTACACTCAGGGTTTCTGCCAGAAAAGTTTAGTGACTCCTCTGACAACACAAGTGTGCAAAGGTGTGAATTTATTTTGGAGCCAAGCCCAAAATTACAATGAAATCTCTGCCTTCACGTACATCTGAGTGTATGTAAACTTGTATATGATGCAGGTATTGCATGGAGTTTAAATGATTTGTGCAAAACTAAGACTTATAATTTATGCAAACAGCTACAGTGATCTAATAATGCTCAGGCCAAATGGTGTGGCCAAAGGCGCCACAGAGGTGGCCCAGTGTCCGACTTGGAAAACACCTGACACGCTCTTACTCTGTAATATTACACACTGCCTCTTCTGTTTCAGGAAGGCTTGCTAGCATAGAGAGAGACAGTCTCCAAGGATGTGAACTTGAAAGAACGTAAACATGCAAACATGAACTAAACAAAAAAAAATATGAATGTATTGGGCCACAGTTCTTAAAGTCAAGCAGGTACAAAAGTTTGTGAAAGAATGAAAAAGCTCACTGATTTAGTATTGTTCAGGACGTCAACATTGCAACAAGTCAGTTTGTGTCCCTTCCTCTTTCCTAAAGAATTTAGGAAGCACAGCAGCTCAGGTATGATGTGGCACACCGTGCAAAATTCTAGAGTGCTGAGGCAGTCACCAACTCTCAGTAACTGCAGAGCTCAAACCTCCTCTGACATTAACATCAGCACAAAATGTGTGTGCCGGGAGCTTCGTGACACAGGGTTCCATGGCTGAGCAACTCCTGTAACTTTTAGGTGGCCCAGTTTGTCAGTTTGTCCACATAGCGTATATCTGTAGTACGAAGTGAGATGTGAGATGAGATGCTCTAAGACTGTAGTGAGGTGCTGACATGATGCAGGATGGGGTTAGAAGATATTAGACCAGAGAGAAAAGAAAAAGGAAAACCACAGGAAAAAAGGCAGACGAAGCAGAAATGAGAAAAGTCAGACGCCACACTGTTAGCATGTTTAAAAAGTACCTGCACCAAATTTGATTATGCTCACTGCTGATCTGTGCTGTTCTCGATGCAAAACTTACTTAACTCTCTGTGTATTAATTCCATCATGGCATGTAAAGAGAAGGATTGGTATTGATCGGATGCCTGTAAGCCACTGATCAATTCATTAACAGGTCATCTCTCCGGCCTCAGCACTGGCCTCGACACTAAGTGATTTTTAATTAGCAGATATTTTCCGGGCATGCACAACACAGCACACACCTAAGTAACTCTATGCATATGCATTTCTGTGTGGCAGGAGCAGCGTGTGTAGGTGAGTGTGTTTGCATAAAAGTGTGTTTAAATAGAGCTGGCAGGTTACACGGTGTGCTGGCTGGCAGGATCGTGACCTGGTGGCCCCGAAGGGGAAAAAAGTTGGCAGAGAAAACTGTCTCCCTTCTCCCTGACTGGCTCATGCTTCCTATAAACAGCTCAATAAACAAAAACACAAAAAGAAAATCTGCACTGCTGTCCATTTGGGTATTTGTTGTTTAATAAGGAGCATGTTCATTATGAAAAGAAAACACACAAAAAACCCTACTTATCTTGTGTATTCTCCACCAAGCATGACATGACAGCATCGCCAGGGCAAAAGTGTGCAGCAAATTGCAAATAATATGCTTCCTGGCTTAGCTAAAGAGACAGTTTCATCAAGAAGCCCATCCCCCCCCCCCCCCCCCCCCCCAAACATCTATAAATACAGGGAACAGAGACATCTTCAGTGGAGCATGCTGGTGGGGTCATGCTGGTTTTCTGCCATGCTTCGCCACTCACGTAAGCCGTGGCAATGGGATTTTCGGACCGGAATTAGACTCTTGTTTTCATCCAGAGGGACTGTGGGATATTTTAATAATGAAAGAAATACAGACACGTCTTTGCATTTACTCTGTTTTTTTTTAAAGGTGAAGGTGAAGGGTGAGTTAAAAGAGCTGTTATAGAGAGGGGGTGAAAAAAAATTCTCATCTCAGCCCTTCCCCCTGCTGCTTCTCCCTCTCTTCTTTCCTCATTCTGCCTCTTTTTCCTCCCCTCTCAAGCTCTCTCACCCCCTGCCTTTTCCCCTTAGACGAGAACCCTAGATAACCCCGCATCACCACATCAAAGAAGAGATGAGAGGAAGATGGATAGAGGGGGCGAGAGAGGACGAGGAGGAGCGGGCCAAGCTCGGGGAGGTGGATCAACAAAGTTGGAGGTTAGAGGGAGGGAGCAGAGCAGAATTGGGGAGGGCTGAAAAAAAGTGCTGGAGAAGATGTAAACACCTGAGCAGGATTGAGATATAACCGAGAACTCTATTTATATCACACCATGTCTGTCTGAATCTCTCAGCGTGCCGTTCAGCGTGATCGCTCTTCACTGTCGCACACGCGTGTTAACGCACACGGTTCCCACGTCCACTTCTTTTTTTCTGCCTGAAAACCGAGCGAACAGTTCAATTAGCCAAAGCTGTCAGGGTGCTCCATTTCTGCACTCTCCTCTCGCTTCAGACTCTGGGATGAAGGGAGGAGAATAAAGCAGGAACATCAAAGCTCTTATATTCAGAGAGTGCTGCACTTCACTGGTGTGTGTGTGTGTGTGTGTGTGTGTGTGTGTGTGTGTGTGTGTGTGTGTGTGTGTGTGTGTGTGTGTGTGTGTGATGCAAGATCAGTCACCAGCCATCCTGACCCATGTTCCACCAAGCAATAATTAAGCAAAATTCATCTGTGGGGGATTTTTACTCCCAGTGAGCTCATCCACTGGTGTTACACTTGTAAGTATAATTCATCATGTTTAAATCTTCATTCATTTGTTTTTCTCTGGTTAATTGTAATGTTGTGTACCTATGTAAATGTGGCCAGTTATTTTTAGATTTTCACTGTGCAGCCTGTGCTGGGAGCAGGTGTACAGATAACAAGCAGAGGACGGATGAGGAGGGAGAGATCAGAGAGGCAGGGAAGGGAAAAAATATCGGAGATAAGTGGGTTGACAATGATGCCGCCAAGGCTTCTTTCAGAAGAAGACGTGAGGTGGAAGGGTGCTGACCCTGGTAATGTGACCCTCACTGGGAGTGACGTGGAGAGATGAAGGGCAGGCCGAGACAGACACAGACACAGAGAAGAGAAAGTTAAAGCAACAGAGGACAAAATAATAATAGGATCTAATACAATATCCAATATGGGGATGCTGTGTGTCACACATGACTTAAATGTGAAGTAATTGATTTCCCGGCCTCTTCGTGAGAGAGCAACAAGCTCTAATTGATGCTGACCAGGGCCGGAGTGGAGCCAATTTTTAGAGCAGGAGTTTCGTCCTCACGAGGTCAGCCCAATTTCTTCTCATGTTGGAGGAAATTAGATAAATTATGCTACAGTTCAGTTCTTGCTAAGCGGTAATTTTTTTTTGCTGGTCCTTATCAATCACCTGAGTTCACTAACATGCTTGTAGGTAGTTTATTGCACGCTGCTGTTGTCTCACCACTCACTGTCCGTATCCCTTTTATCCCTTCTCCAAAATAGTCCCACATATGTTAACAGAGACATTTCAATAACGAGAGATCATTTGAACTGAACATTATTAGATTGAGTAAAACTACATTTGGTGAGTAGACTCTGATAAAGCTGCATAGCTTTGTGAAATCCAACAGCAGTAGAGGAGCTCTATCTGGATGAAGTGTAGATGTGGAGGAGCTGGGTCATATGAATGAGAGGCTGAAATGCAGAATGACAGAGGCTGATTGGCTCACAGAGAAGAAAATGATTGGGCCAGAGAGAGGACAGCAGATCTAAGTTCGACAGTGTGGGGAAGTGGAAGTAGGCTAGCTAAAGAATAGACTAGCAGCCCACACGGGAAACCAGGCAGATAGATGAGCTTCTTCATAAAGTTAATGTGATGTTGGATTGCACATGTCTGTAAGTGCAACTAATCAAGTGCATTGACTGCTAGTGGTGTGGCATTAAGTGAGATAAAAAAAAAGAAAATCATGACTTCCAAAGTTGTATTATGTGTGAAAGGGTATTTTTCTACAAATGGTGCTTTGGAATCTGTTTTGTGCCAATGAAAGAAAAATGAAACAGAAGAATGTCAGGTTGTTCCCACCAATGACACATACTCATCTATTTTTCTTCCACTTTTCCAAGTTAAGGTGTTGGGAGTAGCAAAGATTTGCCAGACCAAAAGGCTACTAAGACAGCCAAGAGTCATGGTAACAGCCCCCTGTCCTCCTGCCCAAAACACCTCACCTGGCTCCTTCTGATCTTGAGGAGCAGCAGATCTACTCTAAGAATCTTCTTAATGACCAACTCCTCGTCCTGTCTCTGAGGGAGAGCCTGGACACCCTTCAGAGGAACCGCTGTCCTTTTCCTGCTCTTTCAGGTACTAACCACAGCTTTTGGCTGTAGATGAGGGTGGGACTGGAGATCGAGGAGTAAATGGACAGCTTCGCCTTGGGCTCAGACTTTTCTTCACTGCAGCAGGCTGGTGTGTAAATATTTATATAAATAGAGAGAGAGAAAGAGAGTGCAAGAGAGACAGAGAGAACCTGAGTCACAAAATATTTGCCAGAAAACAATCATTGAAAAATGATTGTTTACTGAAGGTGAAGCTCCAAAAGTATGAAGGTTTTTAAAATCAATTACATATTAATTTGAGTTTGTGAGTTTAGATTTCTATCATATTTACTTTACTTTTTTGCATTTTATTGATTAAAAATGTATTTTGCTACTTTTTTCGTTTGTCAGGGGGAATAAAATGAAATTGATGATGCAGAAGTCTCAAAGACTTACAAAACCCCATGCAACAAATATGATACGCTTGGCTTTAAGAGGTAAGAATAAACAGATTCTTGTCCTGTTTTGTACCTTCTTACCCTATTGTGAGGGTAGGCTGCATTACAGGGAACTCCTTTGGGTTCACGTGTCTCTCGTCTAAGTTGTTGTATTTTTGTAATGATTTGGTGCATCTCTAGCACCAAAGATCACAACATCTTTGGCCCGTATACTTAAGGTAATACTGAGGCTTTGTCTTTCTGTGAGTCTCCAAAGGTATTACTGTTTAAAGTTGAATCTTAAATCCTAAAATTGTAACTCAAACCCACTCCAGCCCTGAGAATTAAAAAAAAGCCTTTATTTTGGAGTAGATTTTCTTCTCTTGTCAAAACCACCACAACACACGAGGCTGGAACCAAAAACCCAAGTGCACTGGCAACCGTGTGCGCTCCACCAGTGAGTCCAAGATTTCTCTCTTTACTAAAACATCGAGTTTGTGTAGGATTCAGTCATGGGAAGGACCGCTGCAGCTCTGCCAGGGAAAAAAGAATGTCATATTTGGAGTCCAAGTCATGCACTCGTTTCTTGTCTGTGATCAGAGTCCCAGGAAAAGATTTAGCAGTGTGTGTGTGTGTGTGTGTATGAAGCACAGAGAAGGTGCTGATGTGGGTGAAACAATGACAGGTTTGTTGCTTTTACACCCTTTCCCCGTGGCCTTGTAGTGGAGAATATGGCTGTGAGTTCTCACAGCTCCTGCATACTTATACACACACGCCCCCCCCCCCCCCCCCCACACACACACACACACACACATGTTGAATATACAAACACGCCATAAACTGTGTAAACTGCCAAGAGGAAGATGTCATTATACTCCCTGAGGAGCTCGCAGGATGTAATTTAAAAAGATAAGAGAACAAATTAACTGCAAATTCATTATGTGTTTATATTCAGTGAGTGGGCATTATGGGAAGGCTTTTGAAAGGACTTCAAAGGACGAACGGCGGCAATGAAAAATGTATTCTATGCAGTGTTTTCTTAGTGGATCATTTCATCTGAATGGCATTTGTTTAACCCGCAGTATCAGCCAAACCCGCTCTCACATTTGTTAACATATTTTGTACATGTACGTATAGTTTCGCTCGTGTCCAGGAGAACTGTTATGATTTCTTGTTTCTAGGAGAGGCAAACAGCAAAAACCTGATCCGCTGTGGAAAATCAACAGCACGGGCGGAAAAGGGTTCAGACACCAAACAGCCCGTGTTTAGATCCATGTTTGCCCACTTCCACTTTGTTTGCTTTCTCTGCTGGGCCTGGGTAGCATAACTGTGGCGGTTGTACTTGGCTGTGGTGATACATGTAGGCATATAGAGAGCTGGGAGGTTGGGGGTAGAGAAGACAGATGTTGGGATTAAATGGGTGGGGTGGATTTTGAGCTGGGAGAGTTAAGCTGTACATGAAGAACAAAGGGTTTATGAAGGGATTTTAGGATGGTGGTTCCACATGTAATGACTCAAAGAAACAGCGTTTCTGCTCTAAAGAAACAAACCTGCAAATTAGAATGAGGGGTACTTGTAATACTTTTGATTTAGAGCAATACAATAAATAGAAAGAACCTAAACTCACATTATTTTCTTCTTTAAAGTAGTTTGGTGACACGCTGTAAAACACAGCCATTTTTAATTTCATATGGCTAATATGCATTCATATGATATGTAAATGTAACATTTACATATCATATGAATGCGTGAGTTGTACTTTTGCCCGCATTTGATATTATCTCTCCTTTAAGATGTTTTTGATTAAATGTATTTAGTGGAAACTTTATTTTGCTAAAAATGGAGACCACTGAGAGCTGTTAAAAGGAATGAAAAGTTTAAGGGTGCAACATTAAAACCCAAATATGTTCAAAGGCATTAATATTAAAGACTGTATATTAAAGATGGATGTAGCCACAAGGTCTATAAAAGGCCACCAGGGGGCAGCCAAAAGAAGAAAAATTTTATAGCAGTCTGTGAGAAAGTGACCTTATATCTAATGAGTAAATGTCTCAGTCTAGACTTATCTAATATAGCATCATGTTCATTTTGTAAATTATTGCCACATTCAGAGTAAACAATAAAGCAGAATAGAGTAAAATAGATGACGATGATACTGATGATAACCTTTTATGTCAGATATATAAAACAAACAAACATATATATACGTGGGCAAACAAAATCAACAAAATCTACATGATATGAAACAAAAACTCAATCACTAAGTCATAAATAGAGTTGTAAAAAGTATATGCATACTTATTTACAACTTTTTTACTTTTCAATCCTTACCCCAGGCTTAACATGCACACAGATTTGCCATGTTTATTGTCACCCCTATTTCACCTCAGCACTTGTAAACAGTCACCCTGTTACGAACTTGTATGTCCATGTGTTTGTTTGTGCAGGTGTTGTGTTTTTTCTATGTTAATTTAGCTGTGCCAGGGCCCTGTTCCGATTGGTGCGTGGATATACTGCCCCGGCGTGATTGGATCCAGCTGGAGGACCCGCCCATTAAAAGGAGGCTGGAGTGCTACAGCGGGGGAGGTCCTCGCGTTTCTCCTCATCACCCAGCAGTAGTCCTGTGGTAGCCGCTGGCTGCAGTATATGCTTGAAAGTTGGGGAAGTGGAGTGGGTAGGGGTGAGCTGCCGTTTCTTTTGATCACCCGTTTTCTCCTGTTTTGAGTTAGTTAAGGAGGTCAGACTCTGTCTTTATTTTTGACTTTGTTTTGGTAAGGTCAGGGGTGCGGGATTTGTGTAGGTTTGTTTTGTTTATTGTTTTGGCCTTGGCTCACCCTGAAGTGTTGACACTCCCGTTTTGGTTCTCTTTATTCACCTTGTAAATAAATCACCTCACATCTAACGGATTTGTTTCGTGTGACTGCTTGGGTCTTGGGGGGGGAAGCGAGTGCCTCGCTCATGTTATGGCCTGGCCCTAGACGGGTCATAACACCCCATACTATAGACATATTCATCTGTCATTAATTTCATATTCTTCCAAAAGTTTTTTAACTGAACAATGTGTACATTTCTTCACTTACTCCACAACTGGAAATACAAAGTACTTAACTGCTGTTTCATCACCATCCTGACACGCCAAAGTCACTTTGAAGACTGAAGCTCCCTATTAGTGGCTGTAAACCCGGTCACCTCAAAGGCAACGAGTCTTTAAGTTCATTGTATGATATACCAATCATTATGGTTATTTTTTTAAAAGAAAAAATATATATGGTAATTTCAAAAATTCCAGCCTTAAAATGATGATCCACTAAACATCAGGGTTTGTCATGCTAGTTTTCTTTCATCTTCTATATACAGTCTGTAGTTTAAGTCTCCAATATAACAAAAGGTACGTCCACTCCGAAATTGTAATAATCTGCAGTTTTATTGGTCCTTTCACATTAAATATACTTATTGAATTGAACATAAAAAATAGTTTTGCAATACAGGGCTGCCTTCATTTTAGACACTAAAATCCTCTGTGGCTTCTTAAAGAAAACAGTGGTTGTGTTTATAGAAAAACTATCCCAGTACCATAAAACAGTCCTGTTATTACTAAAATGTGCCAGAAATATGGCTAAGCTCTTGTTTTATAGCTCCATACTTAAAAATTTCAGTTGGGGATGCCTTTGAAGCTGCAGTCCACTTCATTACACAGTGTGACCATGAAAGTGATCAGCAAATTCAACTGAACTAATTAAATTCTAGCCGGATATCGTGTTGTGATCAAAATAAGCAGCAGAAAAGACAAAAAGAGAAGAAAATAATTCTTAGCTTTCATGTCCAGTGTTGCAACACCAGAAATTCATTTGGACAAAAATCACTTCGTAAAACAGATGCTTGTTAAGATGCTTCAGCCAGTGGTGCAAACCAATAAAGTTGTGTACATCTACAACAAAAAAAATATCTGCTTTTACTAGTTATAGCAGAAATGAAAGCGTTACAGTTCCTTTTTACATTTTTTTGGATGGGTGTGGGGGGATTTCATAACCCACCTAAACCACTTCATAAAGAGTTGTGTTTTTACTGGGACTGGTTGGGTGTTATTACGTGTGTCTGTGTTTGACTGTTATTGCGTGTGTGTGTGTGTGTGTGTGTGTGTCTGTGTTTCTGCATGATAGACCCGCAAAGATGATGAGGGGAACGTGAAACTGGAATGCTAGGTTTCACTTAATCATCTCCTGATGCTAGTGTAAACACTGAATCTGATTTGAGCTAATTGGGTTTGCAGTCAGGGTAAATAGTGTAAAAGGAAACCGCTCGCACATTCAGCAAGATCGTTCCCGACTCCCAGCCACCTCCCCCGTCTGTTCACTCATTATTCCTGCTTTTTAGCAGGATGACAAAAATGTGGAAACTGGTGCCAGGCAACCCTCGACTTACTACTGATCCTCCGTCATAAAAAAAAGGCCTTTCCTCCTTCAAAGTCATGTGTAATTTAAATAATGCTCTTAGGTTGGACTGTTTTTTCTGCTGTGGTATTTGGATAATTTGATTTTTGAGAAAAAAAAAGGACAAAGAAAGGGAAGAAGGGATGATTATATATATATATATATATATATATATATATATATATATATATATATATATATATATATATATATATATATATATATATATATATATATAAATGTGTATATATAGATAAAGAACCGCTCAATTGATTTCCTGGCTTTAGGATCTGAGATATTTGTGGTTATGGAGCTCCCCTCCCTCCTCCACCCCTCCACCCTCCTGCTTGGCATTCGCAGCACAGTCTTGAAAAGTTTTTGCCGTCCAACATCTTGTCACTCACATCTCCTCTCTCTGCCTCTCTCATCATACTCGGTAATGTAGTCACACTGATTGCATTCTCCCACTAATCTAATTCTTCCCTCTCTCAGCCCCCCAGAGACTTTGAGCGGATTCACATCGCATCCATTTCAATGACCTCCCGCCCCACCACCACCACCACCTCCACTAGCCTGTCCTCATGACAGCACATACTAAGTTTGGATTGAAAAGACCCATAAGCTTCGCCTGCCTCAGCCGCTCCGATCACATTACCGCCCTCTCAAAAACAAACCCTGCTTCAGCTAACTCCTTAGATCTCATTATACATCCTCAAAAAAACGCTGGACATCAGTGATCCACATCAAATGAAACCTAAAGGGGGAACCGTACCTGCCAATTAAGATAACATTTATTCACATGCAGCAGATTCCCTTTATCGTATCATTAATTTCACTACAGCAAATGTAATTAGTGCAGGCTTCAAAAGCAGTGACTATCACTATGTGACACTAATTTGTTCTAGATTAGCTGTCCCAATCCCACTAGATCCATATGGCCAGATATCAAACCTGCAAGTTAAAGGAACCCTCACAGGCACTCAAATGTGTCTTCACTCAAGGACTTCACATCCCATCGTGCATTGTTGTCACAATGATCAGTGGCTCCCCAGGTCACAGGGGTTAAAGGTTACCAACCGGACTTGTTAGGGATCACTGATCCTTTGAGCTGCAGAGACAGGCGAGACAAAACAACCATCCTCCTATGCCTTTGAAAAAAAAGAAGAAGAAGAAAAAGAAAATGAGGGGGGAAATCAAACTGCATCTCAAAGACATAACAAATCAATCTTTCCCCTTCTAGCAAAAGATCAGAATCGATTATCTGGATGCACAAAGGCCTTTATGTTTTTTCCAAGTCTGAAATGGAAGGATAAACAAAACATAAAACTCAATAGTTTTCAAAAAGTGGAAAAAAGAGCACTTTTCTTCCAAAGAATTGTCAGATGTAGTTACTGTATGTCCTTGTTTACTGCCTCTGCCTTTTAAAAATGCTGAGCGCTCACAGCACAGACCTCGCTGCTGGAATAAACCAGCCCGCTCTTATGCTTGGGGTGTCCAATAACCCACTGTTGTCAAAGCCTGTGGCACATTTATGCACAAGGTGTGCTTCGGAGAAGGAGCTTTATTTTTTAGTGTTATGGTATTAGTAAGCAGGGTCTGCCTCTGCACATGTTAGTCAAAAACATGCTCTTTCCCAAAACCTTAAATCAGTTTTTATTGCCGAAGCCTAACACTGTAGCCGCCTATGCTACCTCACCCATCTCTTCACCTTTTAGGCCTCTAAAACAGGAAACTTATTTCTTGGTATCTCATACTGATGCAAAATGACACTTTCCCTCTGCTTCTGCAGTAAATCACTGCCAACAAATCACTCTCATTCCTTTCACTGAGAGGTGTAAGCACACAGTGCCATTCCTGCTATTCACTCTTTTGCAAATAATTGGGTGTGAATGATTCAAACAATGAGCCTTCCCTCACAGCAGGGGGGTGATCGTGTTTGTGATGGACTGCCAGAGTGCGTAAAGAGTTAACACAAGTATCTGCGTTATCACTGTCTGTGCTGCAACCACTTATACCGCTCTGGGTCCTTTTTGCACAGCTACATGCCTTGAGGAGCAGCAAATGAAGCTTTAAGGCTAGACCTGCAATTGCACAGTGGGCAGGGCGCAAGTGGAAGAGTGGCTCGTTAGTTGTGTGGGGTTTTTTGTTTTTAATCGTTGTGTGTGCCAAACAAGCCCATGTTCATCCCAGTGTGAGTTAGCTAAAATGTGCCAGACACACAAATGTGCCAGACACACAAGGCATGTGCGTTCTATTTTATTCAGCTTTACTGTTTGAGTGTTTCGTCAAAGTGAAGTCACAGTGTGCCTGAGAGGAGCCTGCTTAGTTTCCATGCGTGCTACTGCAGCTCACATAGGTCTGCAAGGGAGTGTGTACCGCCGTGTTTGTGTCTGTGCATTCGCTCATAGTTGGGTACGTGCCCACCTCGATGCCACAGGTAGCTGTGTGCTCAGTGGAGTGTGTGTCGCTACACCTGTTCTTCCCTCAGGGAGGCGCTGTCCATGTCCAGCTGGCAGAGCAGATCCGGGACAGAGAATTGGACAGATTGGATAAGCGGTGGGACATCGGGACGAGCAGAAGACATGGTTGAAGGTGAAGGCAAAAATAGAGGGAAAAGGAAAAGTACAGAAGAGAGAACAATAAGAGCTGGGTGGGTGACAGATTTTGCAGGGAGCTCTGTGAAGATGAGAAGGGCATCAGAAGGACAAATTGCTAAAATGAACTATAGCTTACACATCACTTTGCACTTAAATAAGCATGCAAAGTGTTTGGTCAGCATTTTGCAACTGATGTCAACTGAATCTTGAACTCATGTTAAGGTGATAGAAAACATTTTGTACCCGAGTGTCCCGTAACTTGAATCCTTTGTAGCCTCAGTCTGAGCACGATGTATTAAAAGGACTAAATCTCCCACACATCTCTGGTTGTGGACCTTTCATAGCACAGCAACAAGAACAAAACAAACAACAGTACAAATATACATGAACTGGACTGTAAAACACGACTGATGACATAAGGATCTGAGATTTTATCAATAATTATATGTATTGGAAAATGTTCTTATGATACTTGATGCCTGTATTCGAGGTCTATTCATTCAATAAGAATTTTAATGTCCTGTATTTTGGCTTCACAGGCTCTAATGCTCTATTTAAGTGAGTAAACTATCTGAAACTGAATACAATAATCCATTCCAATTTATTTTATTCAGAATAAGAATATGTTCTAGAGTTTTAGGCTCTGAAACACAGGAGGCTAAAATGTAGTCGACACCCTCTGTGTGGTTGTTAAGTGATGATGGATAAACACTGTTTCCAGGTCAAAACTCCTACTGGGTTCATTAAGGCTGTTGGAATTATTTCTATCTTGTTCTATTTAATCTGAATGAACCCTTAAAAATAAACAGTGATCACTGTCAACCTGTGTTTTTATTACCACTATTCATCTGCAGCACGTTTTAAAGCTCAGTTTAAAAAACCTTGCGATTCAACTACAGCCCATCGGCTCACGGTTTGCCACACACTAAATATTTGAACAGGTCTCACGTTAACTTTTATCGAGGGGAAAAAGTTAGCATTGATCCTCCAGCTTCAACGTGCTATTGTGTTTATATTAACCTAACCATAGCGCTGTGTAGCTAGCTACCACCTAGCACACCATTATATACCAGCTAGCCCAACTTCAGAAACCCTACAAATAATGCTGCTGTTTAATTTTCTGTCTTCATTTATGTCCGAAGTGATAGAAGGGCTGTAAGTTTTAGTTTTTCAGAAATTCCTCAGTCAGAACATGGTATAGCATCTATACAGTATATCATGAAACTAGCAAGCTAACTCCCTGCTAACGTCTAAAGCCATTAAAATTCATAAATCCTGTTTTCATTGATACCTGGGTACTAAAATTTATTGTAATATCTGGGAGAGGAGCCACACTGATCCACACTATTTTATTAAATATGAAATCATTTTGACAGATTTTAACACAAACTGATGCTACTGTGTTTGTTTAAGCTTAGAAACTCAAAGAGGAGTTTGGACCCAGAAATGGCTAATGATGTAAGACTTAAGACTAACGGAATCATGTCTTTAAAATTATTCTAATTATTATTATTATTATTATATTATTGTTATTATAAAGTCTTCTATATTCAGCAAATAGAACCGTTATTTAATTGTTATAGAATTGTTAATATGAATTACAAGATTCCAAACACTTCTGGAACACCAATATCATTAATAAGACCACCATTTACTGTTACTGAGGAAACTGTAGAAATGCTCAGTTCTTAAATAGAATATGATGTCCTGTTGTGATTTAGTGCTACATAAAAAACTGAACTACAAGTTTATTTTCTTCTTGATATCATCTGGATATTATCATGATATGATGCAAGCTACAGTAAATGCTCTTATGTGTGTGTGCAATAAAGCTGTAAAATGACAGATTTTGCAAAAATCTGTAAATTTGGTATAGTTTGGGGGTTAGGGTTTGTTTGTTTGTTTTTTCAAATATAATATGAATTATAGGATAGAAGACTGAATTATGATTTTTTTCTTGAATGCGGTTATACTGAACATTATTTTTAATGTTCAGTACATTAGGCAGAAAATATGAAACTCCAGACAGAATAGTTTGTTCATCAGAACAACTTACTGTAAAAACACATTTTCTTTTTATACTTGAAAAAATTCTAAACCAGAATTCTTCCTACATGGCTACTTTGTTTTGGGAGAATGTAATATATTTTCTAGATATTTTTGCAAATCGTTTAGGATCCTGTTTATAGAATATACAGTGAATACTGGATTTAGTTCAGCTTACTGGCTTTTTGGGCTTTCAGTTGCATCTCAAAGTCTTTCTCATTCACTACACACATACCTACAGGTCATACTTTTTTTTCAAGAAGAAGAGACTCAGCTGCCACATTCCGCTGTAGGTCTAGTGTGAGATTAGGATTTGTACCTCACAACATGACCCTCTGCCACTCAATAACAAACATCACCTTGTAACTGTGGCGAAGGGACCGCCACTAGGGGAGAGGCTACCTGGGGAGATCAGTCATTTTCAAAATGTCACCTCCCAGTGCCGAGAATTCATCGCTAACACTCAGTGAAACCGAATCAGCAGTATTTTAGCAGAGAGCCTGAAGAACTGTGCCGTAACAGTGGATTGAATTTGTTTAGTATACCACCATGATATCTACCTGTCTTTCCCTATATATGAGCTGTCTTCAACTCCTTCTTTCACTGTCTGTTAGTGTTATTTCACTATCTGTAATTTCATCTCACCCACTTTCAGTCTCTTGGGTCTAGTTAGGGTGTGTGTGCCTCTGTTTTCTCTGTCCTACCTCCAGGCTGAAGTGTCAGACAGTGAAGTGTAATGTCTTTCTTTCCCTCCATGTGCAGCTGTTAGCTAAAATACTGCAACACTACTGCAAACAGCCGTAGGGGCAGTCCGTATAGACACACAGACACACTCTCACATTTTATATATAGAGCGAGAGTGTGAGTGTTCCTCTGTGTCTATATGGAATGCCTCTATGGCTGTTTGTGGTAGTTATACATATATATCTATGAGAGAGAGATATACTGTATGAGTATTACACCCCCACACACACAACCCTCAGAAAGAACACATTCCAGAACTCATTACTTGGCAGCTGCTTCATATCCATCACCATGTTTGAGTTCATTCAGCAGGGAGCATATGTACGACTTGCTGGGCCAAGACGACAAACACATAAATACACACTGTATCACATGGATATGAACCGAGTGTGTTCAGTTGCTCATTCACATGTAATAAGAAAAGAAAAAAAAAACATGGTGATTGTTTATGCAATGCACTCGTCCACTGTTTCATATTTACATGCATGCATAATAACAGACAGACATCAGCTCTATCCTGTGTTCCTCATTAGGAGAGCAGCCTCGGTCCCTTGAGTGTCCTTCCACATCGTCACGGCCTTGAGGGACTCTCATTCTCGCTCCCTTCTTCTCCCTTCTTCCTTTACCTTTTTCTCCCCTTTTCTTCAAACTTACACACACATACCTGAAAACACACACACGAACCCCGCACTTGCTTATCCATAGGCCCCATCCACTGGGAATATAGTGCAACGGAAGGTAAGGTAACAAAACAGAGTGAGAGCTGACAGTGATAGTGGGTGAAAAAGCGATGTAGGCTGAGAGGCAGTGAAAGAGGAGAAGTTTGGGGGGGCAGGGAAATAGGTAAGCAAGAAGAGTTGAGAGAAGGAGACAGTGAAAGTGGTGGGAGGGTGCAGGAATTTGAGTAAGAGAGGCCAAGAGGGTACAGAGCAGAAAAGGCCAGGTCTGAAAGGTATGGGAGTGGGTTTGAAAGAACAAAAAAAGCATGTGCCAAGTATCTCAGAAATGAACTGCTGGGCAAGGAAAAAACACACACACAGACACGTACACACGTAAGTTTCTGAAATTGAGCTGAATTCAGCCCTCCCTTTGAACAGGCAGCTACACCCAATGTAGGCCATTCCCAAGACTTTAGAATTAGGTCCCGCTCTCCTCTCCCCAGAAAAGAGAAGCGTGAAATTTGACCAAGTCAAAGCTGCAGGCTGAGCAAAGCTGATTTCCTGTCATTGTACCAGAGGCAGCATCTATGCAGTGTGATTCTGCTGTTGTGATCTGGGACAGAGTTTATGTTTCACCCTTGAAATTCTTTGTGAGGCTTGTGTTACATATGGGATCGTGAATTTTTAGGATTTAAAAACAAGAGGACATGTGTCAAAAGAAAGCAGCCTGCTTTACCTAAACGAGCGTGTTTCACAAGTTTCAGAACATCACGTATGTGCACACAGGCTTCAGGGTCACGCATTACAATTTTGACTTGCAGATTAATTATGAATGTTAATTCTAGCAACAAATCAGTGAGAAAGAGATATTTCATCGCATATTTCACCCCTTTACGGCTGAATGTATCCTACTCCTACTGCTGTTTTATTACTTGCCTTGCCTCAGTATCCCAAAATTTATTCAATATCACACAAATAAACTGAAATCTTTGTCGAGACTATCTGCCTGTCCAAACCACTGGGTATCAGAGTAATGCATGCTAAAATTGGCTAAATGTGACCAGTTTAATTGCTGCCTGCTCAACTCTGTGTGTAGAGGGGGGCACAAGCATGTATACAAGCTGGCAGTTTTATTAGCTCTCTGTTTTAGGACCTGCATTCACATTAATACATTCTCAAGCCTCGTACCCTTAGGTTTAACCATCACAAGTCCAGCTTGATCCCCAGGACCAAGGAACTATTAGTCACTTCCACCACTGATGAGCTGTTTTGGATTTTTGGCCAGAGAAGATGGTTTCATATATGGTTCCTTTGTGCATTACAGAACGTTTCCCTGTATTTGTTGATGGCATGGTGAACTGTGTTCACAGACACCTGTTTCTGGGGGCGTTCCTGAGCCCATGTGCTGATTTCCTTGCCAGAGTCATGGCTGTTTTTAATGCAGTGCTTTTGCACAGTGATCAGCATAAAAGCTTGAGAAATCTCTATGCGTAATAGCCTAGGCATCCAATACAGATTTTTAGCTTTGTCCAGTGCGCACAGAGATTTCTCCAGCTTTTTGCAAATTCTTGAATCTTTGCCCATCTTTAATTCCCAGTCATGTTAGTGACTTGTTACTAATTTAACTAAGTAGCTGCAAAATGTTCCTCCAGATGTTTCTTTTTAGCACCACTTGCAGCGCAGACGTGTTGCTGCCATCATAAATTTAAACGAGCTATATAATATGATTTTTTGTGAATTAATAAAACTTCTCATTTTAAAAATCTGTTATGTTTTCTAAAATAATTAAAATATAGGTTTATGAGGTTAAGGAAAAGCTGTTTTCTGTTTTTATTTACATTTTTACACAGTGCCCCAAAGGTTTTGCAACAGGGGTTGTAAAGCCTTTGAGGCACTGTACATTCAGTGAGCGTAGCTTCCCTCTATTCCAAACAGTAACTTTGTGATTCCTGAATGTGACACATTTAGGGGACATCTGTAAATTGTAGGCAGGAAAAATGACCAGGATTACACTCTCTCCAAACAGGGTCTGCTTTAGTTCTAATAATTCTGTCAATCTACCTTTTAGACCTGCTATTGCACAGCCTTCTTCCTCTCCATCAGAACCTTATCCTCCTGGGAGACCTAATAGCGTGAACCAAAGTGTCCATCATTCATCCAAGTAATGCAACAAATCATTCTTGCAGGTGCATGCCCTCAAATCATATTTTAGTTAACTGACAACAGTTTTCTGCAGTCAGACTGTGAGCATACATCATTCTGTGCAGTAAAGCTCAATCATCTAAGGGAGACTAAAATTCAACAATCAAATGACTTGAATTTTTAAAATAGGTTTTGTAACTTGTCTATCTTTCAAGTCCTCTCACTACATGCTCTATATGCTGCTTCCAATCCACACCAGCTCCCAAGAGCGTGGATACCGTGTTTGACTGTGAATAAATTTAACACACCTGCGTCATCTCATATGATATTTAGCTCTTAAACACCAGGATTCTTTTCATTGCTACTTTTCGCCATCCAGTCTTGTTCTGCGTTTGCTTACGACGTGATGAAAGGTAACTCAAAACAGCTTTACCTATAGTGCAGCAGGAGCAGATTCTGTGAAATGTGGCAGAGTGCTTTGGACCCACGGGAAAGCTGAATGGATGACAACCAAAGCCAGACATGCTCACGAGAGAAAGCAGAACAAACTGGGGAGGAGATCTTGCATCTGCTGTCTTTTACTTCTGCTGCATTCAGACCCGCTGCTCTGGCACAGCACGCACACACTCACACAAACACATGTGCTCTGACTTCCTCACCCAAGTATCTCTATGCTGCGTATGGTTTGCATTGGTTCTGCTGCTGGCTTTTGTAAACACAGCTAACTGGTTGTGTATGTGAGAGTCTGAATGAAAGGCTGCATCTATCTCCGTGCCCCCTTCTACGCCTGCCCCTGTGTATCGCCTGTCTTGCTTTCCTGCCCTTTGACCCGCTTTACTGTATGGGCTGCCAGAACCGCGTGCTCTTGTGTTTAGGTAAATGTCAGACTTGCAGGCCAAAGGTTATGCACTTGCCCAATGATGTTGATTTTATATGTGCTGAGCACAAAGAATGTCTGTGTGTGTTCCCATCACGTCTGACCTTGCTCATTTCTGCCAGCATTCAAAAGCATCTCTTTATTTAAAATATAACTAAAAGCAAAAGTGTATTACTTTATGGAAATAAATGAAGTTTGTGATTCCAGTTGAAAAAAGGAAAACAAGTAGAAAGAGTTTTCTTTATCCATTAACTAGCAATACCTGATACCTGTGCAATACCTGTGCAATATTCACTCTTTGAGGTCTACTTCTGGTCCCTACCAATTGTGTGAATCTTCATCTGTTAAATGACTGTTGAGTTCACTGCTGTTCACTGAATTTACCTCTTGTGTGGTGTTAAGCAGGTATTGCACTATATGTTTCTCATCCAAATCTGAGACAATCTTAAAAGATGACCATGTTGCTGGCTACCAGAATAGCAGAGTTAAGGTCCGGAAAGCTAGCTTAAAGCTTTTCTGTATAGCTACTGAATTTGTGATTTATTGTCTTGTGTTTTTGTCTGCATAGGTGTTTGCCTGCACAGAAACAGGGATTTGGGACTGTGTGTAATGTGTATGATAGAATGGTGATTGTACAGTGGCCTTGAAAGATCAACTTAAAAAAGTCATAAAACAGAAAAAATTGCTGCAAAACACAAAGGTAGTAGAAAAAAAATAAAATGTGTGAGACAGAAACCAGAACTTGTGAAGGACTGCACAGAAAAGAAGCAGGGGACTCTTCAGTGTGGTGAGAAAGTGCTTTGTTTGCATTATTCATAAAATACTATAGATACATTTTCTAATAGCCGTTTACTATTAGCTTGCGCATCTGTTGTGTTGTGTAATTGTCCTCCCAAAAACATTTATGTTGTGTTTTGGTTATTTGTGTTTTTTCTGTGACCCTTTTTTTTATTATTATTTCTGTTGTATTTTATTCAGCTTCTGTTGTGTTTCATATGTTTTTTGCAGAAGTTTTCTATTTGGTGGCGTTTACAGTGTGATTGATGTCTCATCGCGCTTTCATATGATTGGCTGAAAAGCTGGCTAAAATAACTGAGGCATGATCCACAGAGGACTGAGAAAGAACAAATGGAAAGCATCTCTGATTAAATGGCGCAATGGATGTGGTGAAGAGTTGTTGCTGGTTTTACGTCACAACAAAGAAGTTCTCTGTCTGTTGTGACGTCTATGGTTTCTGCAGCAGGGCTTAAGCTAAATAAAGGCCAAAGGCACAAAGATGAGCCCATAGTACAACCTGCTGTTTTTAACAGTAGTGACCTACAACATGTAGATCCGAATTGTACAAGCATGGCAGGACCTTAGAGCCGAGGAAGCTGCAGATTCAAGTCAGTCTGACTGTTTTAGCTTGAGCTTGCCATTTTGAGCAGCTCGTTTAAATTTTCGCATTAGCTTCAGATTTTGATATGAGCCATAACTCTAACTGCAGTTTATTTACCGGAACCATGAAATTTCCCTAAACTACGCCCTAGCAGCCTGGTAACCATGTGCAGATAAAAGAGTTCATTTCACAAACATTTGAACAACAAAAAAGCTTTAGCAATGAACATAATCTGGGCTTTTGAAGAATGAATCAATATCAGCATTCTTGTGCGGTGATAGAGTTGTGATAGATCATTTTCATTTTAGTTTGCAAAGCTTTATATTTGTGCGGCAGCTCGATTTAACTCGTTAGCTTGGTAGAAGAGCTAAAATCTCAAACGGAAAACAATTCCTGTGTTCAATAAAAGGAGAATGCAGTTATGACTAAATGCTAAATGCATTTAATAAGAGAGCTTGTGAGTAAAATGTCAGAAGATATTAGGATTAAATCCAAGTTTACAAATACTGGAACTTCCTGTAACTCAGAGAAAATAAGATTCACATTTTATGTTCTTTTTCCTAAACAATCACTAAGCAAATCCAGACTGACTATTATTGCTCCATGTGTGGTTTGAGGTGGGAGGGGAGGCAGATTTTTAACTTAAAGGCGGGGGGGTGTTCCACTTTGTTTTCTCTCTGTAATTTCAGCGTTCTTTCCTCTTTTTTCACCCTTATAAATTTTGATAAATCTAACTCATAAATGTCTCATAAATTTACCTCATAGGGACAATAAAGATGGAATGACTTTAATATGAAGTGACTACGCAAAATGAAAACAAAAAAAAGATGAAGAAAGGAGGAAAACAGATCCATAAAAATCTGACATGTTGCTCCAAAATACTGAAATCAATCAAGTTTCAAAAGCTGCAAAAAGACATACAGATGCACAAACACACACACACACATCTTGTCCACATTAAGACAGTAACCCCTCATCCCCGTTTGCAGGAAGTGAGGTCAACACATAAACAGTGAGTGTGTGTTTTGATGTATGTCCCCCCCCCTCCCCCTCCTCGGTGTCTCGTTTCTCTGGGAGATTAGGTTTCAGCCATCACTGAGGCCTGCTAATTAATGTCACAACCTGCTCGCCGTGTCAGCACCAATTTACTACACATACACTCTCTATCTAAAGACTATATACACCTTTGCACACACACACAAACACACACACACAAGGTGGCTCACAAACACAAGAACAGCAGACACACACACATATGCACACGCACTTCCTCTCCTTACCTGTCACAATTAATGTCATACTTTCGCTGCTGACATTTGGGGTTTTTTCTCCTCTTCCTCTCTCCGTGTCACTCTATCCACACAGTTCTCTCCCTCACCTCCAGCATCTCATCATCTTTCTGGCTGCGCTTTCTCCGGTCCTGTCCTTTTTCACCTCGCTGTCATGACCAATTCTCCACCTCTTTCTTTCCCTCCCCAGTCCCAGGTCCCTTCCCCTCTTATCTCACCTTGTCAGCACCCTTCCTCTCTTTGGTCCCGTTAGACCTCTCCTTTCTTCACGCGTCTTTCTTTGCATCCTGCTGAAAATAATGGGCTCCGTCTCTCTAATGTTTGTCTTTTCTTCATCATCACATCTGTTTACTTACATTGTGTCATCACCATCTCTTGTTGAGCAACTCTTGAGAGGGATACAGTAGCTTACACCAGATCTGGGACCTAAAAGGGAGTCCTGCAGACTTGATTCATCAGGTTTTTCTTGTCGCTTAATTTACAACAACTGTCATAATATCTTTGACATTTCCGGAGAAGCTTTGTGAACTTGGCTCTAGCCTGAAGTTTGAAACGTCAGTGTGTTTACCAGTCAGTGAGGATCTAATGAAAGCCCCTGTCTGGTTGCACTGTGGGAAAAGTTGGACCTTTTGTAAATGATTGAGCAAGGTACAACTTTTAAGACTGAGAAATTAAGCCAAGACAGTGCCAAAAGACTGCAGTTCCGAAAATGGCCACTGGAGGCAGAGTCCAAAAAGAGCAAAAATAAACATGTTTAAAACTTGGTATTCAAAAGTTTTTTACTTTCCACTTACTAAGGTCCCTTCCCATGACAGGTATGCATGTGGTGTTTTTTTTTTAAATGTAATTCAAAATAAATTCAAGTATATTTAAGTTACAGTATGTAAACTCTCACCACTAGATGTCAGTAAATTGCAGTCAGATGAATTTTGTTTTCCTACCGCTTCCAATTCAAGTGCATAATCCTAGCTAACGGTCCGCTGCTGTAAGACAAACAACTCTGTTTTATCTGTAGTTAATTTAGACTATCAATATTCATCCTTGTCTGTTTACTCAAGAGGAGGCTGTAAAACTTTGGGAATGAGTAGATGGGTCAGTGACACTTCTGTCTAATTACAGCTATTCTGAGAGGAGTTGCTGAGGGTATTCTGAAATTTTCTGTCAGTAAGTTTTTGCTGCTGTGAAACTTTCTTTGAAGTGGATCTCACATCGTTGGACTCTGTAGACACTATAAATAATTATCTTATATCATCTGAGAATCTAATGAAACAGTTTATCAGAGAAAGTCTAACGTTATCTGGCATAATGAATCTGCTAATAATTGTGAAAAGCAAAGGTAACTGTGATAATATTGAGAATAAATAAGCATGTTTTTGCATGTTTTGTGTGCCAGACCCTTGACTTCAGTTCTGGAGGCTTGAGGAAGAGGTTGGCATTTTATCCAGATGCCGGTCAAGGTGTCCCATTCCTTCACATTTCCTCTTCTTTGGTAAAAGCGACCACCTTTGAGGTGAGAAAACATAGGCATGATCTTTTATCTATTGAGTGTGCAAGTACAAACATAAACATTTGCGTTCTGTAGGCAAACGCATACGAGTTTTCTTCCCCTCTGCTGTACTACATATGTGGCCCGTCTCTAGCCACATACATAAAACATAAAACATTAGGCAGAAGAGCAATTTACATCTCAGCCGCTGTATTCAAGATGGCAGGGCATCATGGCGACATTTGTAAACCTGTTTGTATGATTTTTAATGAATTATTTCAAAGTTTATGTGAATGCATCACTTTCTTGGAAGACTTAATTACACAATTAGCTTCTAGCTTGCTTACTTGCCACAAGTGCACTGTGCCACCTACCAATAGAAAGGAAAAAATAATGTGCATATTTCCACGAGAGAAATCCCACGCCGTTATTGACCACTGCCATGATTCTAGCCTACGTCACAGCGTCATGTGCGCTTTTTACATCCAACACAAAAACTGCAGTCGTGGTGCTTTCGATTGTACTCAGAACTCGGAAATTCTGCCTTCTGAAAAGGAAGATGTAGGTAACACCAGACTGCAGATGAGCTGCATACAGGGCTGGACTGGGACAAAAAATTGGCCCGGGCATTTTGACTAGAGACCGGCCCACCATTATAGGAAAAATCATAAAGCCTTTGAATGAAAACAAACGCTGTTGTGACAGTGATGTACACTGTTTTGATGGTATATATGTATCAATCTATCAATAGTTTGTTG
The DNA here is from genome assembly GCF_057382185.1 of Mchenga conophoros. NCBI lineage: Eukaryota > Metazoa > Chordata > Actinopteri > Cichliformes > Cichlidae > Mchenga > Mchenga conophoros. Next base: position 8,319,597 of record NC_140539.1, on the reverse strand, counting down.
TAAGATTCAGATAATTATTTGTTAAAAGCTAGACATTTTAAATGAGAATAAGGAAGAAAAATATTTCTTTGTGCCCCCCTTTCCCTGTTAATGCCCTACCTGGCCCCCTGGCAAAACTTTGCTAGACCCGCCCCTGCACAGTTACCAGCGGTCAGCTACAATAAAAAGGATCCTTGTGTTATTTGTTGCTCAGAAACAGTTCATAACTTCCCTTCAATTCATTCATGTCACCTAAAAGGTAAACCTGTTTCTCCATCACCTGTTCAGCTCTGATGATTCAGTAAGGACATCTCCTGGTTTCATCTTCATGTTTCCCTCTCACCACATATCCAAACCGACATCATGACCAGCAGGTTTTTTGCAGCTGTGGCTCCAGCAAACATCAGCTGATACTAGAAATTAATATTAAATAAATTCTAACAACAGCTGATCAAGCTTAAACGTGCTGCTGTTGTTTACCGCGACATCCGCTGGTTTCCTCTTTCTGGCGCAAAGTGGGCGATAAACAAACAAGAGAGAAAAGCCGATCAGCTGATCATTGATCAGTTTCATGATTAAAGTAGCAACAGGAGAGGGAGAGAATGAGAGAAGAAGAGGCAGCTGTGCAGCTCCAGCTTTGTGTCTTTTTCATTGTAGCTGAAGTCCGGGACAAACTGTGTTCCTTTCACCTCAATACGAAACGCGTAATATTTTCTCTGAATACGAGACGATTCAGTTTTTTACGGGACGGTTGGCAACTCTACCCAGATAGACTGCAGGTCATAACTTCTTACCTGAAGTTCAGTTCACACTCGGACCGGCGGCCGCCTCGGGTCTCTCCTGCTCCTGCCTCCCCTTTCCCTCATCCACCTGCTGGCTTCCACCACTTGCTAATGTTACTGAGTCTGTGGAAGCTCCGCGATAGCCACCACACGAAGTAACAAGTAACGACTCTATCTAAATCCCAGTAACGACTAACACGTTCCTGATTTTGGCATAATAACTAGTTACCGTGCTCGTCACCACAATAATAACGTAGTTACTGTAACGCGTTACTTAATAACGCGTTAGTCCCAACACTGATAATGAGTGAGTAGGGGTTCCTTTTATCAGAGTTAGGTGTAATTAAAAAGAAACTTGTTAGCTGTTTTATTTCACCACACCACAATGTGTTTTTTAAGTGCCTAAACTAAGCTACAACTGCAGTCAGATGAGACTTTCAAAGGTCTACCCTTCGTCCACATGCTCATACAAAATGACAAGATGGTGACAAAGAAGTGATATTCCCAAATGAGTGACCCACCGCACATGCTTGACCCTTACAAAGAACATTAGTCGAGTCTTCATCCAAAAATGTTTCACATTTGAACAAAGTATTCATTTAAAACCAAAGAGGAAAATGAAAGCACGTTACATCCACTACAGGTGTGCAAGTAACAGAAGTTGGTTGCATCGAGATGGTGCTGGTTTTCTACTTAGAGTCCATTAAACCTAGCGTGAGAAGAAAGTGCAATGAGGCAGTTATTAACACTTTCATCCTAGAGATTGGAGTGCTGGGACCAATCTTCTGCCATTATTTCGAAGCTTGCTGAGCATGGAACTTGTGGTGCAACAGATAAATAGCTAGATAGGCTTGCCTGTGTGCTGTGTTCTCCCTGTGCCTGTGTTGGTGCTGTGAAATGGTTCTCTGGCTTCTTCCCACAGTCCAAAAACACGCATGTTAGATTAATTGAAGATTGTAAATTAGCTGTAGGTGTGGATGTCAGTGTGAAAGGTTGTCTGCCACTCTGTGTTAGCCTTATGATAGAGTAGCAGGGTGTACCCCGCCTCTCACCCTGTGGTAGCTGGGACAGGCTCCAGCCCCCCCAGCTGTCACCTGATAAGGGGTTAGGAAAATGAATCCATGTATGGATGGGCAGCTAAACAAGACATAATATATACATATGCAAAACGCAATATTGTATTTTCAGCACAGCCGTGTAATGAAAATGTGAAACAATAAGAATGAGTCAAAATGCATCTCCAAATAATAAAATAAATTGTAAGTGTGCATGTATTTGCAGACAGTGTCTTTTTATTTAACTTTTTTGTAAACGTCATGATACTGAATTCACAGAACATTTAAATTTAAGTGTGTTTACTTCATTTTAGACAGAAACTGTACATATTTCTAGGATGAAGAGCGTGCAGCTTTCCAACATGGTCCTATTTCGATGCGACCTTGTGTTTAACCACACCATTCCCTCCTTCTTCTAGCGATCAATAACTCTTCATTCGTCCAGCCACTCAGAAAACCTCGCTCAACCTCTGATTTTCCTGCAGCTTTCTTTTTTTCCCCAGTCAGTCAGTATGTAAGTATGTTAATGTGTGTATGCGTCAGTGTGTGCACCTCTGTCATTAACCCTAATGATTGACAATGTCCTCCCCACTTCCTCCTCCTCTTCCTTCCTTTATTGACCCTCCTGTCAGCAACCTGTCACTGGGACTTCCTCTTGTCATCAATAGCAAGACTTTATCTAGATGGACAGTCACTCCCCCCTCTCATGTACCTTATGGCTTATCTGGGATACTGTAGCTGGCAGGGAGGTGAAGCGTATGTGTGTTTGTATATTTCTCTCTTTAAAAGGGCAAAGCATCCTTGTAGGGTAGAAAGGTGAGAAAGATTAGTTTTGCTCCTCACTTCAAGGGCTTACATTCCCAACAGCGTTTGACTTTAGGCTTTAGAGAAAGGTTTCCAACACCATAAAAATTCACTTCTCATAGTCATACATCAAAGTGCAATAACGAAAATGTATCACCAAAGGTTTGACCGTTTCTAACCACCTGTTTGTGTTGAATGGCACATTAACATTAATGAAAGTCAAAACCAATTCAAATACTGCACATGGAAAAGAGATCTATTCAATAAAAAGAATTTACAATTTTAATGCAGCTGTTTTGTTTGTATATGCTATCATATGTCCTCTTTTATTTGGATTAATTTTTTTAAATGCGAAGCTCATCAGGTGGGATCACTACCAACAAATCTTGCAGAGCGCATTTATATAGCTGAAAGCAGCAGCTGATGCAATATTACATCATTACCTGCTTCACAGTCTTATAATGCAATCTATAAGAAATATTGCCATACACGTAGGGTATTTAGATGAGGATTTCAGCAGCTGATGCACTGGAGTAAGTGTCAATACTTCAAATGGCATAGAGCTCAAGATGCTTCGACACATATAGTCCATGTCAATCAATTTACCTTCAAATATTTATCCTTTTTGTTAGATTTGCCACCTAAAAACTGGATCTACTTCAGGCACCTTAAATTCCTTTAAATTACACCATCTATGAAGGAAAAATCACTGACAGCTAATGTTTGGAGGAAGCCATGACCTGAAATTAGGGGCTGGCACTAGGCATTGCATACTTTAAAGGTACCACAAGGCAAAGGGGTCATTGAGGTCTGGGAATTAATGGGAAATAACAAATAAAGTGTTGTACACCTTTAACCTGCAGTAACGCTAAATGAGCAGTGCCATTAAATTAATGGGCCCATTTAAGATGTTTATTGGCTTAAAAAGTAAATCTCGCTTCTTCAGGTGTCATCTCATTTCCTTTCATAGTACATTACTACAAATATATCGTTTTAATTACTTTAAAACAGTAAGATCTGGAATATGGCTGTGATTGGATGTGAGTCAAGAATGGAAGGTCATGTGAGCTGGAAAACCTTTAACGACAAATTAAACATAATTTTCTCATAAAATTACTTCACACTCATTAAAAAAATCAGTATGAAGTACTTTTTTTCATTAGAAAAAAAAGGATAATTTAACAAAGACAGTTATAGTCCAAGCCCACATTAGGTTATTCTGGCTTTTGTGTTTGCTAGTTTTTCCTTCTTTCTTTATTTCCTTTGCTTTGACATCAAGAGACTGTAATGTGTTTTTTGTTTCACTGTGAACTGATCTTCCTTCTCACTGTATTTGAAACTTGTTCGGGTATTTATGCCCAAGATCCTGACTTTAAGTAATTTGATTATATGAAAGTTTTCTCCTCCTGGCTGCCAAGACTGGCAATAGGGACATGGAATGTCACCTCTCTGATGGGGAAGGAGCCTGAGTTAGTGCGTGAGGTTGAGAGGTACCGGCTAGATATAGTCGGGCTCACCTCTACGCATGGCTTGGGCTCTGGAACCAGTCTCCTGGAGAGGGGCTGGACTCAGTCTGTAGTTGCCCCTGGTGAGAGGCGGCGGGCTGGGGTGGGTATTCTAATATCCCCTCGGCTTGCTGCCGGTACGTTGGGGTTTTTCCCGGTGGACGAGAGGGTTTGTTCCCTGCGCCTTAGGGTCGGGGAATGGGTCCTGACTGTCATCTGCGCTTATGCACCGAGTGGCAGTTCGGAGTACCCAGCCTTCTTAGAGTGGAAGGTGCTCCACCTGGAGACTCTGTTGTCCTGCTGGGAGACTTCAATGCTCACGTGGGTAACGACAGCGAGACCTGGAGGGGCGTGATTGGGAGGAACGGCCTCCCTGATCTGAACCCGAGCGGTGCTTTGTTATTGGACTTCTGTGCTAATCACAGTTTGGCCATAATGAACACCTTGTTCGAACATAAGAGTGTCCATAAGTGCACGTGGCACCAGGACGCTCTAGGCCGTAGGTCGATGATCAATTTTGTAATCGTATCACCAGACGACCATATGTTCTGGACACTCGGGTAAAGAGAGGGGCTGAGCTGTCAACTGATCACCACCTGGTGATGCTGGACAGACCTGGTGCACCTAAACGCGTAGTGAGGGTGTGCTGGCCCCAGTCCGCGAGATCTTCAACGCACACCTCCGGCAGAGCTTCAACAGCATTCCGAGGGAGACTGGGGACATTGAGTCCAAATGGACCATGTTCAGCGTCTCCATTGCCGAAGCTGCTGCATTGAGCTGCGGCCGCAAGGTGGTTGGTGCCTGACGTGGTGGTAATCCCCGAACCAAATGGTGGACACCAGAGGTGAAGGGAGCCACCAGGCTGAAGAAGGAGTCCTATCGGGCTTGGTTAGCCTGTGGGACTCCGGAGGCAGCCGACAGGTATCGACAGGCCAAGCGGAATGTGGCTCGGGCAGTGGCTGAAGCAAAAACTCGGGTGTGGGAGGAGTTCGGAGAGGCCATGGAAAAAGACTTTCGGACTGCCTCGAAGAGATTCTGGCAAACCGTCAGACGTCTCAGGAGGGGAAAGCGGTGCTCTACCTGCACTGCGTATAGTGCTGGAGGAGCGCTGCTGACGTCGACTGAGAAAATTGTCAGGTGGTGGAAGGAATACTTCGACGACCTCCTTAATCCCACTGACACGTCTTCCGAGGAGGAAGCAGAGTCTGGGGATGAGGGGAATGACCCGCCAATTTCCGGGGGCGAGGTCACTGAGGCAGTTAAACAACTCCTTGGTGGCAGAGCCCCTGGTGTTGATGAGGTCCGCCCCGAGTTCCTGAAAGCTCTGAACGATGTAGGGCTGTCCTGGTTGACACGCCTCTGCAATGTTGCGTGGAGATCAGGGGCAGTACCCGTGGACTGGCAGACCGGGGTGGTGGTCCCCATCTTTAAGAAGGGGGACCGGAGGGTGTGTTCCAACTACAGGAGGATCACACTCCTCAGCCTCCCTAGGAAAGTCTATGCCAGGGTGCTGGAAAGGAGAGTTCGTCCGCTAGTCGAACCTCGGATACAGGAGGAACAATGCGGTTTTCGTCCTGGTCGCGGAACACTGGACCAGCTCTTTATCCTCTCGAGGATACTTGAGGGTGCATGGGAGTTTGCCCAACCAGTCTACATGTATTTTGTGGACTTGGAGAAGGCATTCGACCGTGTCCCTCGGGGTGTCCTGTGGGAGGTGTTGCGGGAGTATGGGGTGTCTGGCCCATTGCTACGGGCCATTCGATCCCTATACAACCGTTGCAAGAGCTTGGTTCGCATTGCTGGCAATAAGTCGGACTCGTTCCCGGTGGGTGATGGGCTCCGCCAGGGCTGCCCTTTGTCTCCGGTTCTGTTCGTAATTTTTATGGACAGGATTTCTAGGCGCAGCCAAGTGGCGGAGGGCTTTCGCTTTGGTGGCCTCAGAATCTCATCTCTGATTTTTGCGGATGATGTGGTTCTGTTGGCTTCATCGGGTGAGGGCCTCCAGCTCGCACTGGAACGGTTCGCAGCCGAGTGTGAAGCAGCGGGAATGAGGATCAGCACCTCCAAATCTGAGGCCATGGTTCTCAGCCGGAAAAGGGTGGAGTGCCCACTCCGGGTCGGGGATGAGTTCCTGCCCCAAGTGGAGGAGTTCAAGTATCTCGGGGTCTTGTTCGCAAGTGATGGGAGAAGGGAGCCGGAGATCGACAGACGGATTGGGGCTGCAGCTGCAGTAATGCAGACGCTGCACCGGTCCGTCGTGGTGAAGAGGGAGCTGAGTGTAAAAGCGAAGCTCTCAATTTACCGGTCGATCTACGTCCCTACCCTCACCTATGGCCACGAACTGTGGGTAGTGACCGAAAGAACGAGATCGCGGATACAAGCGGCAGAAATGAGGTTCCTCCGAAGGGTGGCTGGCCTCTCCCTTAGAGATAGGGTGAGAAGTTTGGCCATCCGAGAGGGGCTCAGAGTAGAGCCGCTGCTGCTCCACATCGAAAGGAGCCAGCTGAGGTGGTTCAGGCATCTGACAAGGATGCCCCCTGGGCGCCTCCTGGGTGAGGTGTTCCAGGCATGTCCCACCGGGAGGAGGCCCCGGGCCAGACCCAGGACATGCTGGAGAGATTATATCTCTCGGCTGGCCTGGGAACGCCTTGGTGTTCCCCCGGATAAGCTGGAGGAGGTGGCTGGGGAGAGGGAGGTCTGGGCCTCTTTGCTTAGGCTGCTGCCCCCGCGACCCGGCCTCGGATAAAGCGGATGAAGATGGATGGATGGATGGAAAGTTTTCCATTTTATTCAGTTACATATACACAGTGTAAAATGTTCAGTTTATCGAAATCTGATCAGATGAAATTCACTTAATTGTCACATTCAGTTTATACCCAGCATATTTTCCTTAATTATTAATTTATTTAAATAAATGGTTTATTTTACTTAAATAAATGAACCATTGATATAATATGTTTCCATTGCATTTTACCTAAAATTTTTCTCAAATATAAGCAACACATTTTTTAGGTTTAAAAGGGAGTTGTTCCTTCAAACTGCTGCCAAATGCTTGCTCATAGGGGGTTGTCTGATTGTTCGGGTTTTCTTTGTATTATTGTAGCGTCTTTAACTTACAATATAAAGCAGAGGCGACAGTTGTTGTGATTTGTGTGATATGGTGCTATATAAATAAAATGCAACAAAATTTCATTTTAATTTAATTTGGTCCATAGCTTGAACTTGGTTGGATTTATGGACCAAAATCTCTGAGGAATGTTTCCAGGACCAAACTGAATCGAGCCAGTTCTGAAGGCAAAAAGTGGGCCCAATCTGGTAAAATTATCTGGTGACTATATAAAAATACAATTAATAGTTTCTAATGTGCTATAAATTAAGATGTAATCAGATTTGGTGTTGCATGTATCTCGCATGTGCAACTCACTTTGCAACCCACTTCCCCCTCCCCCTCTGCTGTTCCTGGATAAACAAAAACATATCCGTTGTCACTGATGCCCACTGTCCTCTTAGCTGTGTTATGTGAAGCTGTAAAGCTGACTATAGCAGTCCTCGCTAAAATGTTTTTATTGTGCTTTTAAACATTAAATGTATTAAAGAGGAAAATGGGCATTTTTCAGTGTTGTGCACCTTTTAAAGACAAAGATATGTGAATGTCCTCTCGTTTTAATTACAATTATCCAAGACAAACATGGAATGGAGTCATACCCAGTCCATTACAACCTTTCCATTAGTCATTAGTGATGGTTCTTTTGAGTCTGCAGTTCATGGCAAATGCAAGAGGAGTCATACTGCTTTTCCAAGCAGCGAGCCAACATGACAGAGACAAAGATATACAGAAAATCAGGTTTCATCATCAAAAATATCACTAAAAGAAGCCTTGCTGTGCTGGCCACCCTTTAATGACAGCTTATGACATGCAGCACAAAACACCACGACTGAAATCAAAAGCGGGATTATAGTGCTATAAGCCACAGCACACTTAGTTCCCAGTCAGTCCCCTTCCACACAAGAGTATTCCCAGTGCATATGCATGAGAGCGTCTGTGCGTCTGATGTCGAGAGTGTCAGATTTTGGGCTTTTTTCCGACAGTAGTTCTAAATCTCAGTGTTTGACACGAGCTCCGAGACTCTCTATCGCTCCCTCCTTCCTCCCACTCTCCCCAACGTCTCTTTCATCTGGGGTTTGGATCCTTGCTTCAGTGATACGAGAGCGAGAAAAGAGAAGATGACGGAAAAAAGGGAAAGGACGGAGAAAAGCAAAGAAGAACGTGAGAAAAGGTTAAGAGGTATTACAAGGAGAATGGAGAGTGAAGGAGAGAGGGAGAGAATGACAGATGGGCCCAAAGAAGAGAGGGCTGCTGGGTTCAGCACTGCGGCAGAGCTGAGCATATGACAGCTTTACAGTGAGCTCTCGGTGTGTGTGCATGTCTGCGTGCGTCCTGGCTTTTGTTCAAGTGTGTGAGTGTTTGTGTGTGTGCGTTTGTGCACGTGCTCAGGTTCGTGCGTTGGCATGATGCCATTGTTTACCTAGGGCTATTTCTGTGTGTTGAAAGTAGCTGGAGGGACACTTCTTCCACCTGTTAGCCTTCCATTCTTCCACCTTTCCTCCCCAGCTCCTGTCATCTACCTCTATATTGACTTAACCAGTGATAAATCTGGGCTGCTGTGTGTGTGTTTGCGTTAGAGTTGTATGTTTGTTTTAGCTGCAGCACATGTTGGCTTAGCACTCAGGGAGGATTTCTCACCCATCTTAAATGCGCTGAAATTTGTTTACATGTGTTGCTGCACTCATTTCCTCGTCACCCCTCCCCAGTGAGGGTTTGCAGAAATTTGACAAACATTACAGAGCAAAATACAGAGTGAGCATGTGGATGTAGTTTACACACCATTTTTCTTCTTTATGCTTTTTTTTCCTGCTCCAATGAAACCCCCACCTTCCCAGCGTGCAGTCACTTCAGCTCCTTCTGATCGTCTTCCTCCTCCTGCCAGTCGTAACTTCTGCACTTCCTGTTTCCCCGGCTTTGGCTGTGATGTCTGGAGCTGAGGTGAGAGGTCGCGGGGACCAGGTGCGCTGGAGCTGGCGTCGACCAGTCCGCCTGCTCCGTTACCTTTGTCTCTCCCGCTGTTAATCTGGCGCGGTGTAAGCACATTTTGTTCTATTGTTCTCCCCATGAATAAGGTGTTATGCTAAGCTGCTTTGTCCGCCTGCCACGATTTTATGAAATGATTTGAACCAGGCTCTGTTGCCAATTTGTAGAGCTGTGTGTATCACAGACAGCACAGACTGTGCAGAAGTGGTTTCTTGGTGACGATAACAGTTCATAAACTCTTAATGTGTTATTGATCAGTTCTAATCCTCTAATAAGGCCAACATCTTCTTTGCAAGGGCGTGAAACGTTACCTTGACATTAAGATTTTTGTAAATATTATTTTTTCTGCTGGTAGAAATTCAAGCAAATATGCTACTTTGCTTTTAGTTTTATTACACAAAAGAATAAAAGTGTGATGGTAAAGTGGAAATCATCCTGAACAGAAACAACTGCATTACAATACTAACAGAACTTCAGCTCATTGCAAGCACCTGCACAGACAGCATGCTAATACAAAGCAAACCAAGAACCCAGAGTGATGTTAAAGTTGAGTGAATGCCAACAGCCACACCCTGAACTTTAACAGGAAACGGGATTTTTACCATCTACTTAATGATCAAAGAACTGATCACAGCCCAGTGTTAGTCAGTAGTGCTACTTTCAGTCATTATGCAAAGGTTCTGTCTGTGAGGCTGTGGAAACCTGCAGTTAGCTGTGACTGAAGAAGTCACTTGGATGAGTGACAAAAAGTTTCTCCCACTGAAAACATTACTTCCAGATGAACAGAATCAACCTTTTGGGGAGGATTTCTACCTCCCCAAAAGGTTGGTTAATGTTAATGTTTCTAAATTAGAATCACTCTGTTTAAAGTTTCTTTGTGCTGGTTTTCAACTTTGTTTTGAGTTTTCGACTTCATAATTAAACAGTAGAAGAAAGATTGTGTCCTCATTAGAATGGGGATTTGTGTGAGTGTGCGGGACTGTAGCCTATAGGTTTATGTTGTTAACCGCTAATTATAAGACAATGTGTTTCAGGTCATTTCACATAGTTAAAAGTAATGTAAAGCGTAGTGAAACAAATTTCTTCCTCCAGCAAGTGATTAAGTAACGTCAGAAGTAATGTGTACTAAATTACTCTTTCTGAGTAATGATCCCAACGCTGGTGAGTTCAGACGCTGCAGGTAGTTGATTTGGGATCTGGGGGGTCTGAAGGCTGTAATAAAGCCTCTGAATTTTTGTTGTGTTTGTCATTTTCTTTACAAGCAGTTTTTCCTGCATGGTGGACATATTATCCTTTGGGCACAAGCTGCAGCTCATAGGAAGTGCCTTTGGGGGTGCGGGGAGAGGTTCATGGTCTGCAACAATGTTTAGGTGGGTGATACATGTCAAAGGAGCATGCACAATAATGACATTTACTAAGATTTCCCAGAAGAGACTTGCACTCTAATAAAATAATCAGTGGCAGGGATTTTAATGTTGTGTCTGATGAACTAATGCCGCTGATGATCTAACAGCTGACATGTTTGCAATATTCAGTACTAACAACTCCTAGAGCTTCTTTCTATTATCTCTGTGCCAATGTCCTGCTGACTTTCTGTTCTTGGGACTGATAGCATGTAAAAAGAAAAGGAAGGAAAGACAGAACCATATTTATACCACAAGTTCTGCCAAGAATTGCACGAGCAGTTTGTACTCTCAATCACTTCTTTGCTGCACATCTCCTGTGATAACAGCATTGCTCTATTTTCAATCAATAGTTGTAAACTTGGTGTGCCCACTGTCAAACTTTATGAAAGTAAAACAAACAATTTCTTCATAATAAGGTTTCTATACTGTGTGCTGTGGCTGTTTAATGTCAGAAGCCTGTGTTAGACCTTTTATGACTGTTTCCTGCTTGAGTAAAGAGTTATCATCTGTGGTCATTCACTGCATAAAAGAATAGGGAACATTTTAAGACTCATGGTGAGAAATAACTTCGTTCTTCACTACAACCTTTTGTACCTGAACCTTACTGCATAAAATTTCCAGCGACAAGTCATGGGCTCGGTGTAACAGATGTCAGCGATGATTTCTGTTTGTGTGAGGTCAGAAGTTTGAGATGAGTCAAGGAGGAGAGACAGAGACAAGCAGTCTGCCGAAAAATGAAATATGCTGAAATCGTGACTGTCACACATCATTTAAGGGGAGTCAAGGGTGACGTTTACTTTCAAAAGCATGCGCCACACAGTAGGGGCTGGCTCAAAGGCATGCAGGACACACACATCTATAAACACACTGCATCACATCGTATGCCTGCAGCCGTGTTTCCGGGGCAATAAGCTAAGCATGCAGCATTGATCTACAGCTGGTTTGGCTATGGACAAAAAAAAAAAAGCAGAGGGTTTAGGGTTTCTGTCTTGTCTTTAAACTGCTGAGGTGGATCACAATAGGGCACAGAGTGTTGACAGGCCAAGCAGAAAGGCCTCATAAAAGCCTGGGGATTTAACTAGGGCTAAGGGAACACTGGGGACAGACTGCATCAGTGTCGGAGGGAAGATGATTTAACTTTGCATGACATCTGGAGATGTGTTGTTGACGTATGAAAGATTTTACAGGGTTTAGGAGGCGTCAGGGAACAAGGTGGAAGAAGCTCGTGAAGGAAAGAGGAAGAGGCAAAAAGAAAAGCACAAGCAGAGAGAGCTGACATAAAGATAAGAGCAATATGAAGAGACACAGAGGGAATCTATGTGAGACATTTGCAAAGGCAAGATTGCATGTGCAAACTTGTGGCCTGTGACATACCATTCATCTTAAGTCAAGACTTAGAGTGGGAAGCACTGGAAACCACAGAACGATCGCTTTTCTCCTCCATTCACTCTGGGTCGTCATTCCGTCGGTAACCTCTGGTGTCTGCTTAGACCTTGTTTGGGCTTCAGCAGATGTGTATGACGTGCCTGTACCTACAGTAGCATGCTTGAAACTGGGTGTGTATTTCTGTACCTGGTACTGTGCCTCAGAGTACATGCTGAACAGTATGTAAATGCCAGGCCATGCTGAGCCTCGGGGCAAACAGGCCACATAGGGTTTAGAAATGTTTTCTCTGCACGCCATTTCAGAACACACTACCCTCTGCTGCTTTCTCGCCTGACTCTCTAGGTACAACCAATTGCTCACACATGCACACACACAAACACACATCATGTGACAAGCATCTGACATTTTAAAGTGACAAATCTGCAAATAGGCCCTCCCTTCAAAGCATTTCTAACAGTGACTGAATTCTAGTAACCTGCATTTAAAGGAAAAGTCTGGTAATAATATCTATGTTTTATCTTTTTCATCAAAACATTGAAAAAACACAACACATCAAAGTAACCTGCACATAAGTGTTGTGTGTACAAGCTGCAACCCCTGGGGCTGCACTAAAAGTGCAGCTCCTGGGGTGGCCTCTTGAGACCAACCTGTACACCTAAATACTCAACTCCACATTGCCTGATAACTAAGCTCGTTAATATTAGCTGATAATTTAAAGCATGTCAGGTAGGTTATGTCCTAATTTATTTATACTCTGTAGTATCGAAAGCCTGATACAACCTACTCCTGTGTACTATAGAGCTAAACTGTTGTCCAGGAGTCATTGGAAATGCCTGACTATTCATGAATCCATCCATTTTCCTCTGCTTACCCAATTCAGGGTCACCATTCACACTCGCGTTCACACCTATGGGCAGTTTAGAATCACCAGTTAACTTAACCCAAGTAACTAAAAGTGGGAGGAACCCAGAGTACCAGAGGGAATCCACACAGACATTGGAACAACATGACTTGATGTTTATGGTCACCACTCAGGAGATGCAAAAGCTTTCAGACTGGGACTTCCAGAAAGTTTTTCAAAAAAGACTGCCAAGCCTGAATCACTGCTGGAGAGGAGAGCAGTAACATTTAAGTTGGGTATGGTTTAAATTTTTATGTGCTGATATGTGGAACACTATGATCACATCTTGTACAGCACCCTGGTGCAAAGTGAAAAGCATCCACAGGTACTCAGCTCTGAGGAACCGATAAGACCTGATCCAGTACCAGGTGCCTTTGGGATACTGGCATCAGATATTGCAGGGCCTCCATTTAGTGGCACACATCTCTAGTCTACATGCCAATTAATTAAAAACCCAAGTACATCCGAGCACAAAGTAGCACTGATAATTCTCCTCTTAACATACAGCATGCCTTTACATTCACCTTTAGCATTTTTGCAGTTATACACCAGTTCTTTTGCTTGTTAACTCATCGCTATGCATCATCACGCTGCTGGTCTGTGCAGGTCGAGCTGCATTTTAAGGTTAATTATATTTAGATAAGGTTGGCTGAGATTAGGTCCCTTTAGGCAAACAGTCTAATCGTCGATTTTGAAACCTTTTTCGATCCATGAAGACCTCGAGCAGCTGTGTTTTTGTTTTTATTTTACTTGTCTTAACAACTCCAGAGCCCAGCTGCATCAGACAGTGAGAGTTTTCTTCTACATGAGTTTCGTTTTGGGTTTTTTTGCATGGAAATATGATATCAGCGGGCATTTATGCAAACAATTATATTATCTGTGCCACACAAAACATTATAGCATTGAATTTAAATGGAATACATAATGTAAGCAAACTTTTTCTCGTCCTAGAAGCCTTTCAAGGACCCCATTTGAGAACTGCTGAAACATCTCATTCCCCCTTCATACCCTTTCCTGTATCAGCACCATCCTCTAACTCTGCAGTTGTCAGCTCCCCATAATGTTTCACTCTCCTGTTCCACTTAACCTGTCTCAATTAATCCAGGAAGTCCCACTGAGATAAAGGATCTGCCCCATCTCGGCATTCAATTGTCACTCTCCTGACGAATCCACTCACCTGGTTGGCTAGATTGCAATCAGCGGGGGTTGATTGAAAGGCAAGGACACAAAAGGACAAAGACAGAATCACTTAGGCAGCCTATTAGGCCCGGAATGGGTTGCCCATTCGCAACAATACAGTAGGCACTGATAATCTGCTGCTGATAAGGAGGAGGAGAAAAGTTTGCTGGCCTCAGGGGGGCTGTCAAGAGGTGCGTGTGTGTGTGTGTGTGTGCAGAAGTGTAGTGCTGCTCCACAGATAATAAGCATCCACGTGGAAGCAAATTATGGCCAAAGTGATTTGAATCTTCGCCACTAAATATCTTATTATGAAACTGAGTCGCAACTGACTTCTTAGTGCTAATTTATTTGTTCCATTTGTGCGCTTTGAAATATTTACCAGTCAATTACAGGCTGTGTCTGCATTTTCAGGGCGTTTTTTCAGACATTAACGCAGAGTCACAAAGCTATACTCGAACTGCTTTAATCCAAAAAGTGGTCTTTCAATTAAATCGCAGATATAAAATTCAGACTTAATTGGTGATAGTTAGTATCAGGACTTTTCAGGTCTGACATTTTTCTGGATTTGACTAAAGCTGCTGGCATATGTTCTAGTCATTACACAAAGCTTTGCAGACCCTGGTATTGCAGCTGTAACCAACAAAAGAGGTCAGTTTGTGCCTATATGCATGTGTAGAAACACTGTATTATCCTGACTAATGTAACAGTTTCCTATAATAGCTAAAGCAGTGTAGAGCTGTTATTTTACTTTGCCCGATATATCTATAATGTTCATATGCTCATTGTCAGGATATGTGAGCCCTCTTTGTGTGGATGTGTGTGTGTCTGCACAGTATGCCCACACTTCCCTGCTCTAATTATGTCCTTGGCCCTTGTTTCAGAATCAGTATGGCACTTGGATTACCAGTAATACCACCAGATTCCCACAACCATACAATACGGCCAGTTTAGCCAAAACCTTAGCAGCTTAAAGCCCAGAGAGCCCAAGTAGAAGTCATGGATTACGCTCTGGCCACAAAGTCCCTTATTTTATAAGAGAGGTCAGGAATGTTCTTCATCACTAACTACCCCGTAATCCTACATGTACTGTATGTGAGCATTTGTGCATGTTCGAGGGAGACAGGGGGCGAAAGTCGCTTGCTTGAGAATCTCCAAGCTTGTGTATGGATCAACAGTCAGGTGGAGGTCAACTGGCTCTGTTAACAGATGGATTGACAGAGGGATTGGGTCACTGTGTTTGTGTGCATGGAGGAGGGGAAGGATGTGTGAAGTGTGTGTGAAAAGGGGGAGGTCCCAGCTTCAACAGATGGTTTGTGACTGATTCCTAGGTGAAGGTTAAGAAAATATTCAATATTGTTTTCCAGCAGCTTTCCAGACACACCCGCAAAGTAATTTGTTACCTTGCTGTGACAGTTACATTTGAGCACATTCCCCAAATCCTCCACGAGTATTGCCGATGTTTCAGGGTGACAGTAGGAGACAGTATGCACATAGTGCACTGAGGCATCTTTTCCATTAGCAAATGTACCATAGTGTGTGGCATTCACGTCTGCAGGGATTGGTTCGAGTTTTGTGGATATGCCTTTTGTGAGAGGTTAAATCCACCGCTGTCTAATGATGCTTTCATGTTGTCTGTCTCTTCATCTCCCTCCCTATCTCTGCCTTCATCCCTCTCTACTCTAATAAAGAGAATGGCGCTATATGCATCAGACATCAAACAACATCAAAGCCCACATACTGTTTACCTCCGATGCTTTCTCTCCTTCGTGCTCCTTTTTAGAGCTTTTTTTTGTTTTCTTGCACACACATTACCTGTCTGCAGACGCCGTTTGATGTGGAGCTTCGGCAAACAGTGAGTGTGTGCCTTAGCATCAATACATTGTGGCATTGTCCATGTCTAACAGGCAAATCAGTCTACAAGTCACCATTGCAAGTGCATTTTCCACACTTGCAGTACACCTGTATAAGGGTGTCTCTGTAATGCAATTAAGGCAGAAAGAGAAAGAGAGACAGAGGAAACCTGGTGTTCTCAGCCTGAAACTCAAACCATCTCGATTTATGTTTCAGGCTGATTTTTATGTTATATTATTTCTGTCTGCCAACATCAGTATTACCACCAAACAGAGGTAGTGCATTTCCCCTCTGGATTCGTCCACCTGCAGGCAGGCTACATGAAATTTAAAAGATGAGGATGTCTAATGCTGTTTGATCATGCATTAGACTGGGCAGCCAGCTCCAGGTGTGTGTGCAGGTGTGTGTGTGCATGTGTGTGTGTGTGTGGCAAACAGGGTTATAAATTTATCACCTGTGACAAATCCGTCTTTCTACTCCTTGCCAATTTTGCTGTGGGACATTCTGAATTTTTAAAATAGCACACAGAGATAAACTCGGTGCATTGTGCTTAAATTGTGTCAGGCAGCCAAACAATTAAAAACTGCCTCCAGGTGCCCTTTGGAAATATCTGAATTAGAGGGTAAACACTGATACAAACATAGCAACAGCAAGAATGCTCCATGTCACTGTACTGGATCGAAATGAAAAGTGTGTGTATGTGCCGACTGTTGAATGTGCCCCTGATTTTATGAGGTATTCAAACTCTGTTCAGGCAAGATATACAGTTCAGGAGGTACAGTTGATCATCCGCTGTTCAGACATTCCATTGTTTCCATCCACAGCTCATCCGCACTCCATGCAAAAGTGCCCTGAGACAATATACTGAACCCAAAAAGCCCTGTGATACCCTGAACCTCTAATGCATCATATGGTAAATGTTATTGTGAAACCCCTATGTGACTATGTAACTGTGGCTTTGAGTGAGCTAAACAAAAAGACAAAATGTTTTTGAATTTGAACAGAAACACTAAGTGCAGCTGAGACAAAGTCTTTTGTTTTGAAGATTTTTATTCATTAAGAAAAGTACTGGACAAAGCAAAATTATGCACCGAACATGGTTATGTATGAACAATTAAGGGATCATGAAAGTTCATCGTGAATTAATTTTTCACACAAAGTAAACTGTCAGGAGGTGGGGCCGTTAATGTTTGTACAAATTTCCTGAAAATACATTCATAGATTAGTAAGATTACAAGTATAATCATGTTTATTCTGCTGTTCTAAGCTTAGCTTAGAGAAACACTGTCAATAACCTCTGCACCTCTTTACCACAAGTGAAGGAAATCAGTGATGAATTTAGATAATGATGGTTGTTGAGCAAACCTAGATGGAACTTGGGGACTGGCTGCTGGATAAGGTGATGATAAAAGCAATCAGGTGGCTAGACAGTGACAGAAACTTGACTATGTTTGATGAACAGCTTTAGCTGATCGACTGAATTGAGAAATGTGGCATAATTACCTGCAGTCAGTACTTACAAGCTGCATTTGCGGAAATATGGCAGTTTTGACGAACCAGTTGTTGGTTCTGGAAAGTACGTTTTAATATCAGAGGTTACTTAAGGTAGTAAGGTGATAGTTAGCACCGTCACCTCACCGCATAATCAGTTAAACTAACAGTTAAACTCCTTGTTAGTTTAACTGATTATTCTAAATTAGATTCAGGTGTGAATGGCTGTCTTCCTACTGTTTTAACCCTTCGACAGAATGACGACCAATCCAGGGTGTACGCCACCTCATATACAGTGACAGCTGGGATAAACTTTACAGAGTTACAGAGAAAACCACAACAATCACATGACGCCCTATGAATAAGCACTTGGTGACAGTGGAAACAAAAAACTGCCTTTTACCAGGAAAAAACTTCCAGCAGAACCAGGCTCAGGGAGGGGCAGCTATCTGCCGTGACCTGTTGGGGGTGATGGGAGCTAATACCTAACGGTTTAATGCAGAGTGGTATATAAACACTCTAATGGGTGAAAAAGGTGAAGAACAATCACTCAGTGGATCATGGGAACCCAGGTAACCTGATCCAGGCATAACTATATGCTTTACTAATGAGAAAGGTTTTAAGACACAAATCCTAACATGGAGCTGGTTCCATTGAAGAGGAGCCTGAAAACTGAAGGCTCTCTCTCCTGGGAACCACAAGTAAGCCTGCAGTCTGAGAATGAAGCGCTGGGGATGGGATTCAACAGGGAGTCAGTATGGGAGAAATATGCTCTCTCTTTCTAGTCCCCGTCAAGAAAATGGATGGGTGGATGGCAATTCAATTGAAGCATATGGACCACTCGTAGAATTAAAGATCTGTATGGTTGGGTAGAGTCATCAGGTAAGTTCAGATAGCTTGTATATTTTTACAGACATATGTGACGGTTGTCAGACAAACAAGAATACACTGGTTCGCTCAGGCCAACTATTGTATTATTCATTTAAATCTTAAGGAACTCTAGCTTTCCTGCACTCACCATGTATTGCACTCTCAGATATTCAAGTATCTTATTGCACAAACCTAATTCTGAAAAAGTCTGGCTGTCAAACTGTGGAAGTGCAACAGCTTGTCATCGGAGCACTACACTCTAAAGTGCTGCCGTGTAACCTTGACAAGTGCTTGATAACCTTGAACCTCTGGTGACAGTTTTATAACTTAAAAAATTCAACTTAAACTATTTAACAACAAGGATTGCAAAGTACATGAAACTGGTGGGTTGCAACCATTTACACTACTCCATAGAGGGCATAGATCATAGTTTCGCTTGTTGATGTCATAAAAATGTTGAACTAAAAATTTTGGCATACGGAGGGTGATTTGAAGAGAAACACATGTGCGTTGGTAACCTTTATAGTTCAAATCGGAGATGAGTGGCAGCCAGTTTTGCTGCGTTAACCACACCTTTATTTCATTTCTTATGGGCAGCATATACAGCGCACAACATCTGGACAACAGTTATACTAAAGCTCACGCATATTTAGACACTCTAGGTTTGATTACAGTAACTAATCAATGTCAGATTGCACAACAGTGGCTGCAGCTACTTCGCAAAATTCCAGCATCAAGGAACACCAGGTCCTTGGAGGAAAAGGCTCAAGAGTATCACTCCACCTCAAATTTCAGGCCCTCATCAGTAAACCACAGCCACAGCACTTGTAGCTATGTGGATAAGCAAATGCTCATTTTGTTTCCATTGATGTTTCCAAGCATCGACTTTCAGACGGCAGCCCTGATGTGCTGCTTAGAAGCATACAGCCTTAGCAGTAAGCAAAAAGGCGTTGATGATGCCTCAGTGTTTTGACAAGGAGGCTATTGAGGGGTTACACCGGGGTCAGTCACTGAATAGAAATGTATGAGCGCGGATGTCTCTGGCTGACTGATGACGGATTTTGAAGGTGTGTGGGATCAAAGAGCGTCAAGGATGTTGTCAGGAGTTCAGCATCGACAAAGACGTGTGCGTGCGTGTGTGTGATTGTGATGAAGTGAGGTGTCCCGCCCTCCTCCAAGGGCCTGTAACTGAGGGTTTTCATCAATCACCCCCTGTCCTCTCACTCCTTTAATTCTCTCTCACCCTGTTGCTGACACATTCCTCAGCCAAACTAGCGCTCGTCTTTTTTTTCTCCTATGCCCTCTAAGACTCCTCATAAACTTCTTCATGTTTCTGTCTGTCCTCCTCTTCCTTTTATCTCTTTATTCTCTCTTTCTAACTCACCCTTCCTGTCACTCCCTTCGCACTTGTCCCCGTCACCTTATGCTTTAGCTCAGGTGAGTCCCATTGTGGTGGTATAGTGTGTACAGCGTGCTGCCAAGGCGTCCCCCTGCAGTCATGATTTATGACTGCTTTTACAGCAGGTATGTTTGCCTAACAATCACCTATCAAGGAGAAGTCCCTCCTCCCAGCTCTTCATTTCCTTATGGACTCTTTATACACCCCAGCTGTCATCTCCAATGACCCTCTTTTTAAAAGAAGAGTCCAAATAACAGCTTGCAATCCAGTGCTCATATGTGTACCTTAAACTGTGTGCCAAATATCTTACATACTCATTTATATGACTGATTCAGGACACTTGGAGGGTGTGTGTATGCGCTGGCCTGTTTGAAAAAAACTCCTGTTAACCTTTAAAGTTCTTATGTTTGTTCACTGGGGGTGCCCTCTTGTGAACATATGCTGTGGGATATTTGAGTAATAACGAGACACAGGCGCCTGATTTCATATGTACAGCCTAGAGAATGATTGCCTGTTCTTTGTTATTGTTCTCTGATGCTGATACAAGGGGCCAAATTAGGATTTTTGTGCATCTGTGCAAATAGATGCCGAATCAAAATCAGTCTCTCTCTGTAGATTCTTGTTTATCTTTGCATTTCGACCTCTGTTTGAACTGCTCGCGAGCGCAAAGGCCCGCTGCACATAGCGAAACGCAAATTAGTTTTCCCTAAACCCTCAGCATGAGCTAACTACTGAGCATTAGTAAGAAAAGTTGTCCTGCTGAGTTGCCTTGCTAGCCTGGAACAAAATGCCGGCAGGGGAGGTTGAAAGAACTTCAGTGTAACGTTAGAACCGGCAACGGGCCTAGAACTGTTTTTCATTTGCATCACTGAGTGAAGTACGAGGCGACGGGAAAGGAAAGGGAAGAAGGGAAGGATAAAGATGAAGAGATGTTTTGAAGGATGTTGTTTGGGTGTTTGGAGGGAGGGAGATGTGAGGATATGGCGATATCCTCCAGAGGGGTGTTTGCTAGCTTGTAGCCATCCTTGGCTCTTGAAGCACCGATAGACATGTGCTTCATAGTGCATTTAGTAGCATGTTGAAGTAAGTCCAACAGCACTCACAGACTGCTAAACAGGTGGGGAGAGGCGAGCGAGGTGCCGTCTGTGTAGAACTGTAAGATTTTCTTAAGTCAAAAAGTTTCCAGACTGCGTCTGATTTGCTATCTACATTGGCAAATGTGTGTTATGTCTTGGTGCAGTCTGTCAGGGAATCCTTCCCATGTGTTTTCAAATGTGTACCGAAGCCGTGTTCACGCAACAGGCCTTCATGTTTGCTTCCACATGCTGCTCATATCAGGTTCTGATAGATGCTTATATCCATTTGCTCATAACTCCTATCCTATTACAGCGCAAACTGGCAGAGCAAAAAAGACACGCTCGAGGAGAAGTAACAAAAGACGTCACATCTGTTCTCAAACACTAACTTCTTTGTGTTTGCAACACAATTCAAATGTGTAACTGAGCTAATTCTTAGGGGTGCAACGATACTCGTATCAATATTGAACCGTTCGATACAGTGCTTTCGGTTCAGTACGCATATGTATCGAACAATACAAAATGTTTAATTTATTTTATCAACTTTTCTTCTGACGATGCTGTCTGTGTTGAGAGCTCAGTGGATCTGCGTTCGACTACTCCGCCTAGGCTGCACTGTCGAGCGCAGATCCACTGCGCAAGCTAGCACGACAGAAGTTAAGCTCCTTGCAACATGGCAAATTGAACCTCTCCCACCCTCATTCAGATCTGGCCTTTGGAACTATTTTGGTTTTCATGTGAGTATGACCCTGAAGGTAAGCGCGTCATGGACAAAAGTAAAACAGTATGTCGGATGTGCCACGCAATGCTCAGTTACATGGGTGGGAACTAGTGTGTTAGCGCAGTTAGCTCGTTAACGTGTTGACGCTGTCCAGCCCCACGCACGGGGCGATCCGCGGTAACTCGTTAACGGAGATTTGCCGTGTTGTGGGGTTAACGTCATTTCAGATTAATGCTGACAGCACTAGTGGGAACAAAATGAATATGACTGCACATTTACGCCGACATCATCCTAGTGCAAAGACAAGTGGAAGCTGACAAAAACAACAAGCACGCATGCTACAAACTTTACCCGAGTCATTTAGACAGCCGTTAGCACATGATTCTCCTTATGGGGACCTGATATGTTTAATATGCTGCTGAGAGTATAGCCCAGAAGAAGCGTATAGTATAGCTTTTATTTTGGAATGAGACATTTCTCTGTAATAAACTCTCTTTTCCAAAGATGAGTGATTTCTCGATCAGATAGATTTATTTTTTTTATTACTTTGTTGTTTCAGCAACATTAAATTTAAAACTGTACGTTTGAGTTAAAATATATATTTATATTTTATAACTTTATATTCCATTTTTTTCAGCTGCTCATATTATAAATACAGTCCTTAACAAATTTATAATTAACAAAATCACTGTTTTAGGTTTCTGTAATGGTTAATATGCAAGCTCTTAAAATCAAAATGATATTTTTTATGCTAAAATATAATTATCTTTGTTATTCATGAATTTTCACATTTTGTGTTTTACAAAAAAGCAGAAAAATATTAAAGCACATAATTATTTTTTGATTAAGATGCCAACTTACGGGTATTTACTTGCATTCCTGAACAGAAAAATGGGCTTTAGTGGTTGAATGTTATGCTTGATTCATTTCTGACTTTCTGACTGAAGTCCAGCGTGTCGGGTCTAATTTTAGTATATAAATATGAATTCAGTTTGTTATATTGCATTAAATAATAATCTAATTTTTAGTTTTAAATAAAACTAAAAACCTCCTCACACATATATTCCTAAGATTATTTGATTATTATAAGAGTTACAGTTCAACAGTCAGTCTACTATCACCTCAGCAGAACAAAGCCTGCTTGTCAGCATGTGGAGTGTGTGGGACGGGGTGTGTGCGTGCATGCATGAGGACGCTGGAGTGTGTGAACATTTGCGACCCGTCATGTGTGGTCAGTATGTGAATGGCTTATGTCATGGATGGAATTTCCACCACTTCACTGTGTCACCTGAGCTGCTCCTGTTCCTGGCCACTCACCCTGAGGCATCAGGTGCAGGAGCCTATCATTACCTGCCAATCACCTTGTCAATAGCGGCGGGTCGCCTCCCCTGCTGCCCCTTGAGTATCTCCACTGTTGCTCTCCCCTCTCTCCCTTTTAAACAGGCCCCCTTTTAATGTTCTCTGATTACTGTTGTTTTTCAATTTCATGCCCATTTCTCCTCCATAATCAATTTGCACAACATGCCCATCACTTATTGCTGTTTGCCTCAGTTGCAATTGTCTTGGAATTCAATAATCATTTCTGTTCTTTTCTGCTTGGTAATTGAGGCAGTGGAGTGTGTGAGTGTGCTTTTCTTTTCACTCTAGTCAACTCCATCAGCCTGTCTCTCCGTCCTTTTTTGCATTGTGTGAGCATTGTGCGGCCACGATGGTGAAACAGCGCACAGCTTGAGCATTAGGAACCAATAGAGCACGCCACATTATTTACACTTAGATAAAAACACGGCAAAGAGCGTCCACACTCATGTACGGGGAAGGAAACCCACACAAGGACACGCCGTCTCTGTCTCTCCCTTTTCAGCATTTTAATTAAAAGCCAGAGCTCCCAAATGTCATGAAAGTGAAACACACACACACAGGCAGCCTCAGTATTTACAATCCAATGAATTATATTTTCATGCTGAAAACACAACACTAATAAATCACACTTTTCACATTTAATGCAGGATCCGGTGACAAAATATGACAAAGTTTTATGCTGGGTTTTCATTTCCTAATGGTTCGGGCCTCGCCTCTCACATTCATTCCTTTTTTCCCTTCCTTGTCAGCTTCCATCACTGTCCTCATCTATCGTGTTCTGCTTCCTCCTGCCTGCACCCCCTGAATTTCCTGCCAACGTTACTTCTACCTCCTTTTCCCTCCTCCTTTGTCCTCTGTTTTCTTCGTTCTTTCTTTCTTTCTTTCTTCTGCGCCACCACACACTTCCCTTTCCCCCCTCATTGGGAATGCGAGGTAATTTAGAGCGATGTAGGTTAATGACAGTGGAGACTTGCGTCGGCCACAGTGGCCTGGTGTCTGGGAACACGCCTGGAATCCAGACTAGGACATCTGACATCCTCTTCCTCTCGCTATATGTGCTGATGAGCCACCTTTTATTATCTTGTTTTAAGTCGGATGAATCTGGAACAGATGCCTCTAAAAGCCCTATTTTCCTGGTAAAACTGAAATTGTTGAGGCTAACAAGGCTTCATAAAGTTTGTGCAAGTTCACATACCTTTCACTGTTACCCAACTGACACCAAAATAGAGTGCAGTGCGCTCTCAAGCCTGAAATATTCATACATTTTCTATAGGTGACTTCTGCACAGATCCCTCTCAGCAGGCTCCTTAAGACTACCCACCCCATCCATCAGTACAGTATACAAGAAGGCATAAATCAGACAGCTCTTGACCATAACAGATCCCCTATACATCTCCCCAAACACCCCTCAATTCTCACACAGTTGTTTGTCAATGTCCAGCACTCTCTGCAGTGACAACACAAAACCCCTCTTTGTCTAATTGGCTCTTTAAGACACCCCGGCGATTAAAAATCTCCCCGGTGGCGGTGGAGGAGGCAGCGGCTATAGCATCTCCTGCTGAGCTGTGACAGGCTACTGTTTACCAAAACTCTCCCTCTGTTCTCCACTCTCTGTCATCTTTGCTTTCTTTCCCTCTGATTCTCCCACACAAAGGGAGGCTGCTCAGAGCAGGGAGGGGGAAGCCCTAAGGCAAACAGAGGCCCAGGCAGGAGGACAGAGGGCCATTGATGGCCAACGTATTGACAGGGATGCTGAAAGACACCTCCAATAGACGAGTAGAAAAAGAACAGAAACAAATGGTGGGGAAATGGATGAGCTGCGTGAGGAATCAATTCACTAAATCCTATGTTAAAGCAAGGCGCCTGAGGTTACCGTTTTAATGCCACCAGAATGTCCAAACATATGTTTCTGGGTTTAACGTGACAATCAGGTTTGAGAAGGCAGAAACGCCATATCAAGACTCACAAACCCAGCCTAAATCTCACAGTCTCTCTTTTCTCCACAAAATATTAGACTCAAAAAGGTGCATTTATTTAGAATGAATGAGCCATACAAGTAATCATCAAGGCTTTTCTCCCCCTTAATTTATACAGACAGCTTCTACAAAGCTTGTTTTACCTGGGCATAAAAGACTCTGAGGCCTACCCTCAGAGTCTTTTGGTTTTGGGGTGTTGACTTGTCGCTAATATAAACCACATATAAACTGTCTATCCTTAAAAGATGTTGGCTCTTTACTGTTAGTAGGTTCACACACCAAAAGTGGAGCACAGAGTTCATGAATAAATGTGTACAGTTTTGTTAGAACAAGTTTGTAGAGCACCAACACCACAAACATAGATGACAATATTGCATATTGTCTCAAATTAGCAAAGGTGAGCCCTAGCAGACAGCTAGTTGGCACTCATTTATTGTGGTCATATATCCACCTCTCCTTTATCTCCCACTTATCCAAAGTTGGGCTGCAATCTCAGCTGGCTAAGAAGATTATTCCAGACATTTTTCTCCCAAGGAACCATTTCCAAGGCAGTCCCAGGACAAAAATGCAGGTTCCGGTTTACCCGGGATCTCCTCCCAGTTGGGCATGTCTGGAAAACCTCTAAAGGGAAAGTTGAGGATGCATTATGATCAGATTCCTAAACACCTCAACTGGCTTCTTTTGTCACAGAGAAGCAGCAATGCGATTCTAAAGGCTTATTAGGAAGACGAAAACTAAACAGTGGTTTATTATATACAGTGATACAGCTAATCAGAATGAAATTGGGAGTGATGAATAATTATAATGGAAGACTGAAAGCAATTTATGAGAAACAGTCACGTGTGAGCGCTGGTACCATTTGTGAGAAGGGACTACTTTAGTGAAATTTACAACTGGATTGTAGCAAATTTTGTGTATTTCTGTGGAGAAATAAAGAGGTAAAGTGTTTTTGTTCTTTAAAAAAAGGACTCAAAATGTGGGTTTCACATATTTGATTGCACCCACAAGTCTTTTCCAGCCAGTGTCAGATTAGGTTGTAGCATAGGAAAAGCTAAATTAGCCTATATTTGTCTTTTGGGGAATTCACTTAAACAAAAGTCTCATTTTCAGACGGCGCTGATGTCACACAATGATGGTGATGTAAGAAATTTTTAACCTTGAACCAAAACTGAACAAGATCTATTTCAGTCAGAATTAATGTCGAAAGGGTTCATGTTGACATCATAAAAAAGAAGGCTTGCTCATTGTTTTCCCTGTAAAGGTCGTGAAAACTTACCTGCCTTAAGCAAACGGATACTGAGATTTTCCAGGGCACAATCAGTAGAACAGAAATTGTGAATTACCCAAAGGTTTCCTCATGTGAATGATTCAATGAAATGCTTGAAGCGAATGAAACTGTAGAGGTTTTCACACATGAATTCCAGACAGTGCTGGAAAAATCAGGTCTGGACGTCGTCTGAAGTTGGCTTTTCTCAAAGGACAGAAAAAGGAGTACGAAATGTTCACACACTCCGTACGAAAACGAGTACAGTAAAAACCAGCTAATAAGTGATTTTACCCTTACCACTGGTAGGGCTTACCTTGAATGGTCAAGTAAGACTAGACTAGCACAAATACAAAATAAATTCATGATTACAAATACTGTTTTTTAAATGTCTGTTTTTGTACCATTACAGAAAATTCTCAGACGAGGTTCAAGACTGGTCCTGAAGTACAAACCACAAGCCTGGTACTTTCAAGGGTACAATGGCAGTACCTAGGAGGGTTATGCCTCATTGATAAGCCATTAAAGGTACAATAAGGCACTTATTTTCTGGGACTGTAAGGAAAGTGTGCACGAGGAAGGAAGCAATGACGTCCACTCACTGGGAATGCACAGGACAATTAGCCGTGCTGTTCTTACATGGACATAATCTGACATCACACAGACTTTGTCCTAGGAAGCAGGCAGTTTAAAGATCATATAATGTCTGACCAAACTGTGCTGGACATTGGTTTCCTCACATGCTTGTAATGGAGTCATGGTGGCTCCACTGAACTGGGTGGCTGGAAGGCAGAGGGGTAATCTATAGCGAGTATCAGGCCACGTTTTTTTTCCCTGCGGTTTGTTCATTTTCAGCGAGTGCGTATCTGCTACGGTATTTCACTGTTTTCGCCCGGGGCAAATTTGAGCCTTATTATCTGTTCAGCAATTAGCAGGCAATCTGCTCATTATCAAGCCAATTATCCTGCACTAATAGCATGCTTAATCAATCTCATTTTATCAATTATTACCATTTAAGGAGGTGCGTGCCAGAAGTCAGAAAGAGTTGGAGCGATAAGAACTAAGTTGTTTAGACTGGGAAGTTGGTTTGATCGAGTGCATATGTGAGCGTTTGGGGAATTTTTTTCTGTTGCAGTGGAGCGTTGGGTTGTGCATTGTCACTGAGTGTGTGTGTGCGTGCGGTTTTCGGTGATTGTAAAAATCTGCGTGCATGCGCTTGTGTGCGTCTGTGTATCTGCATGTCTGTGTGAAGTTGAGCGTGCAGAGAGATGAATGGGAAGCCGTGAAGCGGCAGGAGTGTGTGAGCTAGTGTGTGTTGTGCTGGTGGCGGCAGCTGCTCTGAGTGCAACATCGTCCTCTGGAGATAAGAAGACGGGGCCACGGTCACAACTGTAGGACTTATCAAAAGGGACCACGCACCATTACACTGCTATTCTGACAGCCTAAAACCCACCATCACACACACATACACACACAGGCGCGCACACCACACAAGCATATAGACTCACACCACCCATATGGACTCACATGCTTCAATAGATTTGCTCAGAATATACACAGGCATATTCTATATGCATACACAACCCATGTGGACGCACGCATGAACGAGCACGGATGCCCACGCTGGCACGCTCAAGTGCATGCGCACACTTTCGCAAAAGCACACTCAGTAATAGCAGACACTGTGTTCTCCTTTCCAAACCACAGTCATTTCTAAAATAACCCCCTCATGCAAGTAATCTTTGTGTTTCTCTCTCTCGCAAAAAATAGCCCACAACACAATTTGCGCTCACAAAGAAGCACACACAAATACGCACACATACAATTTCCTTGCCATTGCCCATGGATGCCCAGGTAGGATGCCCTAAAGGGGGCACAGAGGACAGGCTATCATTTTCACAGGAGACCCACTGGGCCGTGCAGCCCTCGCCCCACAGGGCACGGTATCTGTGTGTCTGTGTGTGTCAGGATGAGGAGGGTAGGGTGGGGCTGGGGGGGGGGGCAATAATTACCTGTGTGCTTCTCCTGCTGAGGGAGGCACAAAGGTTGCCCCCGCCGAGGGGCTAATTATTAGGAAAAAAGCTTTTTAATTTACCGTTGTCTGCTGCCATTCCAGGGAGGAAGAGAACCATGTCATTCAGCGCTGCTGCATGTGCGTGTCTCCGTCGGGGCTGAGCGCTAACAGCACTGCACAGGTGGCCCTCTGTGTGACCCCTTGACCTCTGAGGACACGCACAGTGTATCTGAAGCCTTATTGTTTCCCACAATACCCACATTCGTCAATCATCTGAGGTGGAGGGGATTGAGTAATAGAGGTCTGCTCTCAGGTCAGATGATGTAATCTATGGGAAAAAGGAAATGTTGAAAAGACAAACAAAGACCTCTGGCCACATTGTACACTGCGTGCACTTGTCAGCTGCAACATTAAAACCACTGACAGGTGAAGTCAGAGGTTTTAATCTTGTGGCTGTTCAACTTGGACAGGAACACTGGCTCCTATCCAGTTTGGATTGTTTTGAACATTACTTTTTTTCCCCCTCCTTTTGCTTTCATGTGTGGTTTCCACATTTGCCTAACCCTGGAGGAGACACAAATCCCTTGAGGTTTGAGTCAGGAAGAGCATCTGGCATAAAAATCCACCAAATCAAAAATGTGGAGCTACCCGCTGTGGCGACCTCTTGTGAATAAGGGACCAGCTGAAAATAAGTTTCACATGTTGGTTCGGTTTAGCCACTAAGACATGCTTGTTTGGGAGTAGGCATTAACGGGCATGTGGTTACGTTTATACACTAAAGATCACTTGGTTAGTTTTAGGAAAAGGTCATGGTTAGGCTTAAAATAGATCCCTTGACAACCCTGCTCACTGGGGGGGAAAAGAAAAGTTCAGAGTGCTCAGAGCCAATTACCTAAACTAGTGTGTCACCAGCCAGCACCAAAGAGAACGTAGAGACAGCTCTGGTGCGAACTGCTCTACTTGATGTTACTGGATTGAGAATAGCCTGAGCAGACAGTGTTAGGTGCCATCCTAGCCTAACATGTAACTCATTCCAGAGGTGAGGGGCCACAGCTACAAAGGCATGATTTCCCCTTGGGCTTCAGCCTTGATCTTGGTATAAGCAGAAGCAAGTGTGAAACAGACCCGAGTAAACTGTAAAAGGTCAGACAGATAAAGTTATAAGCACACACACTGTGTTTTAGACAGATTACAGACAGGCACAGGGGAAATAAAAATGAACTTTTCATAATAGTTGATATTAAGATTACATTTAAATTGCAAATGAATTTGCGAGTTCCCTTTATTTATTCATCGTTTTTAGCTTTTCTTTAAAATGTGCCCTGGACTGTTAAGTTGGCATTAGCTGGCTGTAGCACATTACTTTGTCGTTACACCAACAAAAATCCCTATGTTAACACGCATGGTCTTTCTTTTGCTGGTTTTGTATAAACACAAAGCTTGACAGCACAAGACAAAGATGAAACCCAGCCCAGAGAGGCTACAAAGCGATCGCCACAGTGACTCTACTTTAGAAACATGCACAGGTAAAAATGGAAGCTCGCTGCTCATCACTGCTTTTGTTACCTTCTGAAGTTGAGGCCGTGGCTGCTGGGCTGGGGTCACTCTAGGTACTTGGCTAGCTTAGTGTTAGCATGCTGTCTGCGCAGGTGCTTGCAAAAAGCCGAAGTTGTCTTCGTAGCCTAATGCAGTTATTTCTGTCCTGGATGTAGTTCACCATCGCACTCTTTATTCTTTTGTGCAATAACATTAAAAAGACTGCCCATATCCCTGCTGACTGCTCCACTTTTTTCGTCCTTCACACAAACTAGAATTAGCTGGCAGTAGCGGGAGTGCGCAGGAAGAAAAAAAACATGTTTGCCGAACCATTTCTCTTTGTATCCACCTGACATGCAGATAACTGAAGGACCTTTGTAACACCAGTAATTACTGAATTTGCACTAAAACGTTACATTACTGCAGCGGTCCCCAACCCCCGGTCCATGGACCGGTACCAGTCCATGAGTTGTTTGGTACCGGGCCGGAAGAGTTGAGGCTCGGGTGGGAGATTTATGGTTTTCAGGGTTTTTATCATTAACTCTGTTTCCCTGGGTCTTTTCCTGTGTTGTAGTTGTGTGTCTTATTTTGAAAGAAATATTTACATGTTACCATAGCGACCAGCGAGCATTAAGCGGCAGAGAGGAGGATATTACTCTCAACATTGTTGGTGCATTTCAGGAGGATGCTGCTAATAAAGTTACACAATTACACAGTGAATTCACGTTTATTATTATATTTACAAAATACCACAGTTTTTGTCTTGGTCGTATCATTTTATTTATTTCCATGGTGCAAAAAAGGTTTGGGACCGCTACTTTACTGCATTGCTAAAAAATATAATATGATTACAGTGTTACACCCAACACTGCACATGATTCATGCCCTTTTGGGGCAGTGGGAACTGTGAGCTTAGATAACATGCTGGGGCTGAGTTGGCTAATGCAGAAGTCTCCCAGTACCTAATGAGCTGAGTAATTTACAGGCGCTCGTGCACTGGCAGAAGTGTTGGGCGTGTGAAGCTTTAAGTGTCATTCTCTGGGAAAAACATTCATTTAGATGTTAAGGATTTATTACATAAATCCAGCACTGTCACTAGCAGTATGACTCATTTTACAAAAATTAGAGATTTTGATTTTTTGGTTAAATAACTCTGGTTTAGGATTTTCAGCCAATAATAGCCAAAGTCATAACTCATTTTTCACATCTTAAACTTATGCGGTGACTGACACTGATAATAAAACTATTATCACCAAGGAAAGTGCTGATAATATTGCTATGGGCTGCTTAGGCCTCTACCATCCAACACTGGTGCTCAGGCAGCAGACACACACATGCACACACACAGACGTTCACATTCGTCTCACATTCTCTTTGACACCTAAACTCACCCCCATCCAAAACCCCAATTCTTTGCCAGTCTTTTAACATGCGACACCACCGCTGCACCCGCGCAGCAGGAGGGAGGGGGGTCTGTAGATTTTTCAATCAGCACCAGCTCTACGAGCTTCTCCTCTGTTTGAGATATTCTGTCAGGTTGCTCCCTCCCAGCCCTGCCTTCCCGCCGTCTGTCAGATCCTGCTTCGTCAGTCTTCGCCGCTCCGCCTGCAAATGAGTGAATCCAACTGCTCGCTCGCACCCCCCAAAACCTCAATGCACCCCTGGCACGAAAACCAGCATGGGGTCCCAGTTTCCTGACACACAATGATCTCTCAATTTAAGGGGAAGTAATCCATTTAGCTTGTGCACGCGGCCTCCATTTTGGTGTTTTAACCCCCACCCCCCCCACGCCCGTCCTTAGCGCCTGCCCTCCTTGCTGCGTCTCATGATGCTGCAGCCATGGATTTCAGAAGCATTGGGGCTGAACTGATCGGCGCATGGCTGGCTTCGTCTTTTCAGTCAGACTCGTGAATAAGCCAGGTCAGATTCTGTTCCACTCTCCAACATCTGCTACATTGGACGGCTGTTCTTGGACTGAGAATAATCCACTCCAAATATGCTATTCAAATTAGGGACTGTTGTTCCCATTTATAGATTAAAAAAAATGTACCAAACAGCATGATAGTCATTGGTCATTATCTTTCAAAAGTGTGTTTTCTCCATCATTTCAACATCCACCCTCCAAAAGCTGTACTCATATCTTATATCACTGTTATTCTGGTTTTCTGCAGTTTTGGTTAAGATGCAAAGTACTCGGTCAAGGTTAGAAAAACATTACAGAAAAGCTCTTAAAGTACACCTACTGTGTTCACTTCCACTTGTGTATTTTCTTTCTTGGACTCTTCTAGAGCAGTTTTGGACCAGTTCAAAATATTTATTTCTCCAATATCATGCTTTGTTTTTTTCTGATTGGCTGCTCCTTGCAAGCTGATGGGTTTGCCCATATGAAGGATATCTACTGTCAGTGTCAGAGCCATGAGTAGAAAACCTTGTCATTTAGAGGAACATGAAGCCTGACCTTACTTGCACAAACACTAAGCAGTGTCCTACCAGTGCATTCCTCGTGACAAGCCTGGAAATCGAATATAAACCTCAAAGTTGAACATTAAAATTAACATGCTTTCACTTAATGGTAAAATGCAAAGCTTAAGTTTGCTACTATAGAATGAGCAGGTGAAGTGACGGTGCATGTAATGCGGTGTAAACAGCTAACTGGTAGGCATGGTTTCTTGTACTAGTGATGGAGTTTCCTGAGCAAATCAGCTCAGACTGTGACAGACTGTGTCACATTGTCAAACAATCGTGTATATGGACTGGTTCTTATATAGCACTTCTCTACTCTATACAACACGTTGCACTTTTTTTTGTGCTTAAGTATTTCTATCTACCATTTACACTCTGATGGATGCATTGGAGAGGAACTTGGGGTCAGTATCTTGCACAAGGACATAAACCACCAACCTTCTGTTTAGTAGATGACCTGCTCTCAATCCTTAACTATAGCCACCCCAAGCTTGCAGCACCTGATATTCACAGACGGGCTCCCATCCAAGTACCAACCAGGCCTAACTTTCCAAAGCTTCCAAGAGCAGATGAGATTGGGGTGCAGAGGCAAATCTGAAACCTCACATCAAATCAAAGTATCTGGCCAGTCCTGGGAAATATCTAAGGGGGAGAGATTTATGTGTGGAATTGATCATAACAGGAAGTCACCACAGGTAAAACTTCCTATAAAAGTAAAAAACACTTGTAAATTGACCCACCATCAGTGAGCCTGCTTTGCGATTGCACACTGTTTAAATGTACTTCAGCTGGTGTGTGATTTATTAGAGTATGTGGTGCAGATTTGGGCAAAATGGGAAGTTTACAGCAGGCCAAAATAATGTAAGAAATGGATGTGAATTTGAATTGTTAATTGTGAACTGAACATGAGCATTCAGTGCATACACTGTGCACAGTAACTGCTGTTCACACATAAAGATTCAGGGTTTAATAAACCTTAACCAGCTGAAACGCTCAGCTCTTTTCCTGTGACAGAAACCTGCCAGCGACACCTTCATCCTTTTGCTTTGTTTGGGGAAAAAAGTGAGCAGCAGTGAGAGCAGTGGGTACTCTGACTGCAGTCTAAGTATTTCAGAGGCGACCTCAGAGTCAACGGAGGAGAAGTAATATTTAATGTCGGGGAAGAGAGCAGTAGCAAGATCTCCTCTAAAAACGAGAGCGACTGGCCGGCCCCGGCCTCTGCGGCGAAACTAACCGGCTAAAGGTGTCGAGCTAAGAGGTCATGACTCACATACACATACAATAAGTCGGCGCAGACACGACCCAAAGATGGGCCACTGTTGCCATGGGAACAACCTGACAAATCCTGTGAGTGAGATGTATTTAAATGGAAATCTATCCTCACCCCCACCCTTTCCCCCTTCCTCCTCCCTTGCACAAATCCAGATTCATTTCAGACGCCCCCGTTAGTCTCTCCTCGCCCCCTTCTCCTTGTCTCCATGCGTTTGGCCATGGCTGATCGCGCTGCATAGACAGCACAGCCCAGAGGTTTTTAAGCAGATTATTGAACTCAGAGAGAAGACGGTGGGGGCTGGTGTGTGTGTGTGTGTGTGTGTGTGTGTGTGTGTGTGTGTGTGTGTGTGTGTGTGTGTGTGTGTGTGTGTGCAGAAACTCCTAAATAGAGAGAGAAAATATGTTTTGGGGGAAAAGGAGTCAGAATGGGAGGAGGCTCAGCGATGATTTAATTCAAATTGTCATGTTCCCGCTTGAAATGGAAACAAACTAATTCTAGCTTTAATATGAATTTATAAATTGATGCTGAGCCATTTGGGGGGAATGCAGGGAGTGGACTCTGGTGCAACGCAAAAAGAAGGCCGAGGCTCAAGGATTTGGCCGAGGGTGTGTTACATGGGCTAAGTGGCAAATTAAGGTTGAAGTTTTTTCCCCTCAGTTTCTTGCCTTAAAGCCAGTGTGTGAAACAGATGCGGCGTTTGATGTTGAGGGAAAAAAGAAAGAAGAAAAGTGAACAGGACAGTATAAACCAAAGGAACAGAAGATTATTTTCTCCTCCAGTATGTCACTCCTGGCTGAAAATAAAGGTACCTTTAAACTAACTAACTAAAACTTTTGAGCTATGCTGTTAGTCTGACAGAGTATGTAATAGCTTTAATATGAATTTCTTTTTAAGTCTTTTATGATTACCAACAAAAAAGCAGACAATTTGCTTTGAGTTTCACTGATTCACTGTGTCTATATTAATTTATGGTAATCAGAGTAACTGCATAGATGTTTATTAACATGCATTAACAGTATATAACAGATGGAATTTACCGCCATGTTAACCAGTGTTAGTGAAGTCCCATCTAAAAATCAGAGCATTGGGCACATGTGGAATTCTCAGATCTCAGGTTTGATCCTGGGAGGAGATCCAAACGCCTTTGGGACCTAACCTCTATGTTAAATAGCCGAAGAGTAGCTTATTTACAAAATAAACATTATGTTGCATTCAATTAGATCTACAACTAGTGACATCACATATGATGTTGAGATCTCATCACAGATCAAGGAAGTCAGAGAGTCGCCCTGTGCTGCTCTACTTCCACATTGGGGTCACATCTCAGATCTGGAGACTACAACAGTCTTTTATGTACAGTCTATAACAACATGCAAAAGTAATACAGTAATACACAATAAACAGAAACAATATGAAAATTGGATAAAATGCTATTTTATGTCATTCTCTTTCTATAAAAATGACCCTGAACTGAACCGCTGGAAAATGTAAGCATTTCTTCACGTAATTATCTGACATTGGCTCTGGAAAATAAGCAACTATGCCACTGTTACACAATTCAGATGTTTCCAAATTATGATTACTGAATGTAAGTCGTTAACTTTGTTGAAACCAGCCCGACCCACTTCAAACCAGCGAGAAGAGCTTCAGTAGGCAGTTTTGGTAATGAAGCAACTGAAATGGTTTGAGCTGTGGCAGAAAATCATGTGTTCATGCTGGACCAAATTACTCAGGGTATGCGGCTGATTGGAAAAACAGGTTTTCTCAGCCTTTATGGCAAATCCTGCATCATTATTCCCCAAACCTGACATTCTGTCTTATACAGGGATTCAAAAAGCAAATAAAATAAAATTTATTTCACCATCATATTATGATCCATCCCTGAATATGTTTGAAGTCTAATTTCACCACCAAACATGTACATTCAATTGTGAGTACGTTTGCAGTGTCAGCTTAGGGTCAGCTAAATAATGGAGAAAGAAGAAGTCAAGGGAGAATTTTTCCTCCCTTCCCGAATCATTCCTTGATTTTCACCATTCTCCTGTAGAATCAGAAGTCTACAAACAGCCCGTGCTAAATGATCACAGATCTTGCAGTTCCCACATGCAATCCTCTTCAGTGTTATAACCTTGATATGTAGTTACATTTTTTATGAGGCATATGTCAGATGCTTGCCTTAGGTACCAGGTTAGCACTAAGCTCTAAGATATGCCTCTAACTTTAGTTGTGCGGTCAGATAGTAGGAGAAAAGATCAGGGGTGAAGGTCGGTGGAGCCCACTTCACAATGTTGCCCTAAGGTACTAACACTGGATTAATCCAGCACCTGCACCTGGTTTTGTTCCAGTTGTAAATCAAATTCCAAGACTTGCTACATAGGTAGAAGTAAAAGTGGGCTGGAACGATCCGGTTTAGCAGTACCTTCAATTAATGAGTAATTAAATCTTATAGGCTGGTCAATGCAGGTTACTATTGAATGAGTTAACAGTTTTCATGATGCAGCCTGGCTTTGGTTATAGTGTGGAGATACTTGCTTAATATTAGAATAATGACATCCTATTACTCGCTTACATCTTTTATGTGTTCATGCTATAGATGTGCTTTAGCACTTTAGAGTTTTTCAATCAGATAGTGGATCTACACAAACCAGGCACTTAGGGCCCAATACATAGGCATAGGCATATATTTATCCCAATGCATGCCTATGTATTGGGATAAAAGTTGTTTACAGCAACACACTACGTTACACTGGTTACATCGGAGGAAGCATAACTAAATTTCTATTTGAAGTGATGATCAGAATCATTCACTGAATTCTACAACTCAAACTCGCTTTGTGGTGTCTAGAAATCAGCCATATAGCATCTGCTTGTATCTCGTTAAAAGCTGACTGCAGCTAAATCCACAAGGATCAGTGAATATCATGGTAGCCGTACAGGTCAGCTCATCATAGTCCTTACACAAAGAAAAATCTATAGTGACTTTTTGCTACAGCCTCTTAAGGACCTGCCAAATCCCGCTTTAACCCCAGTGCACATGTGTGGCTATTGTCTCTTAACAGTTTCGGCAGTAGCAGTGTTAGTCTCGAGTAGACACTGATAACTTGACCCATTAAGGTTAGCCACCGTTCCTCGAGGAATACACAGTATAGGCGATGATTCTTCTTGTTCTACCAGCGCTGCCGCCCACATTCTCGCTCTTTAGTGTTTACCTATATATTTTACTCTGACGGAAGGAACAAATTAATCAGCATGCGCTTTCTGTAGCATCGCACAAATGTGCTGCTTGTGACTAATGATAGTTTGAGGTTAATTTGTACACCTCCAAATGTGTCTCCTGTGGAATGGGGATGTGGGTGTGTATGTGTTAATGCCGCTTAGTGTGCATACACACACTTGCTTATGTTATTTTACTGCTCTCCCCTGGGCTAAGAAAGTGCTGTTACTAATGAATCACTTAGCTAGCAGTTACAGCTGCTTTAGCCCATATAAATAGATATTCCAGCCTGTTTTACATTTTAATACACATCATTTACCCCGTTTTTTTTACCTACCATATGAAAGCACATAAGGGCCCTTATCCTCCAGCATTAAATGTGAAGTGTTACCAATCAAGCACCATTTAGCTCCATTGCTCAGCATGTGCTGGATGTTTTTGGAAAAAACCAGTTGCCAGTAAAGAAAGCAGAAAAAGAAAGAATAAAAACTACAAAACATGAAAACGGTCCAAAGTCTATTTACATATAAATGTAAATGTGCATATTTGCAGAGACAAGATATTTTTGGCTACCACACCTACTCTGTTACCAGAAAGACAGAATAAACTGATTAGCTTAGCATGTGGAAACAAGCATGTTATTTGTCTAGAAATAACAACAAGAAGCTCATGAACATATTATACACTCACTGGACACAATACATCAGTGAGTATGAAGCATTGGACCCTCTTTTTTCCTTCAGAGCTGCCTTAGTTCTTAGTTCTTTGCAGCACAGATTAACCAAGGTGCTGGAAATAGTCCTCAGAGATTTTGGTCCATATTGATATCACACAGTTGCTGCACATGCTTGATGTGAATCTCTAGAGATGGCTGTACTGGAAAATCCCAGTAGATCAGCAGTTTCTAAAATACTCAGTCCAGCCCATCTGGCACCAACAACCGTGATACATTCAAAGCTATTAATTCATCTTTCTTTTCCGTTCTGATGCTCGGTTTGAACTTTGGTTTGAAATTCACCATGACGATGTATACATGCCTAAATGCACTGAGTTGCTGCTGTGTGATTGGCTGACAAATATTTGTGTGTTGTGTCCGGTTCTTTAATTGGCTCTAACTCCAAATTATAAAGATGTGTTTTTCTACGGTTACACAGAAAGCCTGTGCGACTTTTTGGATTCACTGTACCGTCCACAGATTTAATAATATGCTAACACTATTTTTCCACCTGTTTCCCTTTTCAATAGACGGCAAATAAACAATGAACCTTGAGTTTAGCATTCTGGCCATGTATGAAATGAGACTTCAAAAACGAAGAGTAGATTTTTACAAAGGACATTGCATGCTAATGTGGTTGGTGCACTAAATTCTATCTTACTTTATACTTTATTTTAAACTCTAATTTTGGTCATATTACATTACAAACTGGAGATCCTTATTAAAGAGTACTTGTTAAGTCATGGTTGAGACTCTAACCTAATTAGTAGTTATGAGGTAAGAAATTGAGTGAGAAGTGGGGTCATTTTCTCACTGATTTC
The DNA here is from genome assembly GCF_057382185.1 of Mchenga conophoros. Classification (NCBI taxonomy): domain Eukaryota; kingdom Metazoa; phylum Chordata; class Actinopteri; order Cichliformes; family Cichlidae; genus Mchenga; species Mchenga conophoros. Next base: position 8,281,468 of record NC_140539.1, on the reverse strand, counting down.
TCTATAAGCTGACTTCTTTTGGCAACTACAGGAGTCCCCCACTGTTGACCATTAGAAAGAAAATGCCTGCACTGATTTCCCTTTTCACACCCAGAAGTCTAATCTATCTTTTATACACAGTCTGTACTGTCTGCGAGAAAGTGATGAAAACTTTTTAAAAATACCTCTGAAACTGCATCCTGATGCGCAGTTTGCATTACATCACCTCTCATGAAGGCAGTGTCACATTGCGCTTTATCATTAAAGACCAGCGCTAGATTTATGATGGCAGATACTGACACACAGCATGACACACTGCTGAGCTCATTATTTAGGCGAAGCCCCATTTAATAAGCATAAATCTGCATACGAATTAAAGGAAACTTAAACTTGCATGATCTCATCACTTTTCCAGGAGCATCTGACTGGGTTTTAGTCAGCTGAATGACATTATGTGTGCCTCTGTGATTGTCAGTTAAATACAACCGGTCATCATTATGTCACTTGATCTTGAATGCCGGAGTGGGATGGTGTTAGAAGTCTGTAGGCGTTTTATTGCAGCCCGGTGACATAGCGCTACCGTACCCAAAAGTCACGCTGAGTGCATCTGTCGCAGAGTTTAAGTGGACTGAGGGAGCTGGCGGAGGAAAAGGCACAAGTAAACATCTAAACCGCTTATTTTCACAGAAGAAGCAAAGACATGAAGGAATGATTCTTTATGAATGATCTGATTTTCCCCATGAGCAATTCCAACTCGGATTGCTGAAAATAACCAGAAGAAAATAAAGTGGCTATGCGGTTGTCTCGGTAACATTTCCCACAGCTTTGTTGTGTTTCCAGACATTTTCCCCACCAAACTGATTTTCCTCCATTATAAAGCACCCCTGGGTTCTGCTGTGGATTCAGTATATAAGATGTTTTCATGTGTCCCCTGCCAATCGCTCGCTCTCCGCTGAGCATGTTAACGACCACCCCAGATGGACTGCATCATTTCCAATGAGAGCGGCCTGTGACTGCTCAAAGTGAGACAGAACGACAGGGAGAGAGCGCAGCGCTCACCAGGGGAACAAGGAAGAACAGATTACTGGATAAATTTCTATTTCACGTCACAAACTTGCAAGATTTTGACGAGCACTAACATGAAGGAGACGACCACGTTCACAGCACCCTAAAAAAGTACACTCCATTCGTATCAATGACCAACTGTACAAACTAGCAACAAGTAATATATTTAAACTAAACCCATAAAGTAATTTAAATGTTGTAATTAATTGGATGTTAAGGTTTAATTATTACCTACTCGACTCGGTTTTTAGGGTTTTCCATTAGGTGGCAGTACCAGGTGTCTTTTAGTACCTGCTCATCCGGGAGTCCAACCAAATTGACATGAGCCAAAAACGTGAGGACAGACTGCATGCCACGTCATAAGAGCGACTCCTTTCACAAGAATTAAACCCAACATTTTTGAAACCCAGCATGGCATAGCTACACACAAACTGTACACACAAACTGACACCGTAATCCAACGACAAGTTCCTACATTTACCATGAGTTTAGCAGCTGGTATGCCATCACCATGATGTCCTCCATTGTTACATTTTTCTCAGACGTCATGGGACTTTTGGGCCGCCTTGCAGTAACGAACCCACCCACACTGAGGTGGTACTCAACTGTAATGTAAAATGACACAAACCAAGTAGAGTGAGTCAAGCCAATAAGGTGCGAGTGGAAAACAGGCAGTATACCACAATGCTGTTTTTCAGAGTGTATAACCTCAATTATAACCTTAATTATAACCTTAATTTTTGTAACATTTTAGTCCTACGCAAAGAAAACATTAAGCTAGTCACGGTTTCCTCTTACACCCACTCCAAAAATTCTTTATATCTTCAATTAGTACCCTTTGTCCTAACTATGTCATGCCTCTATTGCAAGCCATAAACACTGCAGACATTTTCAGGCTTTTGCTTTATACAGTATCCACATTGGTCCTCATATTTTCAAATGCGCCAGTGTCTCTCACGAGTTTGAGCTAAACACTCTGTGGACTCTTCAGGTTACATGGAAACAGCTTGGCTACAGATACAAAAAAGAAAATACTGCTACTGCCTGGCCAGTGTCTGCTTTAATGTAGCTGTAGTGGCATTAATCCCCTAACATGCACAGTTTAGAGGATTCTGGTCGAGGTTATATGAGCCAACCTGCTTTTATTTATCTGATATGTAAGTCATCATCTTTGACAACTTTAAGGTTAACCCTAGAAAGTATAAAGAGGGTTTTTTTCTAACGAAAAATGTAAATAGTTTTTCATATGTGTCACAGAGAATTCCTTTTCTTCTTGATGAAAAGATTTGGAGGACAATTAAAACAGATAATAAATAAAATGGTAACTTAGGGTTAGAGTTAGGGTTAAAGCTAGGGTTGGGGTTGTCACCAATGACAAGGACTGAATGGACAACCACCTTTGAAAAAAAATAAAAATAAAGACAAAAATAAAACAAAAGAGAGAGTGCTTTCATATTGTCACTTATGTATAATTGTGACATGCCATGTCCACAAAACAGAGGTTCAATATCTTGAACGCATTTCCACATTTTCCAATTTTTAAGTGAGGCCATGCCTTAAAACAGTGAACTCGGGGCCTCAAGGGCCAGTGTCCGGCAGGTTTTAGATGTTCTCCAGAGGCCTGGTAATCAACTAATCATTTGATTCAGGTGTGTTGACCCAGGGTGATACCTAAAACCTTCAGGACAAAGGCCCTTGAGACTTGGAGTTCCCCACCCCTGCTTTAAAACTACAAATTATGGAAAGTAGTATTGGGCCACCTACTGGTTAAACCAGCAGGAGCTGCTTGCTGATGGAAGCCCATGCTATGAAGCTCCCAGCACACACTTTCTGTGCTGATGTTAATGTCAGAGGATTTTTAGAAGCCTGCAATTATTGATTCCCCAAAGTCCTGTCCAAAATGTCAGTGTCAGACCTCAGAGGCTTAAATAAACTACTTGTTACTGAAAGTAGTTAAATGATCAAATCAAATTCAAATTCAAATTCAAATTTTATTTGTCACGTACACAGTCATACACAGTACGATATGTAGTGAAATGCTTGGACAACTGCTCGTGACCTAAAGAGAACAAAAAAGGAAAAGGCTATGAATAAGATAGGAAATAAATATGAAAAATTAAAAAGGGTAAATTTAACTAGGAAGGAATAAAATATAAATTAAGGTTAAAAATGAAATAACTGTACAACACAAATTAGAATGAAGGGTAAATTTAACTGGGAAGAATAAGATAAAGATAAATATATAAATTAAAGTTGAAAATAAAATAACTGTACAACAAAATACACAATACACAATATAGAACTATATAAGAATGTATGAAGAAATCTAAATATAAATAAATATATACACAATAACAGCAGCTGTACAAGTATTAACCGGAAATGAAGAATATAGTGACCAGTGTTGTGCAAAACCAAAGTCCAGAAAGTCCAGTGTGTGTGTAAGAACTGTATGTGTGGGTCAGTACTGTGTGGTGGTGTGATTGAGAGACCGTATCGCCTGCGGGAAGAAGCTCCTCCTCAGTCTCTCTGTGTTGGTCTTCAGGGAGCGGAATCGCTTTCCTGACCTCAACAGAGAGAACAGTCTGTTGTTGGGATGGCTGAGGTCCTTCACGATCTTCCTGGCCTTGGTCCAGCACCGCCTGCTGTAGATTGAGTGCAGGTCAGGGAGCTCGGAGCGGATGGTGCGCTCAGCTGACCGCACAACCCTCTGTAGAGCTCATCTGTCCTGCATGGTGCTGTTCCCGAACCAGGTTAAGATGTTTCCCGCCAGGATGCTCTCTATGGTGCACGAGTAAAAGTTCCTGAGCACCTTGGAGGGCAGTTGGAAGTCTCTCAAGCGTCTGAGGTGGTAGAGACGCTGTCGGGCCTTTTTCACCACGGTGTTGATGTGACAGGACCATGACAGGTCCTGCGTGATGTGAACTCCGAGGTATTTGAAGCTGTCCACTCTCTCCACTGGGCACTCGTTGATGACGGGGGTCTGGTAGTTCCTCTCCTGCTTAGTGCTGAAGTCCACTATCAGCTCCTTTGTCTTACTGACGTTTAGAAGGAGGTTGTTCCTCTGGCACCAGTTCTCCAGATTCCTAATCTCCTTCAGGTAGGCCGTCTCGTTGTTATCAGAGATCAGGCCCACCACGACGGTGTCGTCAGCAAACTTGATGATGGTGGTGGAGCTGGTAGTGGCCACACAGTCATATGTGTACAAAGAGTACAGCAGGGGGCTCAGAACACACCCCTGGGGGGCTCCAGTGCTGAGAGTGGTGGAGGCTGAGACATGTCCGCCCATCCTTACTGCCTGTGGTCTGCCAGTTAGGAAGTTGGAGATCCACTGACACATAGATGAGCTGAGTCCCAGATGCTCCAGCTTGGTGGTGAGTGTGGAGGGAATTATGGTGTTAAATGCAGAGTTGTAGTCTATGAAGAGCATTTTAACATAATTCCCCCTTCTAGTGTCCAAGTGAGTGAGTGATGTGTGGAGGAGATGAGAGATGGCATTGTCTGTGGAACGATTTGGACGGTAAGCGAACTGTAGTGGGTCCAGTGTGTCTGGTAGTGAAGAAATGATGAAGTCTCTGACCAGGCGTTCAAAGCACTTCATCACTACTGAGGTGAGGGCTACAGGGCGATAGTCATTGAGAGAAGCAGGGTGGGGTTTCTTCGGGACAGGAACAATGATGGACTCTTTGAAGCATGTGGGGATCACCGACTGAGATAAAGAGATGTTGAATATCTCAGTGAACACAGGAGCTAGCTGGTATGCGCAGTCTCTTAGGATACGACCTGGGATGCCGTCTGGTCCTGCTGCTTTCCTGGTGTTCACTCTCTTGAAGGCTCTCCTTACTTCATGCTCGGAGATGACGAGCACGTTTCCGGTGCTGGCAGTATCTTCCTGTCTGCAGCCGTTAGCGCCGCTAACACTAGCATTGTTGGAGACCTTAGCTGCAGCCTCGAAGCGAGCATAGAAAGTGTTCAGCTCGTCTGCCAGAGTCACGGCCGCGTTCGTCATACCGGTTGTTGGTGCTTTATAGTCCGTTATTGTCCTTAGTCCCCGCCACAGGCTCCTAGAGTCACTCTGTTGGAGTTGTGACTCTAGTTTCCTCCCGTAGCGCTGCTTCGCCTCTTTCACCGCCCTCCGCACGTTATATGACGCGGCTTTGTACGGGTCCATGTCCCCCGTCATGAGTCCCGTGTTGTAGGCAGCGGTGCGGGATCTCAGAGCGTCGCGGATGGTTTTATCCACCCACGGCTTCTGGTTGGGAAACGTTGTGATAGTCTTTGTCTCCACGGTATCTTTGTCTCCACCGCTAGTTTCCCGATGAATCCCACAACCGCTTCCATAAACACGTTGACGTCATCGTCGGAGCTGTTTCTGAACATGCCCCAATCTGCGTCATCGAGTGCGTCCTGTAACGCGACCACCGATTGATCCGTCCAGCGCGCGACCTTCCTCTGAACCGGAACTTCCTGTTTCAGCCTTTGTTTGTATTTTGGCATGAGGAAGATGGCGGCGTGATCAGATTTGCCAAACGGGGGGCGGGATTGTGCCTGATGACTTTGCTTTCCTGAAGCAGCAAAGCTAACACATTAACACAACACTGTCCGGTGGCCAACACAGAACCCTGTGATCACCTGGTTATAATCTTGCCAGAGACTTTGTAGCATAACCTCACCAACATCAGGAGATCAGAAGAAGAGCAGGAAGAATCTCAGCATTACATCAGCCTCAACCCCTCTTACAAGCTCTCCAGACCTAGCCCCTTATCTTCCCTCTCTTTCTTCACTCTTATACCAGTCTGATTTACTGATTACCTTCTGAATCTGTAGATGAGAGGTGCAAGCTCTCTATCACTGGTGCAATCCCACAGTCGTATCTTTAAATGAAACCATAGCTGAAGTTTCTCTAATTACCACTTGAGGCCCGCTCCACAAATGAGTCAGTCCCAGTATACTCCCATTTTAAAATTCCCAGTTAAACAAGATTAAAAACCATGTTAACAGCCTGATAGAACAGTATTGAAAGTTTATGGTTGGTTTTTCCCCTTCATAACAATGTCAGAGTGGACCTTTTTTTTAAAAAAATAACTCATCCCACTCTGGGTGCTGTGACCAGCTAGACCGGTGCTTATTCCAGTTCAATTCAATTCAATTTTATTTATATAGCGCCAAATCACAACAAAAGTCGCCTCAAGGCACAGTTCACTGAACTGGGCCTCTCATCTGTGTTGGTGCTGTTGGTACCTTTTGGAGCATTTTTTAATGGAACTATCTTACAACTAGCATGACGTGCTGTGTGGTCCAGCTGGTCCAAGACATTTGTGTTGGTGTGCAAAGATCTTGTATTGTATTGGTCTGCTACATAGCACGTGTGTCTGCGTTTGCTGACTAAGCTAAGATAACTTAGCACTTACTCTTGCATCGAAATATTGAGACATCTAATTCCCAATCACCAACAAAGGGAACACTAAAGCTCTAGAAGACTGAGTCTAGAAAGCACATACATCTGTGATAGCAACATGGAGTGATGTGTCATTATGACTGTGAAATGACCCAAGTTATCATTCATCATTTTTATCATTTAGGAGCAAGTTCAACAGCTATTGTTTTACTATTCCCATGCCACGTTCACATGCCTTGTGAACCTCAGATAATAAAATACTGTCACCCCCACCTCGAAACAGCTTCACTGTTCCCAAATGTCAGGCCCGGAGTGAAAAGCCAAACATTGGCCACACGTACTCCGGAAACTCCCAAGTCTTTGCCTGCGGGCCTTCAACCTTGCATTTCTCTCTGATCTTTTACACCATGCAGTTGGATGGAAGTCAAGATGGAAAACGGCCACCCTCCAACTCCACAATCCTGTCCCAGGAACTTTTCTGGATGGATATCCCACAAACAGCTCCCTTTTCCTCATCCTCCTTTTCTCTGCCTCCCTCACTCCAACCTCGTATTTCTCTTCTTCACACGTGGGGAATCCCTCCACCTCTCGATCCAACCTGCTCTCCCCTGTTAAGGTTGCGACGTTCGCGGTATATTTTGTCTGAATCAATATGTGGAAAATGGAGGATGGATTGGATCCTTTTGACATTTTGGATCTGTATATATTTATGTGCTGTTGTTGTTTTTGTCGAACGGCTCTCCAGAAGGTCAGAGGCAAATGTGGTTTCATGTTTAGTTTGGATCCAGGCTGACTGTGATTTGCTTGGCTCCTGCTACATCTCACACTGTTGTAATGCAATGGGATGTGAACCTCAAGGTCAGTTTGCTAGCTCATGTGTATGTGTTTGTCTGTTTCACATCGTGTGCACTTCTTTTTTGTGTTTAACTTTTAGTGTGCCTGTATTCTTTTTTCATACGTTTACAGCCATGTTTGCATTGCTTTCTCACTTTGTCTCGCTGTCGCTGTGTATTTGTGTGTTTGTGCGTGCTTTAGTTGAGGTTGATGAGAAATCCAGCGTTTGGCAGGGGAGTCATTGTGGCCGCTGCTCTGTTTACACAAGTTTCAGGCTTGGACTCTGTGTAAAGCCTTTAGTCCTCCACTGGCCTTTCAAACAGCAGCATACACACACACACAGGCTTGCACACTCCTCGGCAGCTTTTATTTTCACATCATTCACTATTGTAAGGATCTGCTGTAAAACCCGAGTTAAAAGCCAGTCGGATCAGGGTGAGGGAATTAAAATTAATCAGTCTTGTAAAACTGCTTATGCTTCACTCAGCCGCAGGCCTCAGTCAGCAAATGAATCACGCTGCCGTTTGTTTGAATCCAAGCGAGCTTCAACCGAGAGACTGAAAACAAATTAGCATCAGCTACACAATAAATTCTCAAACTAATTAAGTAATGGTCACATTATCAGAGTTCTTTCAATGGAAAAGGTTGGTAAATAGTGCTCTATATTAAGTTGAAAAACATTTATATTAATTGAATCATGAATGCCCTCTCAAAAAAAGAGCGAAAGAGAGAAAACAGCCTCTTAAGTCAGGTCTAGCTTACACTGACCAAGCAGTTCATCAGTCATGCCTACATTGGTTATTCATACAGTCATTCCATCAGCCAGCCACATGTGGCAGCAGCGGCAGGAGGAGGGACGACGACAGTGATAATTTTTGCTGGTGTCAGATGGGTCGGTTTGAGCCTCCTGGGATTTTCACCACAACACTAACTCACCAGTTACTCAGAAATGTGTAAAAAAGAACAGCACGCGCATCCAGTGCAGAGTATTGTTGTTGACCGCATGCATCTCGTTCGTTGCTATGATATACCATCTTATTATTTGTTTTCCATCACCACATGTCATGCCAAGAGTAGACCTTATGGGATACCGTAGATTTGCAGCATGGGCGTGTAGCTGATGAGTGTCCAACATCATGTGGAATCCAAGAACTGAGGATGTTTGGGAGCAAATAGAGGCCCTACCCAGGATCAGCACAGCATTTCCAATGAAGTGCTCCTTAAGATTATTTGCGTGGCTAAATTATTTTCTCTCTTGTTCTTTACCCTGTTGCATTCCACTTTGTTCTTCAAGAAAAACAAAACATATTGATTTCAACAAAGACGGCGACCGTGTGGTTTCTGTGTCTTGCCTTGAGGCTGGCTCTACATACAAACCTGCCAATCAAACTTGGCTGTGGGATTGATTCTTCCTCTCACTGACACTGCCATCTCACTTTGGTTTAGAGAAGTCCAGACCTACTACTGTTGTTTCTTTTGACCTTTAAGACCATAACATGTCCTTGTCTCCATTTTGGTGAGTAGTAGTCATGTAAAAGTATTTATGTCCTGAAAACAGCAGAGTAACACAACAACGCACTACAACAGCTACTGAAAAATTAGTTTTGTTTTTCACATACATACAGTTTTGTTTCTAGGATATCCTGATATGATTAATACATTTGAGTCTTCAGTAACTCCAACTGATGTAATTGTAAAACCTTAGTGTCATGACAATTAATATTTATGTTTTATATTGAATAGAAATAATGAGATTTGTTTTTCCCATTGCTTTATTTTGCCTTAGCTGGCACTAGCGTCTTACATATTCATTTTGTAAGACGGGGTAAGCAGTAACAGCGTCACTGTTCGATGAAAACTTATTTAGAAATACAACAACACATTGCAGTGACCCCAAAGTGCCAGTGCACTACAGATTGTTTAGCATAATGCATTTACAAAAAACAACGTACACGTAACGTACACATAATGTCACTGTTGATTAACGCATCTAGGAGGCATTAGGGAACAGAGAAACATATACTATGATCAAAAATAAATGTAGGGTAATGTGTTGCTTGGCTAGCCAGAGCATCCCCTTGTTCACATGTTTGTTTATGATAAAATCTTATGTCTGGTGGGAAAATCAGCCCATCCATGAGGCTGGTCAAGCAACCATCAGTTGCCAACAGCGAACGTGTACAGTTGAGATGAATGGAATCAACTGTGGCTCCAGAAACCTGAGAGCATGGCTCCCTTTAAATGATGTACTTAATGTAGAAAAAATCAATTGTTGTTTATTGTTTATTGCCATAGTTTTGGTTAATGATGTTGCTTTTCTCTATATAAAGAGAACATAACATATGGCTTGTATTCCACAGAGAAGGTTGTCTTTGGCTCCAAAAAGCGCTGCTAATTACTTAGCCTGATAGATGAGACTTATGAGACTTACCCCTTTCTTAAAGAACTTCCACATTGTGGTTGGTCTGTTTGGTGGCTATGAAACCATTGCCTTCATCTGTCTCTACTGACTGAACTTTTGCTCCTGACTGGGAACACTTGAGGTTTCTTCCTGAGAAATCTGGCAAGAACGCAGCTTTTGTGCTACATCTGGATAATGTCTCAATAAGCTGAATTACATTTTCACCTGACATTCAAATCGGCCAGCAACATACCCAAATTGGATTTTTCTTTCCTTTGCCAAAACGCAGATTATGTCTGTCTTTCCTTCTCTTAATATTTACAAGTTGTAAAAGTGCCAGTAAACACCTTGTCTCGATTGCCGCCTTATCCTGGCGATCCATTAGAGACCATGATGTTTTACTTACTAAACTTCCCGTCACTTGGTTGATTCACAAAACAAAGATTATTTCCATTTAACACCAAATGTAACAAAGGTCACTTCAGTGTTTGCTTTTGTTCAGATGATGTTGAATGAATTTACGGCTGGATTTTATGTCATGTTTGTCTTTTAGTTTGAAATAAACAGTTCCCCCGCTGCTCGGCAGTAAATCTCCTGTTCCTAGCTGAAAGTGCTCAAAGTAACATGAACATCATTTTTGGTAATGAGTTGGCCGTGACACAAAGACAATGCAACTGAATATTTGGAACCAAGTGTATAAACAGCATATTGGATTGAAATATTTAGAGTGAACCCAGTGGCCTTTACCTGTTTTGTCTATTAGATGCAGTATTTTTAAATGTTACAAAAAAAGAAGAAATCTGTGGCGAAGGCCATTATAAATCTTATTGGAGGCTTAGAAAAAGCTTTATGAACGTTTACAGCTCGATATTCTTATTCTTGGAGTTTTAACTGTTCAAAAGCAATTGTCTTCTATTTGATCTTGATGCATCCGCTGTTGATCCATTTTCTGAAAGAAGCTGCTTTAGTTCCCATTCCTCAATGCCACCCTCATTCAAACAAACCGTCCTCTGATTGGTTGAATATAATTTGTATTTTCTTTATTTAAATCCTATCTTATCTTATCCAGATTGTATCTGATCCCAAAAATCCAACATAGAGTAGACATTATGAACTTTTGCAGCAACAAGATGTATTGCAGAAACATGTGAGAGGACAGAGGAGAATAGTAACAACCGGGCTTCATTTAAGCATGACAGCCTACATGATGTTGCCACAAAGAATTGGGGCCGTTCTAAATATATGTGTATACATACACACGAAAACACACCGCATATATAATAGGTGTACTTGAGGGAAATGAAATGTGCTAAAATGCTGACTGAAGTAAAACCTTAATGGTATCATAGCAGGAAAACTGTTGTTCTGCTATTAGTAAGTGATTCTCTTGTCTCTCCTTACCCTTTTATACATGTAAAAACATCTTGCAGGAGTTAGCAGAACAATAAAGAGCAGCATAGATACTTTGTAAATGTGGCTGTTACCAATCAATAAATCATAAATATCAATAAAGGACAAATATTTCAGGGTTGTTATGTTACAGCTTACTCTTCTGACTCCTCAACAATATACTTTAGAGATAAAACAGCCCAGGATTTTAACATTAGCTAAATATATATTTCTTTAGAAAAGCCCCCAAAATATAACTTTCCTTTACAAGTGAAAAATCTCTTTTTTTACAGCAGTGATTCTTATCATTCTTGAATCACTTACAGAGTACTCCTACACAGAGTGGTGGAAAAGGCAGGTAGATAGAGCTGCCAAGCTCATAGTCTGTTTAAGCGCATTCCTTTCTCTTTAACATCAAAGAGATTCAAGAGCAGAAAAAGTGGAGCATTTAGGGAAGCTTGAAGTCTGAGCTGGATAACTTATACGTACATTTGAAAACAGGGACATTTTGAATTTCAGCTCTCCAAAACCATTGACTGAGCCAGCTCAGGTACCATGTGAGCCTGCCCAGGCCTTGTTTCAAGAGGAGGCTCCTGTATCACCTGGGATGGTGGTCAGAGCCTAAATAGTTTCTTCCTACTGGTTTTCAGTATTGCACAGTGTGCTGTATCTGCCCAGGGAAGATACTGGACATTGTGCAATTATGAAAACCTCAATATCCCCCAAAAGAGCTGCAGGAGGCACCTGGGAGAGGGAGGCCTGCTTAGACTGCTGCCCATGTGACCTGGATGATAGGAAATGAATGTATGAATATTTCAATTCAAGACTTTTTTTGTATTATTGTCTTTCAAATCTATGTCTAACTAATACCATTACAGCTTCATTGCTTTGGATTAGTTGCTTAACTGAGCTATTGTTAATGGTATTAGTGCTTTTTCTGCTACAGTATAAGTAGTCAAACGAACTGCAGGGACAAAGGCTTATTGCATTAACCTCCTTTCAGGCATGTGGTCATGACATCAATGTGATGTGTTGTCATTTCGAGTTCTGTACAAGTCTTAATTGTATGCTGTCAGACTAATATAAGGGAGCAGTGGTAGAAGATTGCTGTAATAATTTTATAATGTCAGCCTTCATCTGATATATACACAGAAAATCGGTTTTATTTACAATGAAACACCATGAAGCAGTCAGTTTGAAGATGTTGAGGAGATTTGTTTACCGCAGTCTGACCAACAGTTGCAGCCTATATTTTCTGTGCTCATTTGTGCCAGCTGCAAGGATTTCTCCAAGAATATCCTGCAAAAGACTTTATAATCACCTGGAGCAGTCCCAGTTTAACACACTGACAGATTCAGCACTGTTGAACTTTATAACAAAATAAAGTTATGAGTGAAGCTGATGCTGTTGTTTTAGATTCTGTGAGATTTACGCTGACTAATATAGTCATTCTCAATCCATTTTACAGACTGGATAATTAATCGGTAACGTTCAAACATGATGAGCACATTGATCGTTAAACCCAAATCTCTAAATGATGCTGCATTCCTATAGGCTAATTAGTAGACATAGGACATCGTAGGGTGTAGGACATCAGAAGATGCTTGTCTGCAAACACTTCCAGCTTTGCTTGGTAAGATGTTGCGAAACTGTGAAGGCCTCGGAAACCTTTGCCTTCAAAGTAAAAGTTGCAAGATTTTGAGATGCGTTGGTTGCAATAATAAGGCAAAGCTTTTGCTCTCAATGTTTTCTGATTCTGGTCTGTTTTCAGACAAACCAGCATCTTTTATGCAAACTACGGGCAATCGTGGCAAGTCTGCTAGTGACTAAACCAATCAGACACAGATTTTGATTCAATGCTCATTTTTGCAAACAATTTCACCTGGCAACAGCAAACAACGTCCAGCAACCACTGGCCAACCTTTCAGGTAATGCACATTTTTCCCTAGCAACTGGAAGCTGCCAGCATGTTGCCAACCAGTGCAGGAATCATTATGAGGCAACTGATAGTCAAAGATGATGTAGATGGAAATCCATGCCGTTACTCTTATGGACACAGACTCTGATTAGACTCTGATTAATATATCAGTTGTAGCACTCAGACCCAGACAATTAAAGGAGCCAGGCTCAGTTCAGATGGTCTGGACACTTTTATAAGTGGTGAGTGCCAAAAAAAAAAAAAATGCATGAATTAAAAGGTTTTAGAATCCCTAAAGCTTTAAACAGGAATTGAAACACGCTAAAGGCTAAAGATAAAGAATCCTAATCGTTCTTTAAATGATCGGGACCGACTCGTCATTCACGGCGTTGATGTGCAGCAGAACCACTGACTCACCGGGGCTCGGCCGCCTCAAACGTGCCCCTGACCACAGTCTCATGAAGGCAGAAGTCCACCCCTTATTAAAACGAGTCGCTTCGCTTCACGAAGCAGCGCCGTGCTCAGTCATGTAACGATTCCCCTGCCTCAGAAGCTGCGCCCTCCCCTTTCCGAAAGAGAGTCACCTTCCCTGCCTGCGCCGCAGACACACCTGTTTGTAATTGGCTCTTATTAAGGGAGTAATGTTTTGCACCTGTGCCACTCGGCACACTCAGTCATCCCGCCAATCAGGAGCAGAAACTGTAAAAGTCGGCCTATGAGGGACGAGGCTTGTAAAAGTCGATTAGACATGAAAGAGGAGCTCCCCTTCAGGGGAGGATTTTGGTGAAAGGTTCTCAGAGCAGAACAGCTTGGATTTATTCCAGTGGTGAAAAAGATACGCAAGATGGGACAGATAAGTGTTTTGTCAGATGGATGTTGCTGAAAACACGATACTCGACTGATATAATGTTTCAGATCAGAAAGTTCATGTTTATTTCTTTCTCTGTGGCCATCTTACACGTTTCATATATTTTTCCTTTGGTTCTCTTGTGCATGTGTGTAAAAGCAGGCGACTCACAAAGGGGTTAACAGGTCTGAAGGAATCGCAGCTTTGTCATAAGTCTCACTTTGACTCATCTAATTCACTATGTGATCGGCATAGTGTGAATGCACACTTTATCATCAGCAGACCTTGACCCACATGGACCAGTAAAAAAGGAGTATCCTCCCCTACCAACACACACACACACACACACACACACACACACACACACACAAACATTCATTCTTTTGATCCAGACAAAATGAACTGACCATGAAGGAAGAGTTCTGGCTATATCACTCCTCTCCTCTTTCTTCCGTATCCCATTCCTCCTCCCTCATTCCCTATCTTCCCCTCAGGACAGGTTCAGGGTGAGGGCAGCGTAAAGAGGGAGAGGATGGAGAGATGGAGGATGTGAAGTATGGAAGGAGACGCAGCAGCAGCTGTCCACTAATGAGGTGCCTGGCTCCCTCTATAAACCAATACCGACAGATATAGCCAGAGGACTGCCACACTGTGTGTGTGTGTGTGTGTGTGTGTGTGTGTGTGTGTGTGTGTGTGTGTGTGTGTGTGTGTGTGGTGTATTGCATTGTATTTGCGTGTATGAGGTGCGGGGGGACTTGTGTGTTTCAGTGTATGAATGCGATGTGATGGGCAGCGAGAAAATATGGAACATAAATAATATGGTCAAGTCTCATGACTTAAAGGCACATAAAAGCTGTCATGAGTGTTTGCCCAAATTAGGATCTATGCTGTATGTGAAAATTCATTTTCTGACCTTGGAAATAGTACACAGTGTATTCTTACCAACTTTTTCCCATCAAGTCCTCTGAAAAAGTGAACATAGAGATGATTTCTGTTCTGAAATGACCTCTGCAAGGAGGCACTGAGCCACAAACTCATGTATGGCACAAACACACCCTCTTTCAACCATCAGAGGCTGACTCCTGGGGTACTTTCAGTTACTGATTACATTCGTTTTCACCTGCTGTTTGGATAGGTTTAGTCACATTTGGCTAGACTATAGAAATATCATGATAAGCTCCATTTTCTGGGCACCAGTGTGCTGAGCTCCACCCCATATAACTGTGACTACACCAGCACATGTTCAACACATGACAGAAGAGGTTAACAGAGGTCTTTAAAATATTTAACAGCTTGCACTTATGACCTAGGGACCAATATCTACAGGACAGACTCCTTTTTCCAGACCATTTTATAACATTTTAGTCAGTTTTAACTGATTATACTGCTTTACAAAAGACTAACTGGAAAAAAATTATAACAATGGATGAAATTTTGAGCATTTTCATACAGTAAATACATAAAATCTTTAGTTAAATGTCACATAATCTAGCTCAGATGTTGGAAAACCAAAATACTTTATGATGATTATGCAGATTTATCTAGCAATGTCATTTTGGACTCATTTCCTGGAGTCAAAGAACAAATAAATACAATTTCACAATGCAGACCACTAAAGACTAGGCTTGGAATCTGCAGTGTAGTTTAGGGTTAACATTTTCTTTTATAGTGTTTCCTTCCAGCGTTTTAACATGTTTAAAAAAAAATTGTTATTATACAGTTATTATTTTCGGAATTACTTCAAGTATTACTCCATGGTCTTCGTTAAGAGATGGAGTTTGATTTTTGGAAAAATAGAAAAACAAGAAGAAGGTAGTTACACTAAGATTACTAATTATGTGTGTGATTTGGGTGAAAGCTAGGTTTGCATAGGAGTGTGTGTGCAGATATGTAGAAGTCATTAACTCCCAACATCTCCTGACAAAGAAAGAATAATATTTTTGCAGCGCTTACTGACTGATGCTTCTATGGGCATAAGCAACATTAGCTAAGAATTTCAGGATAAAGCAGCTACATGCTGATATCTTTATCTCGCTAACACTGAACAGATGCAGAGATAGAGTAGAAAGGACAGAAAGTAAATGCACGGTTCTTAACATTTGTAATTGCACTTCTTATCATATTCTT
Source organism: Mchenga conophoros (assembly GCF_057382185.1). Classification (NCBI taxonomy): domain Eukaryota; kingdom Metazoa; phylum Chordata; class Actinopteri; order Cichliformes; family Cichlidae; genus Mchenga; species Mchenga conophoros. The sequence goes on along the minus strand of NC_140539.1, from coordinate 8,265,510 downwards.
GCAAAATTGTAGGCTAATGGAAAACTACTTTGAACAAAATATTTGGACTTTGTGAAGTTGGTTTGATATGACTTTCCAGATGCCTGAATGGGTTCAAAGTAAGCTCAAAATTTCAAAGGTTTGATAAAATCTCTTCTGCTTGTGTGTTCAAAAATAAATAGATTCACTCCATCGTGTTTCTTAGCTGACATAGTAAGCATGACCAGTAAATACAGTAAAGGAAATGAGTTTGTATTGCCTGAAATTTGACAGAAATCGATGGATTTTCTTACATTTTTTTACCATTAGCTTGTAGATTATACACAAATTTTGTTTTGTCCAGAGTTGCAGATATAATTGAAAGAAATAAGCAAGAAAAAGTTTGAAAAGTTTGAAAAGATGTTATGGCCATAAACAGGACAGTTATTATAAATAAAACAAGGCAATACAGCATTCACCATCAGGTGTCCATTAAAATCACACATTTTGTTTGTTTAGCAGTCTGATATTGGTACGGTCCAAAGGACAGCTCATGGCGCTTGGATTTACATTTCCTGTGAATGCCTCGTCAATGGGCAATAGTGGATATTCATTTCAAGCTAACACATGAGCCAAACAATCAAAACTATAATTTTTAAACAGTGACATTACATGATATTTTAAATCTTTATACAGTTCTTTAATATATGTTGACATATGAGAATCATAGTTATAAGGCATTTTGTCAATTTGGGGCCAATAAATCATTAAGCTGATCTTAAAAACCTTGGTGAATGTGAGCCAAATTTGAATGGACTGTTGACATGACCCCACTGTACACCCCAACAAGGATTTAACAGAATTAATTCAAAACCTTTTGAGCTGTCGGGGTTTTAGACAGAATGATGAGACATGCACAAATGCTACCAACCAAAACTCAACCTCCTGGGCTGAGATAATAATTAATTTTGCTGAAAGTGGACAGCTTGGCATCTAGTTTTTAAGTGGTTGGTTCATTAAAACAAAGCAAAAAACTTTACATTACTTTACACTAAAGAAAGATGGGGTTTTATGCGGTCACTTTACTGGTCAGGCCCACCTTGGCTCATATTGGGCTGCATGTGGCCCATTAACTAAAATGGCTTGTGTAGAACCGTGAATGTGCTCGTCACCATTGTTTTGTTAACTCTGCATAGAGACAACGTGGCTAAAGCATGGTGGATAGATGAGTACAGCCCACCTCTGAACCTTAAAATGCCAAATGCTGCTAAATGTGTGTTAGAGAAGACTCTGGCCAGAAACAGAGATCCTGCTCGTGCTCAGATCCAGTCAAAACAAAAACTGACAGCTGGAAGTTAGAAGCATTTTTTTTAAGTTAAACATGCTTCATGTACAACTGCTGTTCAAATAATAAAGATATTTGAGGCAATTTTTAAATTTGCATCTTACCTTCTCACTTCTTTTGTTTTCGCTCTTTGGAGTTGGCATATGGGGGGATTGTCAGAATCTTCTGAAGAAAAAAACCTCCTCAAACACTCCTCAACCTGCTCCTGATAAGAGAAGAAAGACAAAACCGTTTTCATGCAGATATTATTAATATAAACACATAAAATTCAATTTTAAGGCTTTAAAAAACAAAAAAAAGGGTTAGATGTTTTTGAGTTAAAGAAATCCATATTTTGCTCTGAGGACTAGAAAAAGAAAAATTAATAATAATTTTTTTTAAAAAAGACCATCTGTTTCTGTGTAGCTGATTCTGCATATTTCTCATATGTCTAAAGAAAAAGGAAGGGAAAGGCCCACCAGGAGAGCGCTGGGAGGAAAAAATGCAGCGCAAGGCCGAGACTAAAAAAGGGAGTGAGAGCAGTGGAGAGGTGTATTTCACAGCACTAGGTGCATTGGAAATTTACAGCGTGTGGTCTCTTGCTCTAAATGCAGATATTAAAATTATTACCGCTGTGTGTTAGCATAAGCTTTCCTCCGGTAGAGCCAAAGGGCTGTGTTTTATGGCTCTTTTATTTAGTAATCCACAGTGGTTTCGGCGAAGCGCAGTTTCCCCTCCCAGCCTCCTGCTCTGACTGTGTTTCCTTTATCAAAGACGGCCATTGTGTACTTAATATTGAGCCTATAATCCAGTTATCAATCCTGGCACTGGGGGGAAAAGTACATACAGTTAGCTCTGAAGGTCGGCTCACAGACAAATAGATTTTGAGACAATAAAGATAGAGGTTGAAAGAAATATTTCCACAGTCGGAACCAAAGTCAGAGGCAAAAGCACCATCGTACGCACACGCATTCACACACACAGACGCCCAGACACCTTGTCCTCATTTTAACAGCGTTGTAAAAATTACAAATAAAAATGTGATGAATTTAAAACTCTTATAGGTGTGTGCGTCAGTGTGAGATGGCGGTCATCCGATATGTAAAGCCTCAGGGAGAGAAGCAGGTCTGTGTATCTGGCATTCCACTGCAGGGTAAACACAAAGTCAATGCTATGTTTTATGTCAAGCCAGAGAAATTCATTACGTCTTATCACACATTCAGGTTTCGGGGTCAGCGGCAGAGCGTAAACCCACACATGTACTCAGTGTTTATTATTGCGCACTTACATATTATTAGACTCCTACATTTTCATAACTCACATATGGGGCAAAAAGGCCGGCCTGAAATTCAGTGTTTATTAAATGGGCTGCTATGCAGGAGAATGAATGGAAAACTCATTGCTGGCGTTCCCCTGCACATAAACAGAAGCAAAGAAACACGGCAGACGGAGAAAAGAGAGAAAAGCAGCGGCATAAACCCAAAGGATCCCTTTAAACCAAATAATCAAAGTGCATTTTGTCTTTCAGTAAGCGGTAGCTCGCCAAGTCATGTGTGTTAGGTTTATTTATTTATTTATTGGTCTCAGATATTTAGAGGTTTCTTCAAAGTCTTTCTGAACTACAGTACTACAACACTACAGAAAAAATCCTATAAAAAATGCTGACAGATTATTGTGTGGCTCGTTTAGAGTAATGACCGCCCCTGCAAATTTGAGTGGTTCTCCTCCAAATTAAACAAAGAAATGTGCAGACATCATTTGCCTGTGTGTTTCATTAAGTATAAAAAATGAACCACTGAGGTTCAAGTTTTGTTTAAGCAAAAGGGAAGAAAAAAAAATATGGAGTAACGATCATTGTTTGGGTGAAAATGCCTGCTTGTCTCATGTAAAACAATTGCTGACGTTCAAAGCACCTAGAAATACCTGCCTTTCATGATCACTCACTGGTGTCAAAGTGTGTTTGCATGTCGACTGCTATCCCTATTTTTAATCCTGATATTGATTACATTTAGCAGGCCTTCACCTCTCACGTCTCAGCCTTCTTGAATGTTGAGAAAACTTGATAAGGGCTCTTTGTTTAAAAGGCAATAATATACTGGTTTGTAGTCCAAGAAGGATATCCATGTCCATGCTCATAAACCCTGGCCATAACCAGTATACTTATGTAAACAAAGTGGCTGAAATTAAATTTTGACTTCAAATTATGGTCATCAACAATTCTTTATTGGCGGTGCCACGGTCAAAGGAAACCAACATTAACTGCAGAAAAAAGGAAGCAAACAATGGTTTCCCAATGGAAGTTTGATGTTTTGTTGACCCTTCCTACAACCCCAGCCTCCTACGTCTCCTGACTTCCTGACTCGATAACAATTTTACACTGTTTCCACTCTTGCTCATCGCTTACATGACTCATTAGTCATGGCCGCCCGTATCTTGAAAGTAAACACATGTTGTTGCAGGGCTTTTGTCAGAATGACTTGCTACAACAATCTCCCTGTTCCTGCCAAATCTGGAAAAAAAAAGAAACCCAGACTGAGACTGGAGGCTATATTTTTCGTTTACTTCATCATGACTGACTGTTACCATGCCAGGCTCATGCAACACATTTGCCATGCTGTGTCCTGATCTCTTACTCCCCACTGGGCATTGTAGATCGACTTACAACACATGACAAACATAAAGGCAGAAAGGAGAAATATCTTAATAAATGACATATAAGTGAAAATAACCAGAACCATACCCAGCTGGAACCTAGAAGCTTTACGCAACAAAATGGCACAAACCCAAAGCAGGACTCAATAGTTGGTGAGGACCTGGTAAATCTGAAAAGCCTTTTGCAGTAAAACATTTTCAGTGCTTTCACATATGCAATTCAGTGTATTGACTAAAAGTGCATTTTGTTAAAGGTATGTTTAACCCCAAGTAACACCAAGATAATCTTTACACATGGACTGCATAAAGTTATAAGTGAGGAATTGTTTCTTTTTTGTTTAGTGACCCCTCAGAGAACCTAAAAGAATGACTCTGAATGTGAGCTGTTGAGAATGAAGGACAAATAGTTGTTTTAAAGAGAGTTGATTTAGATTCAGGCATTCCTGGCATCCCTGACAGGGACCTTTCACTTTTCTCCTGTTGTTTTATTTTTTATTTTTTGCTGTCTTCAAATTGTATGCTTTTGATAAATAGCTCTATTCAAGGCCACGGAAAAAAAACTTCGCTTCGCTTGTTTCAAGCTATACCATTGTATAATTTACATTAATGATCACACCATGATTCAGAGCTCGTTGACTGTTAGCTCTAGCATAGCCTTGTCTTTTCTCAGTTGAGGTTTTCTACCTTGATATATTATATCCAAGGGGTTTGAAGGCCAAAGAGAAGAAACGCACATTCTGATATACTGCATTATTTGTTTTGACTGGCTGTTGCATGAGCTAATTACACCCAAAACCACACATTAAGCCCTTCCAGTCCTGCACAAACACATACTTTATTGATTTAAAATCCTGTCTAACTCCTCATTACCGAATGGCTTCGCGCTTGCACGCTAAGGCTTCCTCCCGTCTCAGTTTTCCTTGCATACAACTTTCTTGGCCTAGAAATGAGGGTGCTCTTCTGTGGATAGAGGCTCCCTTGTGTGCAGGATGGCTTTTCATCTGACTGTAGCAGATACCCTTGGCCCAGTTCATCTGCAGCTCATCACATGCACGTCAATATGGCAGCCGTGTAGGCCCGTTTCACGTGCTGTTGAGCATTAATGGCTGCATCGTTCACCTGGTGGCGTGCAAAAAGCCCCACAAATCACTCTGCGAAGTCACACTGCAGCGGTGCTCAAAACACAGGCTTGTACGTGTGCAGTGTGCACCGCAGGTGACTTCTTTGATGCTTTCGGTTGCTGCTAATTAAGCCGTGTGTGTTTTACCCCGTACTGCATCAGTTACTGGAAGAGCTGAGTGTTAGGGGGAGTAAAACTGGCAGAGATCTGAAGCTACAAAGCAAGAAAGACAAATGGAGTATTTGTGTCAGTGTGCACAGCCGTGTGTACGTGTTCAAGCTTCTCAGTGTGTGTAACTTTGGATGTGGTGTGCTGCATTCTGCGGTTTGCAGCTCCGGTGACTGATGTCCCGTCCTTCCTGTCTTGCCTGTGTGGATTGATGTGCTCGACTGCTCTGCTCTCAAGGCCGGCTCTGCCCCTCCCTGACCCTCCCTTAGCCCTGGCTCGGCTCCCATTAGCTCAACCTGACCCTCCCCAGCCTCTTTTGACCCTCACCAGCCTGGCTCGGCTCTGTTCTGCTCTGCTCATTCAAATCGGACTCGCCTCAGCCGAGCAGCTCTTACCGAGGGGAGGATGGGATGGCTGAACCTTGGGGCCGGCAGATATATGAGCCCTAACTGCTATTTCATTAAGCTGACTGTCATTATGAAAAAGCCCTTTCTTTTTCCTTGTTTTCCTTCTCTGACTTTCTCTCCTCCTCCTCTGCAACCTCCATCCACCTTGTCTGTCTCCCTAATACTTTTACGTTCAAGGACGGAGCAGTCGTTCGATGCTTTACGGTGGAGAGGAGATGAAACAAAGGTTTGTTCTACTCTGTGTTTGCGAGGGGAAAAAATGCACTCCAACGGAGGAAACTGGGAGGTTATGAGGGTCTCGCAAAGCCTGAGGAGATGGATGGCGAGACATTGTGAGGTGGTGACCTCGGTGGTGTGGAGATTTAGTGTAGGGCAACGCACTGTTTTGAGAAATGGAGATCAGGTGATTAGCCAGCACTGGTTCCACTGCGGCACAGGCAAACAAAGTGTGTACTGTATTGAAAAGGAGAGTGCTAGTGCCCTTTTTCCAGCTTTGTATTTTAAGATAAGATAAGATAAGATAAGATAACTCTTTATTGTCATTGCACAGTCATACATAGTACAGTAGTACAATGAAATTGGAAAAACTGTCCTACGTCGGCACTACATATAACACAACACGACACGATATGACACATCACAACGTAACAAACAACACAACACAGTATATTAACTTAGTATAAAAAAGAAGAATAAGTGTATGTGTATTGCACACTGTTATTATTGCACATTAATTATTATTGCACCTTGTTATAAATATAAATATTATTGTTATCGTTTTAAACATTGTTACCTCCCCCTAAAAAGTCCAGGGAGGTATCCAGTCAGGTCAGCTATTTACATTGATCAGGGCTATTGCCCTGTTGTAAAAGCTGTCCTTGAGTCTATTTGTTCGGGACCTCAGCAGCCTGAACCTCCTGCCAGACGGCAGCAGCTTAAACACCCGGTGTCCTGGGTGTGTGCAGTCCCGGAGGATGCTGCGTGCCCTCTTGAGACAGCGAGTGCTGTACAGGTCTTTCAGGGAGGGAAGAGGATGTCCAATGATTTTTTGGGCCATGTTGATGACCCTCTGGAGTGCCTTTCTGTGTGCTGTGGTGCAGCTGGAGAACCACACACCGATGCAATATGTCAGCACACTTTCAATGGAGCAGCGGTAGAAGACGGTCAGCAGCTCCTTCTTCAGGTCCATTTTTCTGAGGATTCTCAGAAAGTGGAGACACTGTTGGGCCTTCTTTAAGACCGCAGAGGTGTTAGAGCTCCATTGGAGGTCTGTGTCTATGTGCACACCCAGAAACTTGAAACTGGAGACCCTTTCCACGCACTCCCCGTTGATGCTGACAGGCTGCAGCTCGGACTTCCTCCTTCTGAAGTCAACTACCAGTTCTTTTGTTTTGGTGGTATTGAGGTCCAGGTTGTTGTCTGCACACCAATCTGACAGCCTCTGAACTTCAGCTCTGTATGCAGTCTCATCTCCCCCTGAGATGAGCCCCACCACAGTGGTATCATCTGCAAACTTGATGACTGCCTTGTCTGGGTGGGAACTAACACAGTCATGTGTGTACAGAGTGTACAGTAGGGGACTCAGTACACAGCCTTGTGGAGAGCCGGTGTTGAGGCTGAGGGCTGAGGAAAGATGAGGCCCCACTCTAACTCTCTGTACACGGTCTGAGAGGAAGTCTCTGATCCAGCGGCAGGTGGTGGAAGGAAGTCCAATTTCCAGCAGTTTATCTATTAGTCTGTCCGGGAGTATCGTATTGAAAGCAGAGCTAAAGTCAACAAAGAGCAGCCTGGCGTAACGGCCCTGCACTTCCAGGTGAGAGATGGTGGTGTGGAGCGTTGTAGCAATGGCATCTTCAGTTGATCTGTTAGCTCTGTATGCAAACTGGAGCGGGTCGAGTGTGGGTGGCAGGCAGGACATGATGTGACGTCGGACCAGTTTCTCAAAGCACTTCATTATAACAGGTGTTAGAGCAACTGGTCGGTAGTCGTTGAGGCTGCTAATGTTAGTACGCTTTGGCAGTGGGACAATTGTGGCTGACTTTAGGCACGGCGGGATGCAGGACTGGGACAGTGAAGTGTTGAAGATCTTAGTGAAGACCCCAGCCAGCTGGTCTGCACACTCTTTTAGGACCTTTGCGGTTACCCCATCTGGTCCGGTGGCCTTCCTGGGGTTCACTGCCCTCAGTGTGCGCCTCACCTCATATTCCTGCACTATGAGGCTTGGGCTGCTGCTGTCCGATGTTTTTGCTGCTGCTGCCTCTGGTCCCTTCACCTCAAAGCGTGCGAAGAAGTGGTTCAGCTCCTCTGCAAGCTCCGCGTTACCCTCAGTCAACGTGGTATTGCCAGGTTTGTAGTTGGTTAAGTGCTGAACTCCCTGCCATACCTGTCGTGAGTTGTTGGTGGTGAAGTGGTCTTCGATCCTTCTCTTGTACGCTGCCTTGGCCTCTCTGATGCCTCTTTTCAACTGAGATCTAGCTGCACTGTACTGCATACCATCACCGGATCTAAAAGCGGCGTCACGTTGCTTCAGCAGGACCTGGACCTCTTTAGTCATCCAGGGTTTCTGGTTGGAATACACCCGGAGACGTTTGTCCACAGTGACACTGTTGACACAGAAGTTAATATATGAGAGCACTGATGTTGTGTGCTCTTCAAGGTCCTGATGTTCGAACACGCTCCAGTCCGTGTTTTCAAAACAGTCCTGCAGCTGATGTGATGCACCTTCTGGCCAGGTTTTCACAGTTTTTGTGACTGGGGGGGCTCTTCTCCTAATGGGAGTGTATGCAGGGATCAACAGCATGGACATGTGGTCTGACAAACCTAGATGTGGTAGAGGGGTTGCTCTGTAGCCTTTTTGGATGTTGCTGTAGGCTTTATCCAATGTGTTTTTCCCCCTCGTTGCACATTTAATATGCTGCATTTGCATTTGCATCTCATGCAAACCTGGTGATCAAATATTATCACAACTCTGTTGCATGTGTTGCATTCAGTTGATTTATTCGTCTATCTAATGGGATGTAATGACAATTTGACGCAACAGCACCCGCACCAAGCATGCGCAAAGAGTTACGTGCACGACACGTCCCCCTCCCCCTTTTAAATTCTCCACACATGTGAAGCAGACAATCTTCCTTGACATCTCTGACACAGCAGGGCCATATAGCATTTTTATTTTTCTTCTGTCCCAAACAAAACCCATAACTCAGCCACCCTTTCCCCTCCAGATTGTAAAGGCAGGGTGGAGGGAATGAAAGGCGAGCAACTGTTTTTACGACAGAGTGAGGGATGTAAATCGTGCAGGTCGTCAAAGCGGAGGGGCTGAAGAAGGCCCCTATGACTCTGGGGTACAACTCCAAACAAAAGATGTCGGCCTTTCTCAAAAATCATGAAGGACTACACCCCCCCCCCCCCCACCACCACCACCACCACCACCACCACCACCACCACCACCACCCTCCAATCCATGGGTTTGTTACAATGGAAGCGTGTGACTGTGCAACCAGCTCAGCAGCAAAAACATTATATCATCATATTCTCGTCTTCATCCCTAACTCTCCCTGACTTGCTCTGCTAACTAGCCGGGGTTTGGGTGACCATAAGTGCTGAGAGGGTGCCATGCTGACGAGCGGAGCGACTGTATTTATGGCTCTCTCACAGGTCCCGCATGAATTATACATGAGTTCTCATTGTGGCGCGGAGGAGCTCTGGATGTAAATCGATAGGTGTTCACTTCCACTGACACAAATGATATCTCCCCTAAGCAGCTCCCTCATCTGCCTCTCTCTTTTTCTGTGTCTCGCTGTCATTTTACACCTCGTCCCGGGATAATAATGTTTACCAATCCGACATCACTCGCGCTTACAAAAACACATGTGAGCAAAACATGGGATTAGGGTAGCTTTGATGAATGCATTGATGCGTCGCTCGAAACGGATAAACAGATGAATAAGTAAATGCTATTCATTGCCTGAAAGGAGACGGGGACGACAAGCAGTGATTGGAGCTTCTCTTTCTTTCTTTCAGAGAATGCGTCTCGTCTGAAAGGGGAGAAACTGATGTAATGGAATGCAATAACAGTATGATCTCTGGATTACAGCACAGGATAAAAAGGTGTAATTTAGGTGCTAATTACTGTTATCATTCACATGATATCATTTCTAGAAATATTAATTTTTTTCATACTTGTCAAACTCTGTTATTTTTGATGGGCCCTGGAGTCTCATCCTTCATCCTGTCCAGATAGATAGAAATTATGCATTCTCCATGAAAGTTGTTGCAGTCAAGGTGAAGGAAGCATCTGCCTCTACCTTTTTTCTCATCCATCAGTGAGAGGGCTGAGTTCAGTTTCTCCATAGTGTTTGCCGGCATTAAATGTTCTACTGAGCATTTGTATTACATTAGATTTTGACTATAGATTACATGTCTAATTCTGCTACCGGGCCTGTTTTCATTCAGTATTTATTCCTATGGCATCAGTGTTTTGTATGTTACTCTGTCATCATTTATGTGATTTTTACAGTTGCTTCTCCCATTTGATATTTTTCCTAGGGTTTTACTACTGTTACTGCTACTGCTATCCAGCTCAGTGGTCAGGACAGGTTGCAAATCTTTCAGAATCAACGTTATGATTTAGGGCCCAGTAACTGCATAAAACAGCTACTCTTTTTCTCTTTTAAGGAACAGAGAGCTACAAAATCAAAATTAAAGGCCATCTTATCAGCTTTGACAGTTTGAATATTGTTATTTAGTGAAGAAATGTTCACTGTGATGTTTAGTTTAGCAGACAGATATAAGTATATTAAAAAATAATTTTTTAAGATATTATATATCAGGACATAATGAAAATCAGTCCTTACCTCAGAGTCAGTCTTCTAGTCCTTGTTAGGGCTAAATACTATTTAAGTACAAACAGAGATGAAACCTGAAAACACATGAAAAATAACATTGTGCCATTATTTATGTAACTATATAACACTTATTTAACAATTAAACAGTTTAATATGTCACGTTTTGTACTTTATTTGAGGCTGCATTTATCAAATTTTAATACCTGAGATGGACCCAATTGTTTTTATGTTATAATATATAACACCTTTAGAATTTAAAGAGCATGTACATCTTTTTTTAACCGTGACTTGTTTCAGTAGTCTCCTGGCACTTAGCAACTAGAGCAATAGCATTATAGTTGCTCAGTGCCAGTAGTTGCTATTTTCTAGACGTACATGAAAACATAAACACACTCGATTTATGATTTATTAGACATTTCCAATACTGTTTTTTTGCTGAAGAATTCCCTATAGCAGGCAGACACAAATACATATTCTGAACAATAATGTTTTGAGCTATATTCCTGTTAGCGACCAAATTGGCTAGCTTTCTTGCATATAGCAAATTGGCTAGTAGGCTGTTAAATAGCAGCAAAAATAAAAGAATAAAGAAAAATATGGGTCTGGCTTCTAAAAATTAAAGCAAATAGAGAATGCCAAGATGGGCTACATATCTGGTTGCCTAAAAGTAATATGATTGTACAGATGTTTACAAAAAAATAACACTAATATAGACTAAATATCTTAGTTTTCTTCAATAATACATTAAGTTTATGATTTGAATAAAATCAAAAAGCCTATCTAAGGTTTTATGTATCCTACATCTGTTTTAGACTGTGTTGTTTTTGACATGTTCGTAGCTTGTACGCCCGTCCTCAGTCAGAATCACTCATAGTTTGTGACATCTGGCTTAAAAACCATGATGTTAATGTTTCAGCCAACAGGAAATAAATGTCACTGATTTAAATCAAATAAATGTATTTCAAATATATATTTAATCAGAATGTAATCCTCCTCTGTGTGTTTTTTTTTAACGTTCTCAGGTCAATCGCTCCTCTTCTGACTTTTTTCCACTTCAGTGCCATCCGTCACTTGTTGTTGTTTTTGAGCCTGAAGCTGTGTTTCTAAGAAATTGCCTCTGTGAGGACCCACTGACACACCTGTTTTAGAGGTCAGAAAGGTCATGGCCTACAGGTGAAGAGGCAGGGGAAGTACATATCCTTGACTTTAGAGTTTCCAACCAACTCAGAGCCGACACAACCACTGTTTATGTTGTCTGGTTAGGTTTTCAGTGCACATTTTATTTGAGTCACATTTTATTTTGTTTCATTTAATGTAGTGCCCGTGGTTTGCCTTCTTTATTTTGTTTTCTTTTGTTTAAGGCGGCATTTTTATGCCTCTGTTATACATTTCAGTTCTCTTACACGCACACCCACACACACCCGCTTTCAGCGTGCTCACAGGGGCAAGTTCTCTTAATCCACCTGGCTTTGCCTCTCAACTTTCCAAATGCCGCCATGAGAGCCGGTCATAACTCATCACACACATACACACTTTCTTACACACGCATACACAGTCGCACAAACTCCAGAGCCTTTCTTTGGTGAGCCATCGGCGCCGTATTACATTAAAGGTCAGTTACTGAGTTTCCATTTTAGCCTTGCCTTCCTCCGGTAGCATGCTGTGAGCTAAAGTAATTGGAGGATTGTCTGTCAGGCCGCCTATTTGATTTTTTTTGGATGGCTGGGATGGTTTGGCTTGAAGGAAACCATCTCTCCTTCACCCTATCCTCCCTCCTAGTTCATGCAACTTTATACTCCACCACATTACAGAAGGAAAATGATTGTACTTTACATTTATTTGGCAGTTTTAGTGACAAGTTATCATGTAAATGTAAGATTTTTTTGAGGAAAAAAAGGAAAGTAGCTAGTATATATAAAAAGTTGGCTCATTAATAAATCGATTGTGAAAAAATAAATCATATGGTAATATTTTTTTTTCTCTCTTCTAAAATGACCCCATATATTTCATATAGTCCAGTTACTTAAACACCCTATTTTATTTTTTTTAACCCTTAGATGCACACATGGGGTCAAAAATGACCCCATGGGTTGTTTTTCTTCAAAATCTTTAAAATGCAAAGTTGTAATATATTCATATTCCAGGTATTCCTCATAAAATATGTTTGTAACATGAGGCCATTTGCATTTTTATTTATTTTTTGCAGTTTTTGTATCACTACCCCACTCTTCCACAAGTGGGGTCAAAAATTACCCCAAGCAGTTCCTATGGAATCTTCTATGGAACTTTCATTCTTAGCAACTCTGACTGTCCCACTTACACTTCTGATGGATCAGGAATTAATTTTTACACTGTAACATATATGATTTATAGTCAGGGCTGCACATAAGTGGTCCGCAGGTGCGCATTCGCTGTCAAAATAAAAGTATTCCCGGAAATTCAGAGAATACACACTTCTTTTGCGGTGGAGGAACACCAAAGTAATTGCTTACGGAGCTTGCTTTTTCGACATCTTTAAGAGTTCTGAACAAATGTCTGTCCTCCTCCAGAACATCTAATTTACACAAACGAGCGTCCCAACTTCTTATCTGGTATGCGTTTTTTATTTTGGCAGCAAATGTGCACCTGCGGACCATTTATGTGCAGCCCTGTTTAAAGTTTCCTGTGCATTTCAAACATTGTCCTTTCTGATTTTTTTTTTTTTTTAATATTTAAAGTAACATGGCTGCTATGAGGCCAGCTGTGGACCTTGCCCTACAAATGATCCAGGACGGATGGGATGACGAGCCCATCGGAGGCACTGACTCAGAATCTGACATCTCCCCCCCCCCCCACTGAACAAGGCCAGTCAGACACAGAGGAGTCCTCTGATGAGTCCTCTGCAGAGGAAATAAATATTTAGTCTAACAGAATGAGCCCATCTTACTGCTCTAGCCACAATATTCTGAATTAGTCGGCCAGGGCTTGCACCTGGGTCTAGTACTGTCTCTCCAATAGATGCATGGAAGATGTTCATGTCTGATAATATAATAGGAGAGGTGCTGACATGCACAAACATGGAGGCACGAAGAGTAGCCACAGACAGGGGAAAAGAGTGGAAAAATGTAATCAAACAAAAGCTCCTGGCCTTCATTTGATTGACCATTCTTGCAGAAAGTGAGAAGAACTGGGATGTACCAGTCAGTGTGTTTTTTGGGAGTCCTCTGCATAACCCATTGTTCAAGGCCACTATGTCAATTCAAAGATTTAAAGATTTTTGCAGTTTCTTGCACTTTGATGACAAGAGGACCAGAGCCTATGGACTGAAAACAAACCACATGGCAGCTTTCCGCTACATATGGGACCTGTTCCTGGTCAACTGCAGGCAGAAATTCATCCTCAGTGATTGTGTTACAGTGGATGAACAACTTGTGCCTTTCAGAGGGAAGACCCAGCTTCTGCAGTATATGCAGAGCAAGCATACAAAAGTGATACAAGTGATACAAAAACTGCAATTTCTTAAAATTAATGAAAAAAATAAATAAAAATGCAAAGGGCCTCATGTCACAATCATGTTTTATGAGGAATACCTCAAATATGAAAATATTACAACTCTTTGTTTTAAAGATTTTGAAGAATAACAACTGAGTTTATAGCAAAATGCATTGTTTCTATTTGGGGTCATTTTTGACCCCATTCGTGGAAGAGAGTAGGTACTGGTAGGTTGTGCATCCAAGGGTGAAATGACTCAAAAAATTTAATTGCTGGTAAAGGTTTCTATACATTAGTATTTACGAAGAGTATGTTGTGACTTACCTTAAAAATTACAGCGGTCCCTCGCTAATAACGCGGTTCACCTTTCACCTGCTGTTTCGCAGATTTTTAGTGCAAGTTTGCATGCTTATTTTTTTTTACATCACATTGTGTCCTGCGTCCTGATCGCTGCAGACGATCTCCTCCGTGACGTCTCTCCTGTACAGTACAGAATCGCTGCATCGATCGCTAGCAGTGTGACTCTGAAGTGCAGTACTGTATGTCCACGATGTCCACGAAACGTTTTGCACCGTCAAAAAATAAAATTGGCAACTTGATTTCACCTATCGCTGGTTATTTTTAGAACATAACACCCACAATAAACGAGGGACAGCTGAGAAATATAACATTTGAATCCCTTTTCTCTTTTGCCCTGAGGTGCGGGGAAAAAATATCAACAAGTCGATGAACATCATTTACAGATATATTGGGTAAATGCCCAAGACATCTATAGAAATGTAAATCGCCGCTTGATTCATTCATTTGCTTAACTTGTTTTGGACCATAAACCAGGCGCGAATAGGACACCGGAAACAAAGCTCCCCACAGGAGTTTCCGCACCGGAAGTAGCATATGCTAACGTGCACACAGTCAATTACACAACTTAAATTTAGTCCCAACTTATCACATATGATTAGGTAGTGTATTTGTGAATCAATACAAGTTTGTGACATGTTCTTTTAAACGACTCAACCTAATAAATTAACAAGACACTGTGCTACATCGAGAAATATACCAGGTAATTATTGCTGCTCAACAGTAGCCGAGGGTGGAGCTTAGCAAATGCGTCAGATGCATTTAGAATGCGTTTTGTTCAAATGAATGTTGTCGTTGCATTTATTGAAAAAACACATTTTGAAGAATGCTGGCAGAGCTGGTACATGCACTTTGGATTACAGAGGAGAAAAAGAGAGGAGAGGAAAGAAAAAAAGATTATTTTTTAAGGTAAGGACCGCTCGACAAGTGACATTTGCTAAAGTGGAATTATTAAGGGGACATGCAGTGTCCACGTTTATGTTAAACTTTTCTAAACTCAGTGTGGAGAGGACAGGAGTGTTTTTGTGGCATGGGTGTGGTGTGATCCTGTGCGCGTGCAGGAGCAGCTCGGAGTGACATAATCTGGTGCGCGTGCGAGAGGTGGCCCGGATTGAGTGGTGGGCTGGGTGTGGCCCTCTCTCGTGCGCGTGTAGGAGGGGCTTGGTTGGGGTGTAATCTTGTTGCGAGTGCAAGAGGTTGTCCAGTGTGACACTCTCTTGTGCACGTGCAGGAGTGTGAGGTTCAACGCTGGAACGTTGAACCTCCTCCCCCCCACTTCCAGGTTATGGATCGTTCCTCAGTGGGTTTGTGAGAGGTGGCCCAGATTGAGTGGTGGCTGGTTGTGGTGCCATCTTGCAGGACGAGCTCCGAGTGGCGTAATCTTGTGCATGTGCAAGAGGTGTGCAGGAGTAGCTCAGAGTGTGAGGTTCATCTGTAGAACGTTGAACCTCCTGAATCCCTCCTCCTGGACCAGGTTATGGACCTTTCCTAAGTGCACGTGTGAGAGGTGGCCCGGATTGAGTGGTGGCTGGGTGTGGCCCTCTCTCGCGCACGTGCAGGAGGAGCTCGGAGTGGTGTAATCTGGTGCGTGTTTGAGAGGTGGACTGGATGGCGTGGGCGTTGCGCACTCTTGTGCGCGTGCAGGAAGGGCTCAGAGTGGGTAATCTTGTGCGCCCAGATTTTATGTGGGAGCAGCGCCCTTTCACACATTAGCGAGAGGGCGCTGCTCCCACGCGTTTTTAATGTTAAACTTTTCTAAACTCAGTGTGGAGGGGACCAGAGTGTTTTTGTGGCGTGGGTGTGGTGTGATCCTGTGCGCATGCAGGAGCAGCTCGGAGTGACATAATCTGGTGCGCGTGCGAGAGGTGGCCCGGATTGAGTGGTGGGCTGGGTGTGGCCCTCTCTCGTGCGCGTGTAGGAGGGGCTTGGAGGGGTGTAATCTTGTTGCGAGTGCAAGAGGTTGTCCAGTGTGACACTCTCTTGTGCACGTGCAGGAGTGTGAGGTTCAACGCTGGAACGTTGAACCTCCTCCCCCCCACTTCCGGACCAGGTTATGGATCGTTCCTCAGTGGGTTTGTGAGAGGTGGCCCAGATTGAGTGGTGGCTGGTTGTGACGCCATCTTGCAGGACGAGCTCCGAGTGGTGTAATCTGGTGCGTGTTTGAGAAGTGGACTGGATTGCGTGGTGGCGTGGGCGTTGCGCACTCTTGCGCGCGTGCAGGAAGGGCTCAGAGTAGGTAATCTTGTGCGCCCAGATTTTATGTGGGAGCAGCGCCCTCTCGCTAATGTGCGAAAGGGCGCTGCTCCCACGCGTTTTTCCTGTCCCTGCAGGAGCAACAGGAACTGAAGGAGGAGCAGGATCGGCTGGAGATGCAACAGGAGTAGCAGGACCTGCCGAACGAGCATGAGTAGCATTCTTCACCTGATGGAAGAGACAGGAGCAGCAGCCATCATTAATAAATGCAACATCATATCAAAATAATAAAATCAATCAGTGTCATTCATAAAGTTGAAGTTGTGTCACTTCAGTCTTCAGCACTTCCTCAAAACATGCAGAAATCCTTTCTCCTTACAAATATCTCTGCCTCAAGGTTTTATGACAACATGATTCTTTGATTAAAACTCATTGTTTAAGTTTATTGGTAAATATTGACACTGATACACACTGTGAATGTGTATGTCAGTGTTGGTGGTCATCTCAAGTTCACTGTACAGATAAATATATATATATATATATATATATATATATATATATATATATATATATATATATATATATATATATACATTAGGGGTGCAACGATATTCGTATCGATATTGAACCGTTCGATACAGTGCTTTCGGTTCGGTACGCATATGTATCAAACAATACAACATTTGTAATTTATTTTATCAACTTTCCTTCTGACGATGCTGTCTGTGTGGAGCGCTCAGTGAATCTGCGTTCGACTACTCCGCCTAGGCTGCACTGTCGAGCGCAGATCCACTGAGTGCTCCACACAGACAGCATAGTCAGAAGGAAGAGCGCAGGGCAAGCTAGCGAGACAGAAGTTAAGCTCTCCTTGCAACATGGACCTCCCCCACCCTCATTCAGATCTGGCGTTTGGAATTATTTTGGTTTTCATGTGACGTATGACCCTGAAGGTAAGCGAGTCATGGACTAAAGTAAAACAGTATGTTGGATGTGCCGTGCAATGCTCAATTACATGGGTGGGAGCTAGTGTGTTAGCGCAGTTAGCTCGTTAACGTGTTGGCCGTCTAGCCCCATGCACGGAGCGATCGGCGGTAGCTCGTTAACGGAGATTTGCCGTGTTGTGGCGTTAAGGTCATTTCAACGAGATTAACCTGAAAGCACTAGTGGGAACACAACGAATATGACTGCACATTTACGCCGACATCATCCTAGTGCAAAGACAAAAACAACAAGCATGCTACTAACTTTAGCCGAGTCATTTAGACAGCTGTTAGCACATGATTCTCCTTATGCTGCTGAGAATATAGCCCAGAAGAAGCGGATAGTATAGCTTTTATTTTGGAAAGAGACATTTCTCTGTAATAAACTCTCTTTTCCAAAGATGAGTGATTCCTCAATCAGATACAGGGCTTGCAATATCGCTAGCCTGATGTCCTGGGGCTAGCGATTTTTTCAGTCGGGCTACCCTGCCCGTCGGGCTATTGTAGGAAGAAAAATATATGTCAATGCTTTTGCATTCTTTCAGAAATGTAGCTGGGTAATTATGTCATTGGCATCGGTGAGCCACTGTCAATATGTGACATATTGAAATCGCGTTTGAATTTGCGCTTGTTTTTTTGCTTTCACTTTGCAATCGTGCGAACTGTGTATAGAGAGCGACAGCACTGATCTGTGAGTGATGATAATTTGCGCACCAATTCCTCTGACATTGTCTTATTAATCGTTAGCTTACTATGCAAACATGACAAGTGAAATCTCCTGCAGCAAGCTTAAACATGTGAGAGGTTGATCGCGCAGAGAATCGCTGAGCTTATGTGAGTGAGAGATTAGCCTGAAATATATATATATATATATATATATATATATATATATATATATTAGGGGTGCAACGATACACAAAATTCACGGTTCGGTTCGGTTCGATACTTTGGTGTCACGGTTCGATATTTTTTCGATACAAAAAAATGTTCATGCATTTTTAATTTGTCATTTATTAAAATTATAAATATATATTTTAACTCAAAAGTACAGTTTTTAAATTTAACCCTAACCCTTGTGCGTGTTTTTTATTTTGACAGCGAATGCACACCTGCGGACCACTTATGTGCACCCCTGGTTATTTAGCTCATCATATTGCAGCCACAGAAATTCTTTTGTCCATGAAACCATAAAGCTGCACTTTCTTTTTGCCTTATAGTCTGATTTGTCATAACTTCTCCGTTTTGTGGTAAGCTTTTCTTTGGCTGTCACTTCTTCACCCTGACCTGTCTTATTTGGCTCAGCAGAACTGAAATGCTTTTACACACGCACTCACATAAGCTCAGCGATTCTCTGCGCGATCAACCTCTCACATGTTTAAGCTTGCTGCGGGAGATTTCACTTGTCATGTTTGCATAGTAAGCTAACGATTGATAAGACGATGTCAGAGGAATTGGTGCACAAATTATCATCACTCACAGATCAGTGCTGTCGCTCTCTATACACAGTTCGCTCGATTGCAAAGTGAAAGCAAAAAAACAAGCGCAAATTCAAACGCGATTTCAATATGTCACATATTGACAGTGGCTCACCGATGCCAATGACATAATTACCCAGCTACATTTCTGAAAGAATCCAAAAGCATTGACATATATTTTTCCTACAATAGCCCGACGGGCAGGGAAGAGATAGATTTTGGTAGCCCGACTGAAAAAATCGCTAGCTCCGGGACGTCGGGCTAGCGATATTGCGAGCCCTGTATCTGATTGAGGAATCACTCATCTTTGGAAAAGAGAGTTTATTACAGAGAAATGGCTCTTTCCAAAATAAAAGCTATACTATCCGCTTCTTCTGGGCTATATTCTCAGCAGCATAAGGAGAATCATGTGCTAACAGCTGTCTAAATGACTCGGCTAAAGTTAGTAGCATGCTTGCTTTTTTTGTCTGCTTCCACTTGTCTTTGCACTAGGATGATGTCGGCGTAAATGTGCAGTCATATTCGTTGTGTTCCCACTAGTGCTTTCAGGCTAATCTCGTTGAAATGACCTCAACCCCACAACACGGCAAATCTCCGTTAACGAGCTACCGCCGATCGCTCCGTGCATGGGGCTAGACGGCCAACACGTTAACGAGCTAACTGCGCTAACACACTAGTTCACACCAATGTAATTGAGCATTGCATGGCACATCCAACATACTGTTTTACTTTAGTACATGACGCGCTTACCTTCAGGGTCATACGTCACATGAAAACCAAAATAATTCCAAACGCCAGATCTGAATGAGGTTCAATTTGCCTGTTGCAAGGAGCTTAACTTCTGTCTCGCTAGCTTGCCCTGCGCTCTTCCTTCTGACTATGCTGTCTGTGTTGAGCGCTCAGTGGATCTGCGCTCGACAGTGCAGCCTAGGCGGAGCAGTCGAACGCAGATTCACTGAGCGCTCAACACAGACAGCATCGTCAGAAGGAAAATTGATAAAATAAATTACAAATGTTGTATTGTTTGATACATATGCGTACCGAACCGAAAGCACTGTATCGAACGGTTCAATATCGATACGAATATCGTTGCACCCCTAATATATATATATATATATATATATATATATATATATATATATATATGTATATACGTATACATAAATATATGTATAAAGTATGCATTTTTAATGTGCCGTGCTCAGTTATGTTGCAGCACTGACTCAAAACTCAAAAGAAACCCTTCAGATTTTTCAGCAATGTCTTAAAACCTGGCTTTTTACTAGTCAAACATGATAATTCCATTTAATATCACATGTAATTGTGGGTGCTAAACTTAAGGTTCCAATGCTGTAATCCACAAACCTATGGGTGATGTCAGGGTGGCTGCATTGATCTTTTACATACAGTCTGTGGTTACGATGCAGAAGTGCATCTTTTGTACCCCTCAAACATAAACTGCATCAAGAAAAAAACATAAATCTGTTTTTAAGCAAACTGAATTCACACAGTGATCACACTTTCTGCTTCTTTTACCTGCACTGTTCACAATTGTCTGCAATGGATATTTAATCTCCTCTGTTTCAAGGCTTGAATTAGTCCAGCAGAAACTTCATTTAGATGAGAAAGAGAGAGAAAGTTGAGGGGTGATGATTATAGGAGTCTGTTGATAGAATTAACAATCTCACAATCATGTAGCCAGCATAAATTATGAAAATATTCAGGACTCTTTGTGGCCTGCAGCAGAAACACCTAAGAACCTGAAAATTAGCAGCACCTGTTACAGTCAGCAAGTAGTTGCTGGAGGTTGCCAGCTGTTGCTAAATGAAATTGGTCACAAAGTGAGTGCTGTACCGAAAACCTCCTTATGATTGCTCCCTTGTGGATCTTCACCCTAAAATGTCACGGTCAGAATGAGGGTCAGGGGAGGGTGACCCATGACATAAAAATTACAATTACTTTATGCTGCTAACACAACTTGTGTTAGCAAACATGTGCACAGACAGCATGATAACACTAAGAACCCAGAATGATGTTAAAGCCGAGTGCATGCAGACCCCAGGCCAGCAGCCAGAGCCTGAACAATCATCAGGTTGCAGCGTCACTTTTTACCTGTTCATATTTCTGGTAGAGAATCACTTTGCTTTGAAGCGTCTTTGGGCTGGTTTCGGCTTGTGTTGTTGGTTTTCTGTTACATTACATCAAGTAGACTCAGATTTATATTGCTAACCTATAATTTTGTGACAGTGGGTTTCAGGCCAGGGCAACATGGTGGTCAGCACTGTTCCCTCACAGCAAGATGCTCCTGAGTTCAAATCCACCGTTTGGCTGGGGCCTTTCTGTGTGGAGTTTGCATGTTCTCTGTCTGCTGACATGTCCAGGTTGTACCCCACCTCTCATTCTATAAGCACAAGAGAATAGATGGATTTTATGGAGTAGAGTAACAAATTACTTACTCTGGTGCATAATTAAGTAACATACTGCACTACTAAGTAATGTGTGACGCTGTTTTCTGAGTAATGACCTCAACACTGCAGTGTGTGTGATGTTTATGTGAGAGACAACAGTTCCTCTAATCTTGACTATTTTTAAGTTTCATCCTATTAAGTTCCCAGTATTTAAGTTTTAAAAACATCTCAAAGAAGAAAAATGAAATCCACTCTACACTTATAATTAACTATGAATTCTGACTGGAGAAAAGAAAACTCCTGAAAAACGTAAAAGAGGTTCTATTATGTTCATTTCATGCTCTATATATTTAGTGCTGGGCTCCACTAGAGTTGCTTAGCATGATTCACAAATCAAAGCAGTCCTTATTTGTTTTTCTCTGAGCTTTAGTGCATGCTCCCCAGTTAATCCTCGAGCTGAAACAAGCCGTTTCTGCTCACTTCTCCCTTTAAGCCAGCTTTCTCCGGACTCTGCCCCTGTCAGGGAAAATATTTGAATAGTAGGTGGGGGTTTCTTTGCTCACAGTCAGAGCTGTGTGCCTGAGACAGCTATACTATAAGGGATGTCCCCTCTCACTGACATCACTGTAAATCCACGAGTAGAAAAATATGTAAGTGTTTAAAGCCTGCTGCCTGAGGTTTTGTCTCACAGGGATTAGCGGTCCACATATGCTGACCTCATTATTTGAATCTTTGGCCACGTTTAATATGACACAAGTAAGAAAAGATTAACAAGTCCACATTAATCATGTATCTACTTCCTGCTCTTGCCCGTGTACCCGCTAATATGCAAACCTCGCCTTCATGCTTCACTGGTTAGCTGTTCACTGTTCTTTTAGTAATATCACACATGCTCGTGGACGAGGAGGACATTTAAAGTGAACCTCTGTGATTTGTTAAGACAAGTTTCTTGACCTAGTTTAATTGCCAATTAATAAGGGTTTGGTTTCCATGGTAATAGTCTAGCCACAAGTTCCCTTGATAGCTCCGCTGACCTGCAGTAATGATGGTATAGATACAGCAATTATAGTTATTAATAGATACAGTAACAGAGCTGAGCTGAAAATAAAGGTTACATCCTGATAACCAAAACTGAACCTTTCATGGAGCAGTGGCTTTGTGCTTCATATTGCTGTCACTTGTAATGATTTCTGCCCTTAAACTTCCATGCAAAGCCCCTCTTCTTTGGGCACGTTTACTGTTGGCCTTTTATTAGTACTTAATGGACTGTACGATCAGTGTCATGGGTTCAAAAAGCGCTAGCAGGCTAACCGGTGAACCAAAGCATGAGCCACTTCATTTAATTAGCCTGGCTGTAATCTTATTATGACACAGCCCTGTCTCCATCAGTACATGCTGTGTGGTCCCCCTGAACTAAAGTCAACTCATCAGATTTACAGGCAAAAAAAAAGCTCCCACAACAAAGAGACAAATAATAAAGAAATCTGCAGATACTTTTGTGAAATATAGCTGTTTTGATACATTTTATACAAGCGCACGCTCACTAAAAATTATACAAACACACACTCCTCCAATGTACACACCGTAATTACCTAACAAGGGTTGCTATCTTAAACTTTTATCCCCATAAGCACATTTTCTCACAAACATATAGAAACACACTCTGGCTCATTGCTGCACATTTATTTTTACTGGGTCTCCTGGGCTTATTATACATGCACACACACACATGCTGCAACCGACTGGCCAGTCAGCCTTAGTTGTTTTTGGACTCAGGAGTCTAGTTAGCAAAGCCTAGAATCAATCATTTAGGCGGTGTAGAGCAGCTCAGTCGATGGGGTCGCGCATGGGTGAAGAACCCAGACCGGTCCCAGAATCCCTCACTCTGAGGGGGGTGCAGGAGCCAGGACAGCAGGGGTTGGAGATCACAGATTGAATGATGTCTTCAACGGGATGTAAGGACACAAGCTGAGTGAGGGTGGGTGAAAGAATTGTAAATAAATATGTCGGCACACTACCGGCGATGCTTATTATACGACTTTATTAAGCACTCCATTTTCACTGCCCAGCTGAGCACACTCCTCCTGCCTCAAATCAGATTATATCACTCTGTCAGAGCTTAGCTCAGCTGCTTTTGGTGATGCCTGATCTTAAGGAAAAAAACTTCTGTGAGTCATTAGTTTTCAATAATTTCTCATTCGGGATCACAGAGGGACTGGAGCCCATTCCAGCATGCATCAGGATATTTTTCATACAAAAACATACTGTACCCACAGCCTACTGAGAGCCTGTTGTTGAGCTGACCTTCTTGTTCTGTGATTGGGGAATCCATCAAGAATCCAAACAGCAGAAACATAAGTACCCACACTGTGAGTGTTCTATTAAGAGATTTGTTGGTAATGATTCAATCAAGACATCGCAATCCCTCAGGTAAAACTTTTTGCTTGAGGCACAATAGCTGCACCTAAGTCTTATTTCAAACAGGGAGCCAAAAAACATCAATTTAATTGATTTGTCATTGCCCCTAATTAATATGTGGGAAGGCTTAACCTAATGTAGAAAGGTAAGCTTTTCTTTGGATATAGCAGTTTGTACACAGAGTGAAAGCCTGAGTTGTGCTCCCTGCTAAGGATCAAACATCGCATCTGTTATTAGAACTCCCCAAGTGGGCTGTTAGCAGGCTGCAGAGGATAAGGGGGTTATATAATGAAGGAGAATCCGTAATGAACTGTTGCTCCTAATCATCAGTGAGAAAATTGTTAGTTACACCGCCGCATTTTCATTTTAGCTGTGCATTTTTTCACAGTTTGTAGCACGTTTGTTCAGTGTGTGGACAGGCAGTGCTTTTTTGTTGTGAGGATTCAGGTTGTCATAGGAGAGATACGACAAACAGCCCATTGCTAAGTACCATTGTTGTCTTCCATTATCCATCCATCCATCCATCCATCCATCCATCCAGCCATCCATCCATCTTCTTCTGCTTATCCAGGGCTGGGTCGCAGGGGCAGCAGCCTAAGCTGAGAAGCCCAGACCTCCCTCTCCCCAGCCACCTCCTCCAGCTTATCCGGGGGAACACCAAGGCGTTCCCTGGCCAGCCAAGAGATATAATCTCTCTCCAGCATGTCCTGGGTCTGCCCCGGGGCCTCCTCCCGGTAGGACATGCCCGGAAAACCTCGCCCAGGAGGCATCTTCGTCAGATGCCCGAATCACCTCAACTGCCTCCTTTTGAAGTGGAGGAGCAGTTGTTCTACTCTGAGCCCCTCCTGGATGACCGAACTTCTCACCCTATCTCTAAGGGAGAGGCCAGCCACCCTTCAGAAGAAGCCCGCTTGTATCCACAATCTTGTTCTTTTGGTCACTACCCACAGCTCGTGACCATAGTCCTTAATAAAGTCTCCAATAAACCTGGAGAGATAGTTCTCCAGGTTTCTTCAAGGACATTAAAACCTCTTTTTTGGATGTTGGCTGCCTTTTGTTTTGTTCTCTATTAATGTGATCCAACACTGCTTTCATAATACTGAGGATAGATAGATGACACACATACTACCCAAAGGTGATGCTGAGAGTGAGATTTTATTGATTATATTTTAGCTATCAATGCTATCTACTGATAGAGACTACCAATGTACATGACATTACTGGGCAATGCTCTTTTGTATATTTTTCCATGTCCCATAAGTATTTTTTCTTTGTTTTGAAAATGCTTCAGCAGGAACGTTGTGTATATTATAAGCCAAACCATTCCCATGTTTGTATTTAGCATGGCTGTAGAAGTTGTAGTACATTTTTAATGTGAAATATTAAACCACTTTATCTTTTATATCACAACCGTGCATATCCCAATTTAACAAAAAGCAGCCAGACATGAAAGAAATGCTTACACACAAATGAGCTAAGCTGTTGCATACTATATTTCTCATGATCTTATCATAGAATGTTGTATCACTATTCCCTGGCACGAGCGCTATTTTAATTCCATTCCCCAACCTGCTGAAAACTAAGGATTAAAATTGTACAGATCATGTGTCCATATGTTTGTGTGTGTGTGTGTGTGTGTGTGTGTGTGTGTGTGTGTGTGTGTGTGTGTGTGTGTGTGTGTGTGTGTGTGTGTGTGTTGGGTTGCATGTGTTGTAGCCCACATGTGAGCAGTGATAGGAATCTTATTGCTGTCAACAGACCAAAGGCCAAAGCTGTGCTGAACAGAGAAAATCCCACAGCCCGACTCTCAGCAGCATTACTGAGCTCTCTGTCTCTTTTAATCTAGACTCCCTTTTCTCAGCACGAGGATCAAAACAGCAGATGATGGATGGCTGCTGTGTCACATGTTACCTTTTCCCCTTCACTCTATCGCTTTCTCGCTCTTCTTACCTTTTTTCTCCCCAACTTTTTAAATAAAATGAGGTTAAAAAACTAGTTTGAGGGGCAATTGTTGGGAGTTTGAATTGAATCACTCGGCTGTCTCCCAAGTTCTCCTTTCATCAACAGTTCTCTTTTCACTCCTCCTTTCCAATTTTCCCCCTCTGTCTTTCTGTATATACATAGCTGTCTGTCCATCTCAGTCTATCAGACAGTTATCAAGGGGATTTTGAACATTGCTTTCACCGTGATAATCAGGTTTCTGCTTGAGCTGATAGCCTGCTGGACCTTCATCAGGCTTCCATTCAGACCCAGAGGGGGAGGATGAAGAAGAGTGCAAGGGCTAACTTGATTATCTGTCATCCAGCTTGCATGTTGAGAAGGCCTCACACAAGAGACTTGGTGCTAAGAGAAAGTATTTTGCTTTTAAGATTAGCATGTTTGTATATTTGGTTGTGTTGTGCATGTGTGCGTTCAGGGAGGTCAAAGGTTAGCCTATCAGGTGGGGTCAGTCTATCCGTGTGGCCAGCAGCCATGGATAAGAAGCCACTCAGTGGTCAAGTAGGTGACCTCCCTTTGGCTTCATTTGGGAACAAGCCACCCTCCAGCACCCTTTGGCCTGGAGGTGAGATTAGTCTGGTGGGGCTGATAAAGCTTCTCGTTCTCCCAGAGGACCAACAATCAGTGAGGATTATGCTCCTGGAGAGAAACGGGTTCCACAATAAGCAGGTGGGGAGAGATGAAAAGACTCCATACTTAATGGCTCTTCATGTTATTGCTTCACCGTCTGTAGCCTTGTAGCTTTTTTTTCCCCAGAAAAGAAGGTGCAGTCGTTGACTGGTCACCTTTTCAACTTGCAAATAGTTTGGCTTTGATACAAATGTGTCTTCCAGTGTTGACGTCTTCACTCTCAGACAGATGTTCATGGCCATGACATTTCTGAAAACAGCCATGCTTTATGAGGTGATAAATAGTGAGTTCATAAACTGTGGAAGCCTCCGAAAGTCTTCATTCACCTTTTCCCAAAATCTCCTTTCCATCCCTCTGTGTCCTGCAGGGATAAACTGCTAGTTTAGTCACTGGCAGTGCAAAGAGCGACGGTACCAAGATCAAGACAAGTTCATCTTGCTCTGTGATTCTGTGATTAGCAGTTTTGTTTTAGCATCATACTAAATAACCAAACTTTTAGAAACTATTAGAGTACATCTTTTTCTCATAAATACATTTATTTTGGCAGTGTAGTTCCTCTACTAAATGCTTTCCCCTTTGTGTGTTCCAAATAGGAGAAAACTTTATAAATCTTACCCCAACAGCTACACTCCAACACCAAAGGCAATCTGGTGGATGTTAGGAGGTAAAAGATTTCAATTCTAGAGTGTCTGTGCCCAAACGCAGCTCTATTTTGAGCTTTTTGGTCATAGACCAAAATACTAGGTAAATTTAGACTTGATGCTGGAACTAGATGTAGACGAAAGGTCAGGAAGTCTTCAAAGCTTATTTTAAAAAATCATTTCCAGGGATTTTTGATTTCTGTGCTACAATTTTCCGCAATCCATTCAACAGTCGTGATAATATTTCAGTTAAAGAAAAGAAAAGAAAAAGATTATTGATGCCAGAAGGAAAGTCTGTGGATCAGTTCATGGAAATCCATTCCCATAATTGGGAAAACATTTCACTCTGAGCTCAAAAGTTCAAGCTTTTGATTTCACTGGAATTGT
This sequence comes from Mchenga conophoros, assembly GCF_057382185.1. Lineage (NCBI taxonomy): Eukaryota > Metazoa > Chordata > Actinopteri > Cichliformes > Cichlidae > Mchenga > Mchenga conophoros. The sequence goes on along the minus strand of NC_140539.1, from coordinate 8,238,076 downwards.
CAGGGGATCATTAAAGTCACTGGACATCATATGGAAACAGTTAACACCGGCATCACATTTTTCGCCAATACATCTCATAGATACAGTGGGGCAAAAAAGTATTTAGTCAGCCACCGATTGTGCAAGTTCCCCCACCTAAAATGATGACAGAGGTCAGTAATTTGCACCAGAGGTACACTTCAACTGTGAGAGACAGAATGTGGAAAAAAAAAAAATCCATGAATCCACATGGTAGGATTTGTAAAGAATTTATTCGTAAATCAGGGTGGAAAATAAGTATTTGGTCAATAACAAAAATACAACTCAATACTTTGTAACATAACCTTTGTTGGCAATAACAGAGGTCAAACGTTTACTATAGGTCTTTACCAGGTTTGCACACACAGTAGCTGGTATTTTGGCCCATTCCTCCATGCAGATCTTCTCGAGAGCAGTGATGTTTTGGGGCTGTCGCCGAGCAACACGGACTTTCAACTCCCGCCACAGATTTTCTATGGGGTTGAGGTCTGGAGACTGGCTAGGCCACTCCAGGACTTTCAAATGCTTCTTACGGAGCCACTCCTTTGTTGCCCGGGCGGTGTGTTTTGGATCATTGTCATGTTGGAAGACCCAGCCTCGTTTCATCTTCAAAGTTCTCACTGATGGAAGGAGGTTTTGGCTCAAAATCTCACGATACATGGCCCCATTCATTCTGTCCTTAACACGGATCAGTCGTCCTGTCCCCTTGGCAGAAAAACAGCCCCATAGCATGATGTTTCCACCCCCATGCTTCACAGTAGGTATGGTGTTCTTGGGATGCAACTCAGTATTCTTCTTCCTCCAAACACGACGAGTTGAGTTTATACCAAAAAGTTCTACTTTGGTTTCATCTGACCACATGACATTCTCCCAATCCTCTGCTGTATCATCCATGTGCTCTCTGGCAAACTTCAGACGGGCCTGGACATGCACTGGCTTCAGCAGCGGAACACGTCTGGCACTGCGGGATTTGATTCCCTGCCGTTGTAGTGTGTTACTGATGGTGACCTTTGTTACTTTGGTCCCAGCTCTCTGCAGGTCATTCACCAGGTCCCCCCGTGTGGTTCTGGGATCTTTGCTCACCGTTCTCATGATCATTTTGCGTGCAATAATCCTTTCTGTCATCGTTGTATTTTTACTCAGTTGTATATAGTATTTGTATTTGTATTCTATTTTTATCTTATTGTATATTTATTTTATTTTATTCTACTGTATATAGTATTTTATTTTATTCTATTCTGTACAGTTGTGTACTGTATTTATTCTTATTGTATTCTAATTTTTGCCTCATAACTTTTGCACTGTCCACTTCCTGCTGTGACAAAACAAATTTCCCACGTGTGGGACTAATAAAGGTTATCTTATCTTATCTTATCTTATTTTGACCCCACGGGATGAGATCTTGCGTGGAGCCCCAGATCGAGGGAGATTATCAGTGGTCTTGTATGTCTTCCATTTTCTGATGATTGCTCCCACAGTTGATTTTTTTCACACCAAGCTGCTTGCCTATTGTAGATTCACTCTTCCCAGTCTGGTGCAGGTCTACAATACTTTTCCTGGTGTCCTTCGAAAGCTCTTTGGTCTTGGCCATGGCGGAGTTTGGAGTCTGACTGTTTGAGGCTGTGGACAGGTGTCTTTTATACAGATGAGTAGTTCAAACAGGTGCCATTCATACAGGTAACGAGTGGGGGACAGAAAAGCTTCTTACAGAAGACGTTACAGGTCTGTGAGAGCCAGAGATTTTCCTTGTTTGAGGTGACCAAATACTTATTTTCCACCCTAATTTACGAATAAATTCTTTACAAATCCTACCATGTGGATTCATGGATTTTTTTTTCACATTCTGTCTCTCACAGTTGAAGTGTACCTCTGGTGCAAATTACTGACCTCTGTCATCATTTTAGGTGGGGGAACTTGCACAATCGGTGGCTGACTAAATACTTTTTTGCCCCACTGTACATCTCGTAGATGTACAATTGTGTGTCTTCAGTTGGCACTAAAGGTAAGTGTTGAACCTCTGTGTGATATTTCACTTTGAACTGCAGTGGAGGACTGGTCCACCATCGATCCATCACTCTGACAAAGCCACCAGAAGAACCCAAATAGATATCAGTACAGCTAAATATGTAAAATTCTGGACATATAAGTTCAGCGATGCATTTTTGTTCCGCCCTTTTGTTTCTTTAAGTTGCTCTCACAACAGAAACCAGAAGTTTCTCTTGTATTTGCCTTGAAAAAGCTTCAATGAACATTTAACATCTGTTAGATATTTATTTTTATTGTTTTCAAGCATCCTTGAATCAGTGTTCTGAGATCTGCTGCCAATTACTTGTAAAGTTCTCGACTCAGTCTTCTTAGCTTTGTGCCGAAGTTGTCACCGATCAATCTTCGCTCACTTTTCCCTTTATCTTCTTTTTCTCTCTGTTTCTTTTGTTATACCAACTCAAAGCTCTGTTTTCTTGTGTTTGTTTTTGTTCTGTGATTCTTAGTCGTCTCTCATTCATTTCCATTACTCACAGGAGGCTCTGCAGGAGGAAAAGGAAAAAAAGCTGCCTTTAGGCGCGGTTGCAACGAAAAGACGGTGCTTCTCCCGTAAGTGCTTTTTCATGTTCTCGGGTGTTTGTCTGCGATAGTTTCTGTCTCTCCGAACCAAAGCCGCACTTGATGGATACACACACACACACACAACATTTGACTGTGAACAGAGTGATTTCAAATGTAGCTAAATTAAGACACACTCTGTCCTGCTGCCAGAATTTTCTCATGTTCTGTTCCAGCACAGACATTTTTTGGCCCTTCACATCTAATGCTACATGTGTGTTGTCCATCGAAAGCCCGGAGACGTAATATCTCGCGGACCAGACACAAGGTCAACTCTGTGCCGGAAGCCTCTCAATCAATATGCTCAGACGTTTGAGGGGCTCTGCCTGGC